>NW_027397128.1:2418604-2509865 GCF_003265705.2 Callorhinus ursinus
TTCTTTCTTTCTTTCTTTCTTTCTTTCTTTCTTTCTTTCTTTCTTTCTTTCTTTTTCTTCTTTCTTTTTCTTTCTTCTCCCAGGACTCTTGCTTACCTTACCTATTTCATTTCATTTTTTTTTAACCTTCCCCTTGATTTTTCCTCCTCAGTCTGGCCTTTCTTTAAGACTTCCTTCTATGGACTCAGCTGAGAGAAAACAGCCCTGTCCAAATGAAAAGTTTACATAAGGATTTACATTCTTTATCTCATCAAATTTCCATTGCAAACTAATGAGGAACCCAAAGCAGAGATTATCTCCATTTAAGAGATCATCACCATGTATGGCTCAGGAATTAGGTGATACAACTAATACATGATGTCATACAACTAATACATTAGGATTCCAGAATTAGAACCTGTGAAACTCCTACCCAGGGTAGTTTTCTCTCTAGGTAAGTGAGTTTAAGGCACAATAGCTTAGCTGGCATCTTTATGAAATGGAAGTTTAAATGAGGCCTATGTTATATCCAGACTTTTATTGAACTAAGGACACCCCCTTCCTGTCAGGGGTTACCTTATGTGGGACTATATTTAAACACATATAAATGCACCTGTGTTTTATCAGTGAAGGTGAGTATCAGCGGAGTGTGAGAGCCTAAAATAATTCTTTGAGAGCTCTTTATGTAAAACATTTTTTGTAGTTCTGCATTTTTGCATTTCATTATATTCTCAAACATTCATGACCCCAAAAATGTAAGAACTATATAGGGCTGCTCCATTATATTATAGGTAGGAAAACTCAGGCTTACTAAGGTGAATTGCTGAAAGTCACTCTTTGAAATCAGTGGCAAACTTGAACCAGAGTCAACTGGTGGGAAAATGCATGTTTGTGTCACTTTTATGGCACTCTAGCGGTAGCTGTTTATGGTATAACTACAGAGCCCCCATAACCGTTTTTGGCAATAGATACACAAAGACTTCTAACACATGACATCCACCTTCAAAGAGTTTTAATAGTCCAAACTGGGAAATAAAGACAGTTCATGAACCCGCTCACAGAAAGGTAACAAAGCAGTTGGGAGTTATAGAGAGTAAGTAGTTTTTCAGATGACACTGATATGGAGAGCCTACAAGGGGCCTTCTGGGGAAGTTAAGATTTAAGTTAGCCCTTAGAGTAAAAATATAGAACATATGGTGTGTCAGGAGACAGTAAAGATAAATAAACTGTAGCCAGGTGGGAGAAGGAGAAGTAAACCAGCAGTTACTTTCTGTTATGTTCTAAACACAAATTGTACTGGGACCTTTTCATGTAAGTTTTCTAATTTATTTCTCCAAGGTTGACATTATTATAAATATTTTATAAGTAAGAAAACAAGTTTATGGTGGTTAAGTATTACCCAAGTCTACACAACTGGTCAGTGGGAGACCCAGGTTTTGGAAAGAAAAACCCAGGAACTGGTCCTCCTCTATATCAAAAGCTTTCTGAGAAATGTCATATGGAGACTGGGAATTAATACTTGGGCCACTGTTGTGTGTTGAGGGCCTGAGATTTTGTAGGGGTGTCTATTGTTCTGTTTATTAACCAAGGTAAATATCTAGGCCTAGCCAGGGTAAACATCCAGGAATTTCCTATCCATATGTGTCTATGCATACCTTTGATTTTCTATTTTTGATTAATAGTCCCTATCTCATGTGTTTAGGACTAGAATTTAGTGAAATAATTTATATAAACCACTGAACATGGTGTTTAGTATACAGTAATCTCTCAGTGAATGGTAGCTTCCATAATTATTATCCTCATCATGAATGATATCAATTAGGTGTATCTCTTCCTATATGAGTATGTATGTCTGTTTCTAGAAGTGATTATAACAACACCTGGTTGCATATTTCAGAGTGTATGGGGCTTTCCCAGATATAGCTATGGCTATGGGCATGTGCATATTCTCTGTGTATATATGTATGTGAGTGTGCAAGTCTATTTTGTGGAAGGTGGTATAGTATAGTGATCAAGAACATAGACATTAAAATCATAACTTCTGGGCTCACAAACCAATTCTACTGATTGCTAATGAGGTGACCTTGAGCAAATTACTTTATACTTCTGTAGTTTCTTCTTCTGTAATATAGGGATAGTAATGGCATATGCTTCATAGTGTGGTTGTGATGATTAAATTATTTAATCTATATAAAACACGTAGAATTAGTGTCTGGCTTGCCATGCACACAAAATAATATTGATTTATTATTATTGTTATTATTGTTATTATTATTTTAAGATTTTATTTATTTATTTGACAGAGACACAGTGAGAAAAGGAACACAAGCAGGGGGAGTATGAGAGGGAGAAGCAAGCTCCCCACTCAGCAGGGAGCCCGACCCTGGGATCATGACCTGAGTTGAGGCAGATGCTTAACTACTGAGCCACCCCTGTTGTTGTTGTTATTATTATGATGATGATGATGATGATGATGGTGATGTTGATGATGAAAGTAATAAGGCTCTGTGTGACAGTGTGGTTTTATGTGTGGATGCAAGTGTGTGCATTTCTGGTTTTAACTGAGACTACATGCACTTATGTCTGCTTTTAGATAAGACTGCATGTACTTATGTATATGTGTATTTATATTATTGTCTGTGTTTCTCGGTTTGACTGTAGCTGTGTATAATTTGACTTTGGCTTCATCCCATCCCCAAGAAGTCTAGCCTTTTGGCTGATGTACTGGAATGAGAGGCTAGAGACTCAGTTCTGACTCTGACTTGGGATTGGTCTAATGAAATGGGTTTGTGCATAGCAGAGAACCAGCAGAGAATATTTCTTCTGAGAAGTTAATATTTGCCTCACATATTTTCACTTGTTTTCTTTCATTATTCACTTTTTGAGGCATAACACACATGCAGAAAAGTGCACAAATGTTAAATTTATAGCTTAATATATTTCCACAAACTGAATACACCCATATAACCAAGTATGTAGATCAAGAAACATAACATTACCTAGAAGCCTTTATCCTCTTCTTTTCTCAGCCACTTATCCCTTCCTAAAGGGCAAACACTATTCTGGCTTCTAACAGCATAGATTAGTTTTGCCTTATTTTGTACTTTACATAAATTAAATCATAAAGTATGTATTCTTTTCTCTGGTTTCTGGTGTCTTTTTTTTTTCTGCAACATTACATTTGTGTGAGACATCTATATTTTTATTTGTAGTTGTAGTTTGTTCATCATCATTGTTATATAGAATTCCATTGTATGAATAAAATGCAATTTAGTCATTCATTCTAGGGTTCATGGATATTTTGGCTATTTCCATTTTTAGGTCTATGAACATTCTAGTAAATGTTTTTTTGGTAAATTATCATTTGTTTTTAAACAATTCATGAAGGATGGAAAGTGGCAACAAAGGAAAAAGAGGCATAGGGAGAATTGGTGACTTGATTTTGGTAACAAGTGAGTCAGTGGCCCACTCAGGTTTCTGGTGCCTGTTTCCTGATTCTTGGGCCAGAGTACATTCTTCCTTTTACACTTCTAAAGGGACAGTATCCAGGCTTCTAATCTGAAAGAAGTGATGCATAATTATCACTATAAGTGAGTTTTCAACTTTGCTCTCCAAAGTCCAATGTACACAGATCATTGAATGTTTCTTGAACTGAAACATATCAGGTAAGGGAGAGATTCTGGGCTAATTGGTTTTTGCTTTCTCAGGCACTTGGTTTGGCTTTTGCCTCCTTAGTTTTCCAGACACATGCAAAGCCCTTCTGTTTTCTTTCTTTCATACCAGCAGCTATTCATTTGCCAGTTTCCCAGAGTAATGTGGGTCATGGAAGCAGGCCATCTCATCTGGGCTCTGTTGTTGATGCAAACTTTGTGGCCCCATCTGACTGAAGGGGCCACTAGAGTCTACTACTTGGGCATCCAGGACGTGCAGTGGAACTATGCTCCCAAGGGAAGGAACGTCATCATGAACCAGACTCTGGACAATGACACGTATGTTTAATCATTTGTGGAATTATAGCTGGAGTTGGTGGGGGGGCACCCTTGAGGTCAGGAAGTAGCCTTTTGAAGATCTTTTCTCAGGGTGTGTCAGCTCCTGATCTCCATGGCCATATACCCAGTGGCACATTTGCTGGTAAGAGTGTTAGTTGACTCAGGAGACAGCAACCTACATGGAGTCTGCTTTTCCACACTGAGGTGCCTCAGCATTTTTAGGGTCCTAAAGGTAATTCCATATTCTCTTGATTTGAAAATGATATCTATAACACTTCCAAAAAAGAAAAAAAAACATGAAATATATACAGTATTTATAAGATGTGTGTGATGGAACTATGCTCCTATAGTTGAGTAGAACTACATTGATTTTGGATATGTGAAAATGTGAAAAAATATGGTAAGCCTCAGAATCAAGGAAATAATAGTAATAGCTATCACTTACGTAACAGTCTCTCTGTGACAGTCACCATACTAGGAGTTTACATACTTTCTCTCACCTAATTCTCACAAAAGCTCTAAGAGGTGAGTATGAATGTCCTCATCTTACAGATGAGAAAACTGAGATTCGAGGAGATTAAGTGACCTGCCCAAGTCCTACAGCTAGTAAATGGAAGAGCTAGAATTCAAGCCTGGGTAATGTGGATGCAAAGCTAGTATTCTTTTCACCATTCTGCCTTTCACAGATTCCATAAGATTAACCTTTCTTAATCTTAGAGCCTTGCTGATGTTCCACAAATATCTGTTAAAAGAAAAAGAATATATTAAAGAATCTTTTGTGATCTTGAATCACTTTGCCTCCCCAAAGCCTCAGAATTTTCCAAAGTTGACTGTATTATCTCAGAGCTCTCTAGGATGTATTAAAGTAAGTAAAGCAGCTTTTTTTTTTTTTTTTTAACAAACCACCTTCTGGTCCATCTAGTTTTGGAGTAACAGAGTCTTTTTATCAGAGGTGTCCTTGAGGGATAACTTCATTATCTTCCATCCCCAATACTTTGAAATAATAGTTAGCATTTATTAAGCTTTTACTATTTTCCAGGCACTGTCCTAAGCTCTTTATGTATTTTAATTTTTTTAGTCACCAGTATTGACTGTCTGAACTTGGTACCCTGATTATGTCCATTTTACAGATGGGGAAATTGTGCATAAAGTAGTTAAGTAACTGGCTCAAAGTCCCACAGATTTGGAAATGGTAATATGGGCATTTAATCAACTCATCCTGGCTCCAGAACTTGTGATCTTACCAACTATGCTATAAGATCTCTCATATATAGGAAGATGATGCAAGGTCAGGCCATATGGATTGGGAGTTGATCACTTAAAAAGAGTCAGTCCATATTTGATTGTCTCCCCATTACTATATATTAGGTGGAACTATGTGAAATTGCCTTTTTTGGAGGTTAAAAGTGGTCAAATATCAGCAATTTTATATGCTTTAATTTTTAAAGATTTTTTTGTTTATTTATTTGAGATAGAGAGAGGGAGAGAGAGAGCATGAGTAGGCGGAGGGACAGAGGGAGAGGGAGAAGCAGACTCCCCACTGAGCAGGGACCCCCCCCCAAAGCAGGGCTCGATCCCAGGACCCTGGGATCATGACCCAAGCTGAAGGCAGACGCTTAACTGACTGAGCCACTCAGGTGCCCCAATTTTATATGCTTTAATTTAATGCTTCCCATTGTCTAAAAGTTAGACTCTAACCTGTGTTTTGATCAGTACAATCTCATTTTCCCTTGTTTTGCCCTAAACAAAAATAGACATTTTTGGTCAGCTTCATCTGGAAAAGAACTCTCCAGAGTTTTGAAGACTGTGGCAAAATTCTGAGTCTTTCTCTTCTTCCTTCCCAGAGTAGCTTCCAGCTTCCTAAAATCTGACAAGAACCGGATAGGGAGCAGTTACAAGAAAACCATTTATAAGGAATACAGAGATGGTTCATACATGGATGAAATGGTCCAGCCTGCTTGGTTGGGCTTCTTGGGGCCAGTGTTGCAGGCTGAGGTGGGAGATGTCATCCTTATCCACCTGAAGAATTTTGCCACTCGTCCCTACACCATACACCCCCATGGCGTTTTCTATGAAAAGGACTCAGAAGGTAAATCAGACCAACCTTTTTTTCTCCTGTCCACAACAAATTTTCTTTTACTAATATTTGAGAGAGAGGAGCTAGGAATGAGAATAGACTTTTTTCTCCTTATTGATCTGAGGTGGCAGAGGCACTCCCAGAAAAACTGGTAACTAATGTTATCACTTCTGCTATTCATACGCTGTGACTTTGGGCAAGCCACTTCCCCTCTCTGGGCCTCATATTCTTCATTATGTATATGGAGATTCAATCTGCCTTTTCTCACAAAGAATTACTTGAAGGACATTTCCATAAAGTATTTGGCTGTGCTTTGGAAAGAGAAAAGTGTGCTGTGAATGTAAGGGAACGCTATTCTAGGGTCACGGTCTTCTGAAAGGTCCATTTTTTTTTCTTAAGAGGAAGTTCAGTTACTAATCTGTATCCCCCATCTAATGGCCTATAATGACACAACAGTGAGTGACAGTAGTAGAAAGGGAATCCAGGTTTTGACTGGGCCACTAACTCCTGTATAGCCTCGGACAAGTTATTTTTCCTGTTTTCTCCTCCATAAAAAGGGTAAGTGGACCAACTGATCATTAAGTTGGCTTCATTTATAAAATTTTAATTCCAATATAGTTAACATACAGAGTTATATTAGTTTTAGATGTACAATATAGTGATTCAACAATTCCATACCTCTACCAGTGCTTATGACAAGTGCCCTCCTTAATCTTCATCACCTATTTCACCCATCTCCCCACCCACCTCCCCTCTGGTAACCATCAATTTGTTCTCTATAGCTGAGAGTCTATTTCTTGGTTTGTCTCTTTTTTTCCCCTTTGCTCATTTGTTTTATTTTTTAAATTCTACATATGAGTGAAATTATATGGTATTTGTCTTTCTCTGACTGACTTATTTTGCTTAGCATAATGCTCTCTAGCTCCACTCATGTCATTGAAAATGGCAAGATTTCATTCTTTTTTATGGTTGAAATATATATATATATATATATATACATATATATATATATATATATCACATCCTTATCCATTAATGGATAGACACTTGGGTTGCTTCCATAATTTGGCTATTGTAAATAATGTTGCTATAAACATAGGGGTGTATGTACCATTTAGAATTAGTATTTTTGTATTTTGGGGGGTAGATACCCAGTGGTGTGATTATTGGATCATAGCATAGTTCGATTTTTAATGTTCAGAGGAACTTAAGTTGGCTTTAGATTGAAATTCTGTAATTGTCTGCTTTCTGTTTTCCAAAGTGAGTTCTTGAAGGGGGGAATTCTGTCTTCTTTCTCACTTCTATGCCACTGGTTTTGTACTAGGATACTATTAGATCAGGCTGTGAAGCACTTTCCATGGCCACAGCTCCTTTTCTGATGGCTGTCATCTCTCCACCCATAGCTGATGTGAGGTCTGGGATTCTTTGGCTGGATATTACCTGAATATGTATCCTCAGGTTGTGAGGAACACTGTCCCATATGTCAGCCCTCTCTTGGCTTCTATATCTGCCAGGCTCCCTCTCACTCACCTTGAGACTGGGCATGTGCAATTTTATTTTCTAGGCTCCTTATACCCAGATGGCTCCTCTGGTCAGCTAAAAGCTGATGATTCTGTTCCTCCGGGAGGCAGCCACATTTACAACTGGACCATTCCAGAAGGCCATGCACCCACTGATGCTGACCCAGCATGCCTCACCTGGATCTACCATTCTCATGTAGATGCTCCACGAGACATTGCAACTGGCCTCATTGGACCCCTTATCACATGTAAAAAAGGTACAGGCCCCATGGGGAGCTACTGAGATGCAGTGTGGGATATCTACAGGAAGCAGTGATGTAGCTGAATCACCTACATATTAAACAGCAACCTGAAGGGGTGTTAATTCAACACCCTTGTTTATTAGCAGGAATAAACCCTGCTAAACTTTTTTTCCACTATTTTTCCCTATTTAATTACCTTTAAAAACTTTAATATTTTCTTATTTCATTTTAAAACCTTGAATTAGTAATGATGGGAGTCAAACCACCTAAAAGTAAGGCATGTGTTAAGAGTTTAAGTGTGGTTAGGATCAAAAGTGTAGCCATCGGTATTTGGGGAAAATTGGGGAACTTTGTTGGAAATATGGTATGTTTAAATATTGTCAGACCTGGGGGCACCTGGGTGGCTCAGTTGGTTAGGCGACTGCCTTCGGCTCGGGTCGTGGTCCTGGAGTCCTGGGATCGAGTCCCGCATTGGGCTCCCTGCTCAGCGGGGAGTCTGCTTCTCCCTCTGACCCTCCCCCCTCTCATGTGCTCTCTCTCTCTCATTCTTTCTCTCAAATAAATAAATAAAATCTTAAAAAAAATAAATAAATATTGTCAGACCTGGAAGACCTGGGTGTTGCAGGAGAATTGTCAGATTAAGGCCCTGGGTTGAAGGTACATGCAGGGATGGTGGGAGGGAATTATTCTAGGTCCTGTATGTCCAGTCTTCAAGTCCTAGGCTCAGCTGAATTGAGTTTAACTGGGGAAATAGAAATTTGGAAATAGAAATTAAGAGCAGAAGGCCTTATCTGCTTTTCTGTTGCCAAAAGACTCTTAAGGCACCCTCTCTTCCTATTAATTTTTATGAGTACCCCTTGCAGGTTACTGTTGCTAAAGAGAGAAAGTTCTCAAGGGCACATTTCTTACTTACTCTAGGTACCCTGGATGGGAATTCCCCTCCTCAGCGGAAGGATGTGGATAATGATTTCTTCCTGCTCTTCAGTGTGGTAGATGAGAACCTTAGCTGGCATATCGATGAAAACATTGTCACTTACTGCTCAGATCCTACCTCAGTAGACAAAGAAGATGAGGCCTTTCAGGAAAGCAATAGGATGCATGGTGAGCTGGGAGAGGGTGGCCACACCATGACAGTAAAGACTGATGGAGAGTTTACATTGGGCCTAGCATCTGGTGGATACTTCCATATATCTCACAAGAACTAAAAGTAATAGGTACATTTTCCCTGTTTTTACTCCTCACAGGAACTAAGAGTAATAGGTACCTTTTCCCTCTTTCACCTATGAGGAAATTGAGGCTCCGGAATTACACAATAGAAAATTTGCACGTTAAAATTCCAATACTGATCTGTCTGATTGCACAGGCTGTGCTCTTGCCATTAGGTACCTTGCCTCTTAATGTGTAATAGCCTAGGTTATTGATTCCAAAGTCATGTACTTTATTCTAAGTCTCTCAAGGTGAGGGTTGTCCACTGATGTAATTAGTCAACATTTCTTTGTCCTAAAAAGTTTGGAAGAATTACCTACTTTGTGAGGAAAAATGATTGGCTGTAAGGAAGCTGATCACCTTAATTACATTTAAAACAAACTAAAGACACAAGAGCCCTGAGGCATGGGTAAATAACTGATTTTAGTAACAAAAACAAGTTGATTTTATTTTTGTTTAATTAAGAAAAAGATTTGTGTCCCTTTGGTGCCAGAGATGGTCTCAAAGCCTGATAGTCCCAAGGGAAAGTGAAAACTCAGGGGGAAGATTTAAGAGATGGCTTGGGCAGGTCAAATTTCTCTTGGGTTTTACACAAATTACCTTTGATAACCATGGTAATTAGCTAACTTGAAAATTCTCCTGTGGAAATTTCAGAAGGAAATTGGCCTGGAAGGGAAAAATAGCTTGCAAAATGAACCCCATTCATTAGAAAGCTTCCTCAGATTGCTGGGTTGGAATCTTGGTTCTACTACTTAACAGCTCTGTGGCCTTGGGAGAGAAGTAACTTCACTTCTCTGGGCCTTGGTTATCTCATTGCTTGAGATCAGTGATATCTGTTTATTTTCCCAGGCTGTTTATGAGATTTTAAATTAAATAAAGTATATGGTTAGCACAGTGTGCTTTTTAAAAATTCATCTAAATGTGGTCTATTATTATTGTCAGATGGCAAATCTCTCATCAGGCTGTTCTTTCCTAAGATATTTTCTGATATTTTCTTTGGATTTTCCTTTGCAGCAATCAATGGCTTTGTCTTTGGGAACTTACCAGATCTAAGCATGTGTGCACAGAAGCGTGTGGCCTGGCACTTATTTGGCATGGGCAATGAAGTAGATGTCCACACAGCTTTCTTCCATGGACAGATACTGACCATCCGGGGCCACCGCACTGATGTGGCTCACATCTTTCCAGCCACCTTTGTGACTGCTGAGATGGTGCCTTGGGAACCTGGCACCTGGTTGATTAGCTGTCAAGTGAATAGTCACTTGCGAGGTGAGATCCGACATCTTTGACCCTTGAGGTATGGAAGGGAGATGGCATTAATGATCATCAGGAGCCTGGAGCCATAAGATAGGTCTTTCAGATGAGACAGCTAGGTATAAAGGATGAAATATTAGATTGGAATTTTGGGACCTAGCCAGATTTTTCCTTGGATCAGCCATTAACTTGCAGGGTGACCTCAGGGACGTTTCTCTGGGTTTTATCTTCCCCATCTCTAACATAAGATGGTATAGAGATGGATAAGCAGTTATTCAAGCTGTTCTTCTTTGCTCAGAATTCTAAGGAATTAATACCTGGAGGTATTTGCAGCTTATTGAAGAGGGAGTGAAGGAGAGATTAAAGAAAACAAAGGCTTCTTTGGGAGATCATAGAGTATTGTGGGCAAGTAGTGACACTCTAGTTGGGACCCAATAGTAATAGGAGTAGAAGGTTTGGTTTTTAGAGAGAAAATTGTTGAAGTAATGGCATAGTGCATCCAGGAGCATCAGAGAAGAGGAATATATGAGACAATGAAAAGAGCACTAGACAAGTGATTAGAAGGTTTGAGTTATTGTCTCAGTTCTGTGAGAAACTCACTGTATGACTTTGGAAAAGTCCCTTCCCATGTATAGGCCTCATTTGCCACATCTACAAAATGAGGAATTTGGTCTAAATAATCTCTAAGATCCTTATTATCTCTTACTTTCTAGAATTATTTGATATATGATAAATTAGGTAGGTGTTAGGAGAGTAATATGAGTATGTGAAAGTAGATTTGAGCAGGTGAAGAGTTACAGACTGGTAGGATAATGAGTCTGTGGTGGTAGGTTTGATGAACAGAGGCCACTTACCCATGCTCCATCATCCAGGGCCCACCCTTGGTCCCAAAGGTACCCGGGTAAGAGAGTATGAATGAATATGAATGGAGGTTAGGGATGCAGCACAATAGTGAAGCAAGTATGGGCCTTAGGGCCAGGCAGATAAGCCTGAATTCAAATCTTGGTTCTATCAATTGTTTAATTAACTTTGGTAATTCATATAACTTCTCTGAAAGAAGAGAATGAGCATTTAAATTTGCAGTTAAAAGGTAGGAGATTAAGTCTCAGCTTCACTACTGACTAGCCGTTTAATCTTGGGCAAGTTACTTAACCTCTCTGATCCTTAGTTTTCTTCATCTGCAGAAAGGGACATTAAAAGTCTGTTTCACATGAGGGTTATGAGGACTGAAGGATGTAACAAATGTAAAGCACCTGGCACAAGGCTTGGCATGTAATTCATATTCAACAAAAATTAATATTATTTTCTCCTTTTTCTTACCTCCAATTTCTAATTTACAAATTTCAAATTTCCTTGGGAATGATGTGAGACTCAAATGTGATAGTATACTTGAATGACCTCTGTAAGTTGCCAAGCAAATATAAGCAGTATCATCCATTATCACTATGCCTCAAAGTAAATTTTTCCACATTTGGAGATAATATTTAGAATTCAAATTTTCCTGGTATTCCCAAGTCTGAAGCTTCACCTCCATGTATAGAAGATGTTCCATTATTTTAGGAGCTTCCTACTTTACATGTAACTTACTCCCTTTTTTTTTCTTACTCCCTCTTTTTAAAATGTGATGCTTCCACCAGCCCAGTGTGATAGACATCCCTATTCTTCTCATTTACAAAACAAGGTTTAAAGTTCAAATCTAGGAAGCGACTGGCCAAAGGTCCTACAGAGATTGATAAGAATTAGAATGGAACACAAGTATTCTGACTTCAAATTCTGTGATCTTGCTACAATGTAAGCCTTTTGCAGAAGCAGGAATGAGGATCTGGTAAAATGAGTCAGTTGTGGTTAGCAGGTGAAGGTACTTGAATTCCCATATAGGCTCCCTTTCTCCCAGCCGGGTTCTTGAGGAGTGAGAGAAAGTGGTCTGATGAAAGGTGGGAGGGAAAAACATTAGAAGGAGAAAGGTGGGTCATCTAGCTACAGGACCTGTTGGGTGGAATGGAGCCAGCCATGATGTTCTTCCTCCAGGTGGCATGCAAGCACTCTACAAGGTCAAGTCTTGCTCCATGACCCCTCCTATGAACCAACTTACAGGCAAAGTTCGGCAGTACTTCATTGAGGCACATGAGATTCGATGGGACTATGGCCCGATGGGGCATGATGGGAGTACTGGGAAGAATTTGAGGGAACCAGGCAGGTAAGAGGCAATGAGTTTCCTCCCCCAGCTTCTGGGCCCAGCCCAGCTCCTATTACTCCCTTTCAGAAATCTCTCACTTCACTTGGGGGTTACAATCATTGTCTGGCTGGAATTACATGATAATGGTTAGCCAAATTCTTGTGGTCCCCTGGAGAACGTGCTCTTGGGAAGCTATAAAACTTTTTGTAGGGTTATGTCACATCCTTAACAAAGGGTTCAAGCAGAGTTTGAGATTGCTTCTGTTATGATCCCAGGCTGCATTAAGAAAATAAGACCCCCCAAAAAACCAGAACAGTTGAAATGGCACTTATCCAACTCTCCTTTATTTTTCTTTTGTTTACCTCATTGTCCCTTCCTCTCTTTTCTATAATCTGAAGGAGGCACTTGGAGAAATATAGGAAGAGCAGGAGCAACCTACCTTGTAGCCATTCCATTTTCATCCTTTTGGAGGGATTTCTCCAAATTCTCCTACCTCATCCACTACTCAGATGTAGACAAAATAGGGCAGAAGGTTATTTCCCTATTCAGATGCTAGGCCTTAAGTTATATTGACTCACTGGGCTATCAGTGATTCCAGGTCTTTTACAGAAGAGGTACTTAGTAAATGATTAGGAGAGTTTTGGGAGGAATATTCTAGGGCACCATTATATTTATTCTCCCAGTAAGAAATAATGGAATGATGGGCGCCTGGGTGACTCAGTTGGTTAAGCGACTGCCTTCGGCTCAGGTCATGATCCTGGAGTCCCGGGATCGAGTCCCACATCGGGCTCCCTGCTCAGCAGGGAGTCTGCTTCTCCCTCTGAACCTCTTCCCTCTCATGCTATCTCTCATTCTCTCTCTCTCAAATAAATAAATAAAATCTAAAAAAAAAATGGAATGAATCTGCAGAAACCATAAGAAAATAGGAACTTGGGTCTCAGCATAGCTTCCAGAATCTCCCAACTGTGCTTGTTAAATTAGTGGAATTTCATTTTGGAATGAAGAATATTTTTTAAAAGATTTTATTTCCTGTAGTCCATAGTCTCTCATGGTTCATCTCCCCCTCTGATCCCCCCCTTCATTTTTCCTTTCCTTCTCCTAATGTCCTCCATGAGGGGGGTGGGGGGGTGGGTTAGCCTGGTGATGGGTATTAGGAGGGCACTTATTGCATGGAGCACTGGGTGTTATATGCAAACAATGAATCATGGAACACTCCATCAAAAACTAACAATGTACTTACTGTATGGTGACTAACATAACATAATAAAAAAATAAAAAAATAAAAAATAAAACAAAAAATTTTTAAAGATTTTATTTATTTATTTGAGAGGGAGAGAGAAAGAGAGCACAAGCAGGAGGAGGGACAGAGGGAGAGGGAGAAGCAGACTCCCTGCTGAGTGCAGAGCCTGACATGGGACTCAATCCCAGGACCCTGAGATCATGACCTGAGCTGAAGTCAGTTGCTTAATTGACTGAACCACCCAGGTGCCCCAAAATGAAGAATATTTTTTTTTAAGGTGAGAAAGGATTTTGAGTATCTGAGGATGATTAGGACAGATGTAAGGCTATTTAACTTCAGAGGGCAGAACTGGTCCCATTGTCTGAAACTTACAAGAGAAGATTTTAGCCTACTATAAAAAAGAATTCCAACCATTAAAACTACCCAACAGTAAGAGGGATTGCTATCTCTGAAAATAAGTCCCTTGACTTTTGAAAGACTCAAGTGGGCAGAAGCCGTATATTACTTATTAGTGGTGTCATCAAAGGGGATACATTTATTGGGTGGAACTTAACCTGGATGATCTCTGAGGTTCTTCCTAAACATAAGTATCCATGACTTGATGAGACCAAGGGTGAGATGGGGATCTATTTGATACATAAGTCAGGTGACATTTACCTTTTTTATATGCCAGTAGCTCAGATAAATTCTTCCAGAAGAGTTCCAGTCGGATTGGGGGCACTTACTGGAAAGTCCGGTATGAAGCTTTCCAAGATGAGACGTTCCAGGAAAAGGTGCAGCTGGAGGAAAATAAGCATCTTGGAATTCTGGGTGAGAAATACTGAACTTATGAAATTCATTGACTGGAACTTGAGAACTGGAGCCTGGGGGTACCTCAGAGGTACACTCAAAACAAGCATCTCTCAAACTGAGTTCCAAGGGATAAATGTTTGGTGAAAAAATAAAACGCTATGAGTCTGAATGTGTTTGCCAAACACTAGGTTAAATGTGGTCAAATAGTATTCTTTGTTGCAGGGCTTCTCAGAGCCTTTTATTTATTTTTGTTCATCAAAAATATCCAAGATAGGAATAGAGTATGTAAAATTTATCATACTTAATTACTGAACCTTTTATTAGTAAACATCTTTTGGTAGCACTGTTATACAGATCACACTTTTAGAAGTGTTTCTCTAAGTGTATTTCTGAAGAGTTATTTAATGCAGTAAGAGTGTCCAGGTTCTTGGCAATATGAGGCCAGGAACAGATTGACATTACAGGCAGACATGCTTGCTATGGTGAGGGATGCAGTACAAGGCTTAAAGCTTGGTCTTGGATAAGGTATCCAGCAGCACAGATTTGTGTAAAGCGCAGTATTGAAATGACATAGCAAAGTTCAGTGTGGTTTAGCCACTTGGTAGAGCCAGGAAGTAAAATAGATTAGATGGAAGAAAAT
This sequence comes from Callorhinus ursinus, assembly GCF_003265705.2. Classification (NCBI taxonomy): domain Eukaryota; kingdom Metazoa; phylum Chordata; class Mammalia; order Carnivora; family Otariidae; genus Callorhinus; species Callorhinus ursinus. The sequence continues at coordinate 2,433,720 of NW_027397128.1, forward strand.
TTTGGTAATGAAAGTAATATAATTGACCATGTTCTGGGGATAAATGTGTCACAGTTGATTCTAGGAGATCTGAACATGGACAATAGACCTTACATCTGCTAGACAGGAAGATATAAAGAGCAGAAAATCACTTTGGGAAAGACAGTGGACAGTATTAAAGCTATCATTAGCTGGTGTTCAGTATGAGTCTCAGTCTTTTTTATTCTTCAATATTTTAAAATATTGGGGTAAAATACACATAACATAAAATTTACCATCTTAACCATTTTAAGTGTACACTCCAGTGGTATTAAATGCATTCATAATGTTGTGTAACTATCATCACCATCCATCTTCATAACTCTTTCCATCTTACAAAACTGAAACTCTATACCCATTAAACAATAACTTCTCATTCTTCCCTCCCCCTCACCCCTGGCAACAACCATTCAACTTTCTATCTCCATGATCTTGACTACTCTAAGTACCTTATATAAGAGGAATCATACAATATTTGTCTTTCTGTGACCAGCTGAGGTTTCATCCATATTGCAGTGTATACAGAATTTCTTTTTTTTCTCCTTGACATCTATCATTCCCATGCCCTTCTTTATTTTTTATTAAGCTTTTAAATTTTAATTCCAATATAGTTAACATACAGTGTTATATTAGTTTCAGGTGTACAATAGTGATTCAACAATTCCATACATCACCTGGTGCTCATCAAGACAAGTGCCCTCCTCAATCCCCATCACTTATTTACCCCAACCCCCCATCCCCTCCACTCTGGTAACCATCAGCTTTTCCTCTATTGTTAAGAGTCTATTTCTTGTTTTTATTTTCTCTCTCTCTCTCTTTCCTTTGTTCCTTTGTTCTTTTTTCTTAAATTCCACATATGGGGGAAATCATATGGTATTTGTCTTTCTCTTATTGGCTTATTTCATTTTGCATTATACTCTCTAGCTCCATCCATGTTGATACAAATCACAAGGTTTCATTCTTTTTCATGGATGAATAATATTCCACTGTATGTATATAATATTTTGCTTATCCACTCATCCACTAGTGGACACTTGGGTTGCTTCCACATTTTAGCTATGGGGATTAATGCTGCTATGAATATGGGTGTACAATATGTCTTTGACACATGCTTTGGTTACTTTTCAGTATATGCATAGAAATGGAAACTCTGGGTCATGTGGTAATCCTATTTTAATTTTTTAAGGAACCACCATACTGTTTTTCATGGTGCCTGTACCATTTTATATTTCCCAACAGTGCAGAAGGGTGACGATTTCTCCACATTCTTGCCAATTCTTGTTTTCTGTTTTGTTTTGTTTGATAGTAGCCATCCTAATAGGTGTGAAAAGGTATCTCATTGTATTTTTGATTTTCATTTATTTAATAATTACTGATGTTGGACATTCTTCCATGTACCAATTGGTCATTTGTGTATTCTTTGGAGAAATGTCTATTTAAGTCATTTGCCCATCTTTAATTGAGTTGTATAATTTTTTAAAAGATTTTATTTATTTATTTGACAGGGAGAGACAGTGAGAGAGGGAACACAAGTAGGGGGAGTGGGAGAGGGAGAAGCAGGCTTCCCGTGGAGCAGGGAGCCTGACACGGGGCTCGATCCCAGGACCCTGGGATCAGGACGTGAGCCGAAGGCAGACGCTTAATGACTGAGCCATCCAGGCGCCCCTGAGCTGTATAATTTTTGTTGTTAAGTTTTAGGAGTTCTCTATATATTCAGGATATTAATCCCTTATCAGACTTATGAATTGCAAATATTTTCTCCCATTCTGTGGGTGGCCTTTTAACTTTATGGTGTATTTTGATGCACAATTAGAAAGTAATGAAGTCCATTATGTCTATATTTTTCTCTTATTACCTGTGTGTCTGGTGTCATATCCAAGAAATCACTGCCAAAGAAAATGTTGGGAAAATTATGCCATATGTGTTCTTATCAGAGTTGTATAGCTTTAGGTCTTAAATTTAGGTCTTTAATCTATTTTTAAAATGTTTTATTTAAATTCAGTTTAATTAACATATATACCATATTATTAGTTTCAGAGGTAGAATTTAGTGGTTCATCAATTGCATACAACATCAAGTGTTCATTACTTCAAGTGCCCGCCCTAATGCCCATCACCCAATCATCCCAATCCCCCACCCACCTCCCCTCCAGCAAACCTCAGTTTCTTTCCTAAAGTTGAGTCTCTTATGGTTTGCCTCCCTCTCTGTTCTTGTCTTACTTTAAGTTCTTCCCTTTCCACTATGTTCATCTGTTTTGTTTCTTAAATTGCACATATGATGGAAATCATATGGTATTTGTCTTTCTCTAACTGAATTATGTCGCTTAGCATAATGCTATGGAAGCATTCCCTCTAGTCCCACCCACATCGTTGCAAATGGCAAGATTTCATTCTTTCTGATAGCTGAGTAATATTTCATTACACATATACTGCTTCTTCTTTCTCCACTCATCTGTTGATGAACACCTGGGCTCTTTACATATTTTGGCTATTGTGGACATTGTTGCTGTAAACATTAGGGTTCATGCACTCCTTCAAATCACTATGTCTGTATCTTTTGGATAAGTACCTAGTAGTGCAATTGCTGGGTTGCAGGGTAGCTCTATTTTTAACTTCTTGAGGAACCTCCATACTGTTTTCCAGAGTGGCTATATCAGCTTGCATTCCCACCAACAGTGTAAGAGGGTTCCCCTTTCTCCACATCCTCACCAACATTTATTGTTTCCTGTTTTGTTAATTTTTGCCATTCTAACTGGTGTAATGTGGTATCTCATTGTGGATTTGATTTGTATTTCCCTGATGACAAGTGATGAGCATTTTTTCATGTGTCTGTTGGCCATTTGTACATAATTTTTGAAGAAGTGTCTGTTCATGTCTTCTGCCCATTTTGTGACTGGATTTTTTATTTTTTGGGGTTGAGTTTGAGAAGCTCTTTATATATCTTGGATACCAGCCTTTTACCTGTTATGTCATTTGCAAATATCTTCTCCCATTCTGTAAGTTGTCTTTTAGTTTTGTTGACTGTTTCCTTTGCCATGAGGAAGATTTTATCTTGATGAAGTCTAATTCATCTTTGCTTTTGTTTCTCTTGTCTTTGGAAACCTGTTTTGAAAGAAGTTGCTGTGATTGAAGTCAAAGAGGGTGCTGCCTGTGTTCTCTAGAATTTTGATGGATTCCTAGCTTACATTTTGATCTTTCATCCATTTTGAGTTTATTTTTGTGTATGGTGTAAGAAAGTGGTCCAGTTTCGTTCTTCTGCATATGGCTGTCCAATTTTCCCAACATTTGTTGAGGAGACTGTCTTTTTCCCATTGCATATTCTTTCCTACTTTGTCAAATATTAGTTGACCATAGAGTTGAGGGTCCTTTTCTGGGTTCTCCATTCTGTTCCATTGATCTATGTGTCTGTTTTTGTGCCATTACCGTGCCTTTGCTGCATCCCAATGGTTCTGAACTATTGCGTTTTCATTTTCATTTGCTTCCATGTACTTTTTAATTTTTTTTTAATTTCCTTGTTGACCCATCCATTCTTTAGTAGGATGCTCTTTAACCTCCATGTATTTGGGTTCCTTCCAAATTTCTTCTTGTGGCTAACTTCAAGTTTTAAAGCATTGTGGTCTGAAAGTATGCACAGTATAATCTCAATCTTTTTGTACTGGTTGAGACCTGATTTCTGACCCAGTATATGATGTTTTCTGGAAAATTTTCTGTGTGCACTCAAGAATGTGTATTCTGCTGCTTTAGGATGAAATGCTCTGAATATATTTGTTAAGTCCATCTTGTCCAGTGTGTCAATCAAAGCCCTTGTTTCCTTGTTGATTTTCTGCTTAGATGATCTATCCATTGATGTAAGTGGGTATTCAAGTCCCCTACTATTATTGTATTATAATCAATGAGCTCCTTTATGTTTCTTATTGTTTTATGTATTTGGGTGTTCCCAATTTGGGGGTATCAATATTTATAATTGTTAGATCTTCTTGTTGAGTAGACCCTTTTATTATGATATAGTGTCTTCCTTCATCTCTTATTACAGTCTTTGGTTTAAAATCTAGTTTGTCTGATACAGGGATTGCTACTCCAGATTTCTTTTGATGTCTATTAGCATGATAAGTGTTTCTCTACCCCCTCACTTTCAATCTGGAGATGTCTTTGGGTCTAAAATGAGTCTCTTGTAGCCAATATATCGATGGTTCTTCTTTTTTTAAATCCAGTCTGATACCCTATGTCTTTTTTTAAAGATTATTTATTTATTTGAGAGAGTAAGAGAGAGAGAAAGAGAGAAAAAATGTGCATGAGCAGGGGTAGGGGCAGAGGGAGAGGGAGAAGCAGACTCCCCACTGAGCAGGGAGTCCGACATGGAGCTCAATCTCAGGACCCTGAGATCATGACCTGAGCTGAAGGCAGACGCTTAACCAATTGAGCCACCCAGGTGCCCCACCCTGTGTCTTTTGATTGGAGCATTCAGTCCATTTATATTCAGAGTAATTATTGAAAAATATGAATGAATGTAGTGCTCTTGATTACCTATAAAGTTGCTGTTTCTGTAGATTGTCTCTGTTCCTTTCTGGTCTTTGTTACTTTTTGCTCTCTCTTTGCTCAAAATATCCCATTTAATATTTCTTCCAGGGCTGGTTTAGTGTTCACAGATTTCTTTAGTTCCCAACCCCCTGGAAACTCTTTATCTCTCCTATTCTGAATGACAGCCTTTCTGGATAAAGTGTTATTGGCTGCATTTTTTCCCCATTTAATATGTTGAATATATCATACTGGTCTTTCTGGCCTGGCAGGTCTCTCTGGACTCGTTTGCTGCCAGTCTTATGTGTCTACCCTTGTAGATTAAGGATCTCTTGTCCTGAGCTGCTTTCCGGATTTTCTCTTTATCTCTGATGTTTGCAAGCTTCACTATTATATATCGAGGTGTTAACTTATTTTTATTGATTTTGAGGGGGGTTCTCTGTGTCTCCTGGGCTTGAATGCCTATTTCCTTCCACAGATTAGGGAAGTTCTCAGCTATAATTTGTCCAAGTAAACCTTCTCCCCCCTCTCTCTGTTTATCTTCTGGGACCCCTATTAACTGGATATTATTTCACTTTATGGAATCACTGAGTTCTTGCAGCCTTCCTTTGTGATCCAGCAGTTGTCTTTTTCTCTTCTTTTCAGCATTTTCAAATTTTCCATCATTTTATCTTCTATATCACTGTCTATCTCTTCTGCCTTGTTCTTCCTTTCTGTTAGGGCCTCCTTTGTGACTGCATCTCAGTAATAGCATTTTTAATTTTATAGCATTTTAATCAGCCTGATTAGATTTAATTCTTTTATTTCTGCAATAAAGAATTCTCAAGTGTCTTCTATGCTTTTTTTTAAGCCCAGCTAGTGTATTTTTAATCATTTATTTTTAATAGATTTAATTTATTTATTTGAGAGAGAGAGAGCATGAGCAGAGTGGGAAGGGACAGAGGGAAAGGGAGAAGCAGACTCTCTGCTGAGCAGTTAGCCTGACATGGGGCCCAATCCCAGGACCCTGAGATCATGACCTGAGCCAAAGGCAGATGCTTAACCAACTGAACCACCGAGGCACCCCTATAATCATTGTTTTAAATTCTAGTTCAGACATATTACTTATATCTGTATTGATTAAATCCTTTTAGTGAGTACTACCTCTTGTTCTTCCTTTTGGGGTGAATTTCTTCATCTCATCATTATGTCCAGAAAAGAATAGAAGACAGAGAGAAAAGACAGCAGTAGCAACAACAACTGAGATTTAAAAAAAAAAAAGGAGAAAATAAAAACAAAACAAAGATAAAATAAAATAAAACAAGAAACAAAATAGAACAAAACAAAAAACTAGATCTTGAGTGTATTTTGATCTGCTTGATAAAAGAAACTAGATCCCAAAATAGGAAAGAAAGAAAAACATATATATACAAAAATAAAATAAAATAAAATACAATGAACAAAAACCAAAACTCATATATAGAAAAAAGAATTGAAAAAATAAGACAACAGTTCAAAAAAATAAAACTGAAAGACTAAAGAATTTTTTTCTTTATTATATTGTTAATCACCATACATTGCATCATCAATTTTTTAAAAGATTTTATTTATTTATTTGAGAGAGAGAGAATGAGAGATAGAGAGCACGAGAGGGAAGAGGGTCAGAGGGAGAAGCAGACTCCCCACCGAGCAGGGAGCCCGATGCGGGACTCGATCCCGGGACTTCAGGGTCATGACCTGAGCTGAAAGCAGTCGCTTAACCAATTGAGTCACCCAGGCTCCCTGCATCATCAGTTTTTGATGCAGTGTTCCATGATTCATTGCCTATGCATAACACCCAGTGCTCCATTCAGTACATGCCCTCCTTAACACCCATCACCAGGCCAACACATCCCCCCATCCCGCTCCCCTCTAGAACCCTCAGTTTGTTTCTCAAAGTCCATAGTCCTCATGGTTCGTCTCCCCCACCAATTTTCCTCCTTCATTTTTCTCTTCCTACTATCTTCTTTTTTTTTTTAACATATAGTGTATTATTTGTTTCAGAGGTACAGGTCTGTGATTGATCAGTCTTACACCATTCACAGCACTCACCATAGCACATACCCTCCCCAATGTCTATCACCCAGCCACCACATCCCTCCCACCCCCCACCATTCCAGCAACCCTCAGTTTGTTTCCTGAGATTAAGACTAAAGAATTTAAAAAAAATGAATGTTTTATACTGTTTTATACTGTTTTCCCCAAGAGCTGAAGTTCTTAGTTCTCTATGATCTGTAAACTTGGTTCTAGCCAGTTGTTTCTGCTGGTCTTCTGGGGGGAAGTGCCTGTTGAGCTGATTCTCAGGTGCCCTTGTAGTTGTGGAAATGTGCTTCCTTTGCCAGGGTGCTGGGCTCAGTGTAAGAGGCACTGGATTCCACTATGTTGTGCTGTTTTGCTCCCTGAAGGCTTTCAGTACAGATGGGCAGGATGAAAATGCTGGCACCCCACTCTTTAGCCCCAGAGCTGAAGGTCTGTGCCCCTCCAATCTTCAGTGAGCACTCACAAAGATGCAATCATCTTGTCTCCCTGGTTTCCATCTGAACTCTGTGTTCACCCAGCCTCTGTCTGAGTGTTTTCATCTGAGGCATGCAACTAAGATTTAAGTATCCAAATTTTATGGACTCTTGCTGTGCAGATCCACGCTGTTCCTCCCAGGGGAGGGAGGGAGTCTCGCCTCACTTCTGCCTTTTCCTGGGCCCCTGCCAGGAGAGGAGTTGTGGCCCCATGCGGCAGTTCACAGTTTATGGCAACACCGAGCAAAAAGCCGGTGCCAAGACTTGCTGTTTTCAGCCAGCTTCCCCACTCTGATGCCTGGGAATTCTGCTGCATTCAAGCACCCCCATTCTTCTTGTGACCCTGGGGATCCAGAGACCACGCTGTCCCACCTAGGATTCCACCCCACTTTGCCACTTGAGCACCTTTAATCCAGAGATGTCCCCCATTATAGTAGACTTTTAAAGTTCCAATTTTGTACTCTGCTGCTTATAATTCTTTGGTTTAGCCTCCCTGCTGCCATCTCCTTCAATATATTGCTCCAGATTCACATCCCCACACTTCCTACCTTCCCAAAAGTGGTTGCTGTTCTATTAGTAGAATTGCAGTATTTCTTTTCTCAGATCTCTGATTGATTTTGCAGGTGTTCAGAATGATTTGATAACTATCTAGCTGAATTCCAGGGACCAGACAAACTTAAGGTCCCCTACTCCTCTGCCATGTTAACTCCTCCTCTCTCCAGCTCTTTAATGTATTTTGAGTTAATTTTTATATATGGTATTAAATAGGAGTCTTGATTCATTATTTTGCATGTGGGAATCCAGTTTTCACAGCACCGTTTAAAAGACTGTCCCCATTGAAAAACATAGTCTCTTCAACAAATGGTGTTAGCAAAACTGGTCAGCTGCATGCAAAAGAATGCAACCAGACCACTTTCTTACACCATACACAAAAATAAACTCAAACTGGTTTAAAGACTTAAATGTGAGACCTAAAATCATAAAAATCTTAGAGGAGAGCACAGGAAGTAACCTCTTTGACATTGCCAGTAGCAACTTCTTTCTAGCTATGGCTCCTCAGGCAAGAAAGATAAAAACAAAATAAACTATTGGGACTATATCAAAATAAAAAGCTTCTGCACAGTGAAGCAAACAGTCAACAAAACTAAAAGGCAACCTACAGAATGGGAGAAGATATTTGCAAATAACTTATCTAATAAAGAGTTAGTATCCAAACTATATAAAGAACTTACACAAATCAACACTCAAAAAACAAATAATTCAATAAAAAATGGGTAGAAGAAATGAGCAGACATTTCTCCAAAGAGATCCAGATGACCAACAGACACATGGAAAGATGCTCAATATCACTCATCATTAGGCAAATGAAATTAAAACTACAATGAGGTAACACCTCACACCTGTCAGAATGGATGAAATCAACAACACAAGAAGCAACAAGTGTTGGTGAGGATTTGGAAAGAAGGGACCCCTTTCACACTGTTGGTGCGAATGCAAAGTGGTGCAGCCACTGTGAAAGACAGTTTTGATATTCCTCAAAAAGTTATAAATAGAACTACCCAACAATCCAGTAATCCCACTACTGGGTATCTACCAAAAAAATACAACACTAATTCAAAAGGATACACATACCCGTAAGTTTATAGCAGCAAAATATATAGAAGTGCCCAAGTGTCCATCAGTTGAAGAGGTGGGGTAAATATATACAATGGAATACTATTCAGCCAGAAAAAAGAATGAAATCTTGCCATTTACAGCTACATGGTTAGAACTGGAGTGAATAATGCTAAATGAAAAATGTCAGTCAAAGAAAGACAAATACCATATGGTTTCACTCATATGTGGAATTTAAGAAATAAATGAGCAAAGGAAAAGTAAAAGATAGAGAGAGGCAAACCACAAGACAGACTCTTAACTATAGAAAACAAACTGACAGTTACCAGACAGGGGGTTGGTGGGGGATGAGTGAAATAAGTGATGGGGATTAAGGAGAGCACTCCTTGTGATGAGCTTCAGATGTTGTATGGAAGTGTTGAATCACTATATTGTACACCTGAAACTAATATAACACTGTATGTTAACTACACTGTAATAAAGTAAAAATAATAGTAAAGAAAAAAATCTCTTTGCTAGTTACAATAAGATTCAGATTTTCTTAAAAAAAGATTCAGATTTTCTATTTCTTTATGCTTTAGTCTTGGTATGTTTTCTGTTCTAGGACTCTGTCCATTTCATCTAGTTTATCCAATTTGTTGGTGTACAGTTTTTCATAATACTACCTTATATATATTTTTTATTTCTGATTTTAGTAATTTCAGTCTTCTCTCTTTTTTCTTAGTCCATCTCACTGAGAGTTCATCAATTTTGTTGATCTTTTCAGAGAACCAACTTTTGGTTTCATTGATTTTCTTTATTGTTTTTCTATTCTATGTTTTATTTATCTCTGCTCTAGTCTTTATTATTTCCTTCCTTCTTCTATTTTTGGATTTAGTTTGTATTTCTTTTCTTAATTCCTTAAGTCCTAAACTTAGGTTGTTAATTTGAGATCTTTTTTAATGTTAATTTGAGATAAAAATATATAAATTTTTCCCTTAGCCCATTTTCCATGGCATCTCATGTTTTGCTATGCTTTGTTTTCATTTTCATTTGCTTCTTGGATCACAGGTGTTGCATTAGGTGTAGAAATCTAGTAGAAAACAAGCCAGAAACACTGAACTAGGGTTTGAGCCAGCATAAATGCTCAGGGTATTGTCTTGGTATTTCTGGTTAATATCAAAGGTGACCAAAGCTAGGTCAGAGGTGGTGGGTCGTGGAACAAAGAAAACTCCAGGAATCATGGCTCAGCTACCTAGTTCAGGACCTGTACATAGATATGATAATTTTATTGCTCAGAAATGGTTTAGGATTGAGGCAAGATCAGATATTGAGATGAACCCTACCAGGAAATGGAGCTATGGGAAAAGGGACAATAAACGTAGGGGAAATGGGATTGAACCTGATGGGGAGGTGGGAGAAAGCCCTGGCTTTAAGTCCTGATTCTGTTCCTAATCAGTTATTTGAATTTGGGAAGATCAATTCCACCTCTCTGAGCTGTAGTTTCCTTATCTATAAAATGAAAATATCCCCTGTCCTGCATATGATGTTTGAAGACCAAATGAGATAATGGATTTTAAAATGCTTTTTATAACTGTAAGTTGTAATAAACTTGGAAGGGATTATTCTTATTATTGCAAATAGAGGATTTTAAAAATCTTTTTCACTTGCTCTTTCTTTCCCTCCTTCTTATTTTATTTCCATCCCCCCTGGTCATCTCTGTTTTTATTCCCATTGTCTCTCCTTCCCATCTTCCAGGGCCAGTGATCCGGGCTGAGGTGGGTGACACCATCCAGGTGGTCTTTTACAACCGTGCTTCCCAGCCATTCAGTATACAGCCTCATGGAGTCTTCTATGAGAAAGACTACGAGGGAACTGTGTACAATGATGGTGAGCAAGCAGGGTTTCCAACTAATATGAGCTGCAGGTAATAGCAGATAGCTCTAGAGGAAAAATAAATAGGAGAGGGAATGAGGGAGGAGACAGAATTGATTGTCCTTGCATGGATGTTCTTAAATGAATCCATGATATTATAGTGAAGCAGAACTGAGTTCAATAAGAGACATGTTCTTTTAAATATATTTAAATATATTCTGATTGACATTTTATTTTATTTTTTAAAATCTTTTAAAAGATTTTATTTATTTGAGAGAGGGGAGAGAGAGAGAGCATGAGCGGGGAGTGGCAGAGGGACAAGCAGACTCCCCACTGAGCACAGAGCTTTATGTGGGGCTCAATCCGAGGACCCTGAGATCATGACCTGAGCCAAAGTCAGATGCTTCACCGACTGAGCCACCCAAGCACCCCTGATTGACATTTTAATGATATTTGTTCTTTCAATCCATGAGCATGGAATGTCTTTCTATTTCTTTGTGTCATCTTCAATTTTTTTCATTTGTGTTTTATAGTTTTCAGAGTACAGTTCTTTCACTTCTTGGGTTAGGTTTATTTCTAAGTTCTTATTATTTTTGGTGCAATTGTAAATGGGATTATTTTCTTAATTTCTGTTTCTACTGCTTCATTATTAATATATAGAAATGCACCAGATTTCTACACATTGATTTCTATGACTTTACTGAATTCATTTATCAGTTCTAGTAGCTTTTTGGTGTAGTCTTTAGAGTTTTCTTTATATAGTATCATGTCATCTGCAAATAGTGAAAGTTTTACTTCTTCCTTACAAATTCACATGCATTTTATTTCTTTTTGTAGTGTAATTGTTGTGGCTAGGACTTTCAGTACTATGTTGAATAAAAGTACTGAGAGTGGACATGCTTGTCTTCTTTCTGACCTTAGGTGTAAAGCTTTCAGTTTTTCCCCAGAGTATGATGTTCACTATGGGTTTTTTCATATAGGGCCTTTAGGGTTAGTATCCCAAATATGTAAAGAATTTATACAACTCAACACCCCAAAAATAAATAATCCAATTAAAAAATGGGCAGAAGACAGACATTTCTCCAAATAAGACATCTGGATGGCCAACAGACACATGAAAAGATGCTCAACATCACTTTTCATCAGGGAGTACAAATCAAACTACAATGAGATATCACCTCATATCTGTCAGAATGGCTAAAATTAACAACAGAAGAAATAAGTGGTAGCAAGGATGTGGAGAAAGTGGAACCCTCTATCCCTCTGGTGGGAATGCAAACTGGTGCAGGCATTATGGAAAACAGTATGGAGGTTCCTCAAAAAGTTAGAAGTAGAACTACCCCTATGATCTAGTAATTGCATTACTGGGTATGTACCCCCCAAATACAAAAAACACTATATAGAGTATCATGCCATCTGCAAATAGTGAAGGTTTTTCTTCTTCATTGCTGATTTGGATGTTTATGCTGTCTGATTGCTGTGGTTAGGATTTCCAGTACTATGCTAAGTAACTGGTAAGAGTGAACATCCCTGTCTTGTTCCTGACCATAGATAAAAAGACCAAATTGATGGTTGCCAGAGGGAAAGTGGGTGGCAGGATGGGGGAAATAAGCAATGGGGACTAAGGGGTGCAATTGTTGTGATGAGCCCTGGGTATGGTATGTAAGTGTTGAATCTTCAAATTGTACAACTAAAACTAATATTATATTGTATGTTAACTAACTGGAATTTAAATACAAACTTTTATTATTATTATAATAAAAACAATAAAAATTTAAAAATAAGTAAATAAATAAATAAAGGCTTCTAAAAATTCTAAAAGCACTAATTCAAAGGGATACATACACCCCTATGTTTATAGCAACATTATTTACAATAGCCAAATTATGGAAGAAGCCCAAGTGCCCATCGATAGATGAATGGATAAAGAAGTGGTGTGTGTGTGTGTGTGTGTGTGTGTGTGTGTGTGTGTGTGTGTGTGTTTGTGATGGGATATTATTCAGCCATGAAAAATAATGAAATCTTGTGATTTGCTACCAACGTGGATGGAGCTAGAGAGTGTAATGCTAAGTGAAATAAGTCAAAGAAAGACAAATACCACATGATTTCACTCATATGTGTAATTTAGGAAATGAAGCAAAGGGAAAAAAGAGAGAGAGAGAAACTATGAAATGGATTAACTATTGAGAACAGAATGATGGGTACCAGAAAGGAGGAGGGTGGAGGGATGGGTGAAATAGGTGACGGAAGTTAAGGAGTCCACTTGTCATGATGAGCACTAGGTGTTATATGAAACTGTCAAATTACTATCTTGGACACCTGAATTTAATATGACACTGTATGTTAACTATACTGGAATTAAAACAAAATTAAAAAAATAAAAATATCTGATTATAAAAGTAACATATATATTTTATGGAATTTTGAAAAAAATGGAAAATTATAAAATAAATACCATTCATAGATAAGTCACCATTACTTTTTTGATATACCTTCTAATATTTTCCTGTGCTTATAAAATCATATCTATTGACATTTTTGTGATCATGTGGTTTTTGCAGGTTTGTATCATACTGTTTTTACTTACCATTATATCAATTTTCTCATGCCATTGTAAAGCTATAAACTTGCTACCTATTATAAAATACTCTATTACATGGATCTGCCATAATTTATCTTATCTTCTATTGTTTGAACATTTAGTTTTCATTATTTTTAAATGTTGTAAATCATGTTGCAATGAATAAATGCTTATATTTTATTTGGATTACCATCTCAGGAGACAATCCTAGAAGTTGGATTATTGGGTAGTAATTTCCTGTTTTCTCTGAGAATATTAATGCATGCTAATCCCAAGTCAAAAATATTAAAAAAAATGCCAAAAGCATTAAGGGCAATGTCACAGACAAATCTAGAACAAAAGAACATTCTACAAGGTCTAGTCTCTTCAAAAAGTCAATGCTATAGGGAAAAAAATAGGGACAACACAAAAAGCAAACCTTGTCTGATCCAGGTTATTAAAAAATAAATAGACTTAAAAGAGACATTTTTGGGCCTCTGAGTGGCTAATTCTGCTTGTCCCTCTGTCTCCCCCTCTGCCCCTCCTCTCTCTCACTCTCAAAATTAGTATGTAAAATCTTCTTTAAAAAGAGACATTCTGGAGATGATTGGAAAATTTCTGATATAAACTACATGTTAGATGATATTAGGATATTTTCTCAGATGTAGTAATATTATTGTGGCAATATAGAACAAAGTTACTGATGTATTTAGAAGTAAGACGCCATCATGCTTCCAAATGATTTAGCAAAAGCAAACAATCAAAAATTCATGTGTGTGTGTATGTGTGTGTAGATATACATAGACATAGATGTAGATAAATTAAAGATGGAAAAATGTTAACAAACAACTCCAGTTGGTAAGATGATTATTGTACTATCTATCCTTTAAAGTTTACTGTACGTTTGAAAATTTTAAAAGTTGGGAATAATAAATGAATAAGAAAGGATGTTAAAACCATCTTAAATTATACCACTTGTCATAAGTTCTTACTACAAATATCCTTGTGTATGCTTCTTTTCACCCTTTAATGAATATTTCCTCAGAATATATTTTTAACATGTGGAATTGCTGTGTCTGAGGGTATACACATTAAAAATTTTGATACCTACATCCAAGTTGCTATCTGGAAAAATTTGCAGTCCCATAAACTCCGACTTGCATCAACAGTAACAGCACAGGGCAGCCATTTTCATCTTTGTCAAATGTCAATCTTGTAGGCAAACAACACAATAACCAAAATCACCATTGTTTCGATTTGTATTAGGTTGGACATTCTTTTCAGTATTTATTGTATATCTTACTTTTTTGTGGGCCTGAACCTTCTTCAGGCTTTTGATACATTTTGTCAACGTTTTTTCCTAAAGGTCTATTCTCATTTACACTTACCGTTGCTATAGTTGGGCAAGAGGTGTAGGTGCCATTTAAGCCACTTCTCAACAGCATGGATTATTATAATATATAAAATCTTGCTAAACTGACAGGCAAAAAAGTTATGTAGCTATTTTTTTTTCAGAGAGAGCTCTTGTACATTTATTTCATCTCAAATTCACCACAGTTTGTACTTTTGTGTTTTCATTTTTTAATTTATTTTTTATTATGTTCAGTATGTAGCCATTTTCATTTGTACTTCTTTGATTACAAATAGGTTTAAAATGTTATTTTATTTTTTAAGTTTTTATTTAAGTTGCAGTTGGTTAACATACTGTGTAATACTAGTTTCAGGTGTGCAGTATAGTGATTCAACAATTCCATACAATACCGGGTGCTCATCATGACAGGTGCACTCCTTAATACTCATCACTTATTTCACCCATCCCATCCCCCACTTCCTCTTGTAACTATCAGTTTGTTCTCTACAGTTAAGAGTTTATTTCTTGGTTTGCCTCTCTCTCTTTCTTCCCCCTTTGCTCATTTATTTTGTTTCTTAAATTATTTTGTTTCTTAAATTACACATATGAGTGAAATCATGTGGTATATGTCTTTCTCTGGATGACAGATTTCACTTAACATAATACTCTCTAACTCCACATCATTGCAAATGGCAAGATTTCATTCTTTTTATGGCTGAGTAATATTCCATTGTGTATATATATATATATGCACCCCATCTTCCTTATCCATTCATCAGTCGATAGACACAGGCAATTTCCATAATTTGGCTATTATAAATAATACTTCTATAAACATCAGTGTAGATATATCCCTTTGATTCAGTATTCATGAATAGACAATTTTCCAAAGAACCCATCCAGATGGCCAGTAGACACATGAAAAGATGCTCAACATCACTGATTGTCAGGGAAACACAAATGAAAACTATAATGAGATATCACCTTACGCCTGTCAGAATGGCTAAAAATCAACAACACAAGAAACAACAGGTGTTAGCAACGATGTGGAGAAAGGGGAACCTTGCACTATTGATGAGAATGCAAAATGGCGCAGCGACTCTGGAAAACAGTATGGAGGTTCCTCAAAAAGTGAAAAATAGAACGACCCTATGGCCCAGCAATTGCACTACTAGGCTTAAAATTTTTAAATAAAATTTCTATGCATCATTTGACCATAACTTGTGTCCATTTAAGGAATTACAGCCTTAGTGCTTGTGTTTTTTGTATATATACACATAGATACGTATTTGCATCCACTCATATATATATATACATACAGAAAGAAGAATGTATTCGTTAATCAGAACCATTCAAAGATGAAACAAACTATGAAGGTACGTAGTGAATTGCCTGTCTGGAGATTTTTAAACAATGGTAAGGATACAAGAACAGATGAATATATGTTTTCAAGTGAGGAGTATTCCAAATAAATTTTAAAGACCCTTTTAATCCTTAGGTCCTTTGAGCTTAGAAAACTGAAACCTGGGAAGTTTAAATTTCCCCAGTTTATATAACAACTATTGTCAGAACCAGAAACTAACTATAGTCTCTTCACTCCTATCCAGGATCCTTTTTAATATTCTATATTGCATATTGCTGTTGCTCCAAAATGCCTTGTAGTTTATAATATTTACCCCACTGTTTGGAGCTGATGATTTTCACTCTAGCTAATGTGATAATGAGTCCTATTGTTTTCCCCCTGCAGGCTCATCCTACCCTGGCTTGGTGGCCAAGCCCTTTGAGAAAGTAACATACCGTTGGACAGTCCCCTCCCATGCTGGCCCTACTGCTCAGGATCCTGCCTGTCTCACCTGGATGTACTTCTCTGCTGCAGATTCCATAAGAGATACAAATTCTGGTCTGGTGGGCCCTCTGTTGGTGTGCAAGACTGGTGCCTTGGGTGCAGATGGCAAACAGGTATTACCAAGGTTTTTGGCTGGAAAGCCTGCTGGGAGAAAGATAATGCTGTATTGCTAAATAGGAGTTGAAAGTGGAACTGGGTTCTAGAGATGTGGAAATAGAAAAAAAATAAGCTATTTAATCAGAAATTAATAGTTGGTGACCTCATGCTATTTTGCATGCTATTCTTTCACTCACACATATCTCTTAGTCTCTATTCCTTTCTATTTTGTATCCTCTCATCATCTTTTCATTTTTTTAAACCTCAGTGTTCCCTAACCCCTGATCCCAATTCTTAAATCTCTTTTAATATTTGCTTGTGTTCTCTCATGTCCCGCTCACCATTCTAGCTGTATATTACTTAACCTCTCTTTGCCTCAGTTTCTTCATCTGTAGTAAGGGGTTAACAATGAAATAATATATCTTGGGTTTCTGTGAGGATTAATTAAAATAATCCATATGAAGTGCTTATCACAGTGTCTGGATTACATAGTAAACACTCAGTAAATGTTAGAAGTAATAATAATAATAGTGATAATAATAAATGATAATTAAAATAACAGTACATTAATAGCAATTTTATATCCTTTTCTCTTATTTTCTAATCCCCTCTGACTAGAGTCCTTTCCTGATATGCTAACCACCTTTCCCCACTCTTTTACCCCACTCCAAGCTCTCTTTTATCAGTCTGTACTTGTCCATAATCCCCATCTTGTGCTACTTCCCTGTCCCCTTTCATACATTTGTCCCCTCCGGTCTTGTCACCTTGTTCTAACCTGTTTCACCCACCTTCAATTTGAAATTATCTGAAGAAAAACTGCCTAGCAGCAACTATAACTCTAGGCAGGAAGTACGGGCTTGTCTCTGTGTCTGGGGAAAAAAAAATGGGAAAGAATCAGGGCTCATTGGATCTGGAGCTGCACAACATACAACTGCTGAAACCATTGTCATTCTTTCCTATGTTCTCTTCCATGGGCCTATAGAAAGGGGTGGATAAGGAGTTTTTTCTCCTTTTTACTGTGTTGGATGAAAACAAGAGCTGGTACAGCAATACCAATCAAGCAGCTGCTATGTTGGATTCCCGACTGCTCTCAGAGGACGTCAAGGGTTTCCAAGACTCCAATCGGATGCATGGTATGGGGAGTGCTTTTGCCCTGAGCTACAATTGAGAGGTTACAAGTAAAAATCTAACCTAAACTTAATCATGTCCCATCCTTGAAAGCTGATTGGTCAGCTCTATCCCAAGACATGAGCTAGACTGAAGAATTAAACCTAAGGCAACAGATCTTATATTTAACACTTGGTTGTGCTCTGTCCTGTGTTACACAGTATGGGGAACACTGGAAAAATGTGTTGTGAAATGAGGATTGCAAACAAGGAATCCACTAGAGAGTGAGGAGAGAAAGCTGGAATGATGCCTTTCCAGTCTTATCTTATTCTCCTTTATTGACCACTACGCATGCTCCTCAACTCCATACTCCAGCCAAATGGCGCTATTTTTTCTCTATATAGACATACCTTGTGCTTTTCTGACTTCATGCCTTTTACAGTGCTTTGCTCTCCAGTTGAAATGCCCCTCTTTACATTTTTGCCCTTAGCCTGTGGAAATTCTTTCCATTCTCTAAGGTCCTACTCGAAAGCTACTTCATCCATGTAACCATTTTTTTATCACCCAATCCCAGGATGATGACATCCTTTTCTGAACCACTATTGCATTTTTATCAGAATATTTTAATAGCATGTTCTATATAGTTATTTGTTACACGGTTTTTCACCTGCTAGAGTAGTCTCCTTAAATGTGAGTATTGTTTGTTGCTTATCTTTGTATTATCTATGCTTTCTAATACATAGTAAATGTTTATTGAACAAGTGAACTACCAAATTAATGAGTAGGTATGTAGGTGGGTGAGTGAGTGAATGGGAAGACATGGTCCCAATTTGCAAAGAGCTCCCAGCATTTGCAATGAAATGATACTAATAACACACATGAAATAATTATAGAACAATCCAAGATCAACTATAATTAAATCCTAAATTATGTAAAAGAGGTTTCAAGTGACATGGAGTTCACAGGAGAATATTAATGAAGGACAATCCAATTAAAGGATTCTTGGAAAAAAGGAGTGCTTGAGCTGGGGTTCAAAGGCTAAATAGGTTTGCAATTAGACATTACAGGAAAAGGAAGCAGAATCAGGAGATTAGCAATGTTATCATCAGCATCTAGGGGAATTACCAAGTAGGGTTACTTATTAAAGGTGGTTCCAGTGGATGTGGGGACATTGAAAAGGGATCAGCTTTAAGCAGGCCTCCCTGTATTTTCAAGAGGAATATGGAAGATGGGAGGGAGTCATGAATGAGTGTGTTGTCTTATGACTCCATCTCTTGGTTCTCATCACCAGTTAGTTATATCAGCTGGAAAAAGTAAACCAATCCTGGGAACAAAGTTCATTTCAATTTGAACTTATGGAGCACCTGAGTAGTACCAGGCAACATGCAAGGCAACTGGGCAATCACACTTATACAGAAAAAAAATGTGATTCCTGCTAGGTCAATCTAGTGTGGGAGATAGATTTGTAAGTAAATCATTGGACTGTGTGCTCTGTAGTAAGTGATATGGAAGAAATTTTTTTGGGGGGGAGTTTAATGGAAATGAGAGAGAGAGAAAGAGAGAGGAGGTGACATTTGAACTTCACAGGGGAGGTGATATTTGAACTGGGGCATGATGTATGAGTAATAGTTTTCTGTAGAGGGACCAGAGGGGAAAATTTATTCCAGGCAGAGGAAACAACATGTGAAAACTCAATATGTGTTTTGTAAACACCTAACATGTTTAAGGCCCTGGGGACGTAGAGACAAATAGAACTCCCAGCAATGGTGTCTACCTGTTTATGACGGGGTTGGGAGGATAGACTGCAGGCAGGGGTGCCAGGGAGAGGGCTTTTGCAGAAGTTCAAGCCAAAAATGATGAGGGCTAGAACCTGGGCAGTAACTGCGAAGTGAAAAAAGAGAGAGAGAGACAGATTGAAAGATGAATATGGAAACTTGGGGGAACCCCAGTACTTTATGGAAGGATGGAGAACAAGAACAAGATGAAGGAGGAACAATCAGAAAGGAGATAAGAGAACCAGGAATGTGTGGTGCTATAGAAGCCAAGGGAGGAGAATTTCAAGAGAGTGGAAATAGTAGAGGCTGGTACCCTTGTGTATGCATATGTGTAAGGAGTTCTGGTAGTGGAAAAAAGTTCAGTTTTGCAAGAATTTGAAGTGTGGTAGAGGAGGGACAGGAGGTGAGGTCAGAAAGGCGAGTTGGACCCTCATCTCAAAGACGCAGATCTTCATAAGTACAACTAAAGTGGCTTAGGGAAGAAGGCAGAAGAGTTAATGATGACTCAGAAATTTCAAGTTGTGGGAAACCCTAGTACAGAGCTGATGCTATGCTGCTGGCCAGTGCCTGAATATTCTGGTATCATCTTCTTGTTCTATGTTTTTTTTTTCTCCAGCCATTAATGGGTTTCTGTTCTCTAACCTGCCCAGCCTGGATATGTGCAAGGGAGACACAGTGGCCTGGCACCTGCTTGGCCTGGGCACAGAGACTGATGTGCATGGGGTCATGTTCCAGGGCAACACTGTGAAGCTTCAGGGCATGAGGAAGAGTGCAGCCATGCTCTTTCCTCATACCTTTGTCATGGCCATCATGCAGCCTGACAATGCTGGTAAGTGCCTTAACAGCTGGCCGTAGGCTGAGAGGCTCTGTTGGGCATGGATGAGGGGGGCTGGTGAAAAGAAAAGAAATGTTGAGGGTATATGGGAAGTTTTCAAAACACTTTTGTTTTCTTTCTCTTCAGTGTGCACTCTGTGTTCTGGTTATTTGGATTTTTCTCTTAGCTGCAGACAGAAAGTAAAGAGCTGAGAAAACTCCTTTCTGGAACAATGGGGAAGAAGTAGGGATGTTGCCCAGCATCAGGGCAATTCTCATATAGGTAGAAGGTGGACTTGCCTGTGTAGTCCCATGGCTATGTAGGAATTTTATAGATACAGTCCTTGCTCTGGGAGGGAGGTCCAAGAGATATACCTATAAGTGGTTTCAACTCTGATATTCTGTGAGAATTTCTACCAACTTCTGGTGGGAATGGGATGCAGTGTGCTGTGACAGTTTCAGCCCTGGAATCAGAGCATAAAAACTTTTAGTCCAAGCACTTTCATTAATTTGCTATTTAATTTTGGCCTAACCAACCCCCAGTCTGTGGTTGCATTTCTTCCTTCTTTTCTTTCTCTATCCCACTCCCCTCCCTCCCTCCCTCGCCTTCCTTTACTACTTTCCCCTTTCCTCCCTCCTTTCTTTCATTTCTCTCCCTGCCTTTCTCCCCCACCCTCTCTCCCTCTCCCATTCCTCCTCTTTCTCTCTCCCTTCCCCTCATTTCCCTGTCTTTCTTTTGTGAAAAACCAAAATTGAGTAGAATGTTTCTTTAGATTCCATCTATGTCTGACATTTTATCATGTAACAGTTACTTTGGTGAATACACATATGTAATTAAGCAGCTTTGCAGATGACTTAAAAACATCACCATGAATATTCAACATTTTGTGTACTGGATGCTTACAGTTATGTTTAGCAAACTAGAAAAACAAATGCCCAGAAAAAATGCAGCAAAGTGTTAAGAATGTTTGAGTCCTATGGGTTTATTGGTGATTTTTTTATCCTCTTTTTGCTTTGCTTTACATTTTAATAAGTTTATATTACATTTAATAGAAATTAACAATTGTATTTAAAAATATTATCTTACATACCTCAGCTCTTCCAATAAAACTAATGATACTAGAACTTTAATAGATAGGAAAATTGGCAGATAAAAAGCTAGGGCTTGTAATGTGTTATTTTCCACCAAATTCATGGTAGAGTTCTCAACAGCAAAGAGAAGAATTTATTATTTATAATTGCCCTAGTCCTTCAGGGTGTCTTTCCTTTCTTTCACCATTGGAGCTTTCTTTATTCATTATTCCCCTCTTCCCCACTCCCTTTTTAATCTTCTTTTCTTTCCACTGCTCCTTTTCCCTGCCCTCTCTCATTTTTCCTCTTCCTCTTTCATCATCTTTTTCTTTTTCTTATCTCTTTTTATCTCTCATTTCTTATTCCTCTTCTCATTCATTGTTTCCTTCCTTTACTTTCATCTATTTTTTCTCCATCTTACTTTTTGTCTTTTCTTCTTTTCATTTTCTTCTTCCATTCTTTCTTCTCTCCCTTTTTTTCTCTTTCTCTTTTTCCTTCCCTCCCCTCTCTTTTCTCCTTTATCCCTTTTTTCTTCCTTTGATTTTTCCCTCTTTTTTTGGCTTCCCTTCTTTCCATTTCCCTCCTTTCTTTATTTCTCTTTCTTTGTCTCCCTTTCTCTCTTTTTAAATTTATTTTCTTTTTCCTTATCTCCTGTTTTCTTTTTTTCCCTTTTCCTTCAATCTGTATATTTTCTTTCCTCCTCTGTCTTCCTGTTTTTCCTTCTTTTTTATTTCTTACTTCTTTTTATTTTCCCTTTATTTTACAATAACATTTTCACAAAACATAATAAATATCTGTTGTCTTCCACTTACTGGTCTAGATACTAGGGATGTGAGGATGAATTAGGCAGCTCACAGTTAGTGTGAAAGGGAGATGATGGTACCATCTTGCCAAGAGCTATAGTAACACATAGGAAACTATAACAAATTCTGCCTGACTTGTGTAGTAAAGCTTTCCTATAGAAACAGGCATTCAAACTGATCATTTGAGGAAGAGTGAACTGTCACCATGCACAGAAAGGGGATGGTTGGTGAAGAGGGTGTTGTTATAAGCAGTAGGAAACTTATGGGCAGTGACTTGGAAGCAGCATCTGCCTGAAGAAGAGGGCATTATAATAGGTAGTAGGAAGCTTATGGGCAGTGACTTGGAAGCAGCATCTGCCTGAAGAACTTACACAAACTGTTTTTATTCAGTGACCCTCAACTCAAGGTGGTATGCTAAAAGGTATTTGAAATGTGTGGAGGTAATTTTAGTTGTCACAATGACTGGGGATATGGAGGGGATGATACTATTATTTAGATAGTGGGAGTCAGAAATGATAAAACTTTCATCAATATGTAGGGCAGTCTTAAACAGTGAAGAATAATCCCGCGCAAAATGCTAATAGCAGCCCTGTGAAGGAATAATGAGAAATAAGGCATAAGAGGAGGCAAAGTAGGAGGCTATTGCAAGAGGTGATAAGAGCCTGCCAATGGGTGGAAGCAATAAGGATGAGCAGAAGGGGTAGAGTTAAGGGATATTTGAGAAAGAAATTATGGAACTTTGCTGAGGGGCTGAGCAAGAAGAAAAGATGCCTGAAGTTTCTGGCTTGTGCACTATATATATGGTGACAACCATTAACTAAATGAGCAAGTACAGAAACAAGGGCAAGATAGTAAGGTTTGGGTAGAAAGTATTCATTTTAGGGCATGTCAAGTTTTAAGTTCCTGGTGAAATCCAGGTGGTGTGGATTTTACAGTAGGTAGTTACAGGTAGAAATGTAAAGGTTGGAGAAGTCTAGGCTAGTGAGTTTGAGTGTTCTCATAGTTCAAGTCCATAAGTTGTGGAGTGATAGGAAAGAAAACTTAAAGCAGAAATCAACATTTAAGAGGTACAAGGGAGAAGAGAAGCCAAAATAAGGAAACAGAAAAGAATTTGTCAAAGAGTTAAGAGGAAACTCAGATTTCAAAAACAGAAGAGTATTGAAAGAGTGGCTTGGATAATATTATCCATATGAGAAAATTTAGATGATGTACTAACTAGTCCAAAGGCACATGACTTCCCAGAATGCCTTCTTTTTTGTTCTCATCCCCTTCAGTGATCATCAGATTTTCTTCTCCACATCAATTCCTGAGCTATGAGTTTTGGGCAGCTTTTACAATCACTCATTTGCACACACATTCATTCACTCAAAACATATTTATTGCATACCTTCAATGTGCTAAAACTGGGGAAGAAAGGTGAAAAAATAGAATGATTCTTACTCTCTGGGAAGATCCGCAATAAGAACACCAAAACACATACATAAAACAATAAGATAATTTTAGATTGTGATATAGATCACAAAGGAAATAAAACGTAGTGTTGTGATAAAATGATAGGGGCATTTTAGAGGATGTTCAGGGAAGACCTCTCCAAGAATGTGATATTTACACTGAGACCTAAATAATGAGGAGGAAGGAGTGATATAAAGATTTCTGAGCAGAACATTTCAAACAGAGGGACCAACAAGCACAAATGTCCAAAGGTGGGAACAAGCATGGCTTTTCAAGGGTCAGAGTGAAAGATCAGTAGTGTTGGACTGTAGTAAGCTAAGAAAAAGATCGACATAAAATGAGGTTGGCAGGATTCATATGTGGGGTCTTATAGACCATAGTTAGGAGCTTGGTTTGCATTCTGAGTATGAATGAAGCATTCGAAGCAAAGGAGCAATGTGCTCTGGATCATATTTGTTAAAGAGGGCCTTGAATCCTGTGTGGGAAATGGTTGAAAAGGGAAGGGGAAGAAGCAGAGAAGACAGTTGGGAGACTGTTAAAGTTTTCCATGTGAGAGGCAACCATGGTTTTGACTAGGGGAGGGAGAGTGAAAATGGGAGGATAATTTGGAAGGAAAAGCCAATAGGATTTATTGATGGAATAGATGTGGAAAGGTAGGAGAAATAGAAGAGTTGGGAAGTAGTTGTGGAAAGAAAAGAGTAGATTCTTTCAAGAAGTCTATAAGCTAGTGGAAAAGACTGTTTTATAAAGAGAGGAGTACTTAGTCTTTAATCATGTGGTTTAGGTGTAAAGTGTGTCAAGAGTGGGGAGGCCAAGAATGTAGAGGTCAGTGTGAGCCAGAATAGTCATGGAGAGGTTTCTGGAAGAGATGAAACGTGAATTTGATCTTGGAGAATGAGTGAGCCCTTGTAGATATTTGTGGGAGGGTTGGACAGGTACATTCCAGGAAGGGAGAAACAACATGAGTGAAAATTCCAATATATAAATGAGATATGTGATAAGGGATGTCTGGGACAAATTTAGTTGGATCACTGGTTGAATTTGGGACTGAGTCATAGTTTGGAGCTAGTTCATAGAGGCCTTTACAAGCCAAGAAAAAAGTTTGTAGTGATGGGATAGGCAGTGGGCAGCAAGTGAAGGAATGATGAAAATAAATGTTCTAAGAAAGTCAACTTCTCCTGATCAACATTCTATGAGCCTTAATGTCCTTGACATAGAAACCCGAGGCTCTAGGCAGTTCTAGGCAGCTCCACAACCCTGATATTTAAGACTGATATCCAAACATTTTATTGTAAAAACTGAAGGAAAGCCACTCCAAAGCCCTCTGATATAAGCATCCCGATAGTCAAGAAGTTTTCTTTTTTTAATCTATTTAACCACACCTTTATTTCTTTGGTACTTGGTAATAAAGAGAGAAAACTGGTCAATGCATTTTTTTGGAATAATAATTATTACAGATCCATTTACTTATTTATAAATTTATTAAAATTTTCTATGCAATATGCTAAGCAATGTGTACATATTATTGTGTTTAATTCTAAAACAACCCAGTGAAATAAATAAAATGATCCCCATTGTACCATGAGGGAACTAAAACATACAGAGGCTTAAAAATTACTTCAAGGTCATATAGCTAACAAGTTGTCAGGTAGGGTGACCAACTATCCCAGTTTGCTCAGAACTGAGCAGTTTCCACAGGTATATGGAAAGACTTCCAGTGATAAAACTGGGAAAGCCTTGGGTTAACAGGGAGGAGTTGGCCTTCCTAATGGCAGAGTTTAGTTTTCAACCTAAACAATGTAGCTTTGGAGCCAGAGCTGTTAATCTCTGTGCTCACTGCTCTCAATAAACTTGCAATAATCTTTTATCCAAAGCATAGAACCTTATCTGAAACTACCCACTCTCTACAGTATGCCTAGAAAAAGGCAGGAAATCCCCCAGGTGCTACACAGGGATATTCAGATTCAGGTTTTGCTCTCTGTTCCTTCCTTAGGGATATTTGAAATTTACTGCCAGGCAGGCAGCCATAGAGAATCAGGGATGAAAGCAGTCTATAATGTCTCCCAGTGTCCTGGCCGTCAAGCCGATGATCACCAACGATACCAAGCTGCAAGAATCTACTACATCATGGCAGAAGAGGTGGAGTGGGACTATTGCCCTGACAGGAGCTGGGAACTGGAATGGCACAACCAGTCTGAGAAGGACAGGTAAGGTTTCAGAAAATAAAAGATCACACTTTCAGAGACTCTGGACCATTTTGCAGATGAGGAAAATACTGAAATACTGAGAAAAGGAGACACTTGTCTAAAGTAACCTAATAAAGATACCAGCAAATCTGGAACAGGTGCCAGGATGCAGATAAGCTGGAACTCAGTGCTTCTTCTATATTACTATACTGTGGGTCTGGAGTAAAAGACCTTACCCATAACTTGATGCTCTTAATCTTTGCCTCTTTTCCTCTGGTTGCCAGTAGCATCTACAGCAAAATTTAGATTTTATAGAGGTCTTACTCAAAAGACTGAATACCCCAAGCTTACCCGTCACTTGACAAAATGTCACTAAGGTACAGGCTAAGCTGTATAGCAGAAAAAATCCAACATAGAGTAGTTTGAGTGAGTTAGAATTTTATTTCTTGCTCAAATAATAGTATAAATATGAGCTGCCCAGGGCCAGTAGGTAAACTAATCATCCATAATACTTTCTTTCATCTCTGAAACTAAGATGCCTATGCTAGTTGTAGTCATTCCCAGCAATCACAAAAGGGGAAAGCAGTCCAGGGCAAGCAGCAGTATCTGTAAGGTAATGACCTAAAAGTTATATACATCACTTTCTTTCATAACCCATCACCCTAAACTTATTAATGTGGCCGTACCTAGCTGCAAGAAAGTCTAGGACTTGGAGAGGTTGGAGGGTGGGGCAGAATGAATGAAGTGGAGTGGGATATACAAGCTTCCAGTTATGCAATAAATAAGTCATGGAAATAAGGCACAGCATAAGGAATGTAGTCAATAATTTTGTAATAAAGAGGTATTGGGGCAGATGGTAGCTACACTTGTGGTGAACATAGCACAAATGTATACATTTATCAAATCATTGTGTTGTACATATGAAGCTAATGTAACATTGTATGTCAACCATACTAAAAAATAAAGCCTGGAAAATATAATCTATAATCCATGGTTACGTGGTCATGTACTCAGCTAAAATCTAGGTGATTCTATTACTACAAAGGAAGGGGAGGAGACTGGAAACTGAAGTACAGTTTAGCAATTTCCACTACAATTTATTTTTGGTACTCTCACAACTCTTTAGCAATTCCCGTCTTTTATGTTGGTTGTTGATTGTTGAAGTCTTCTTGCTAACTTCTTCTGAAACTTAGAGAAAGTGAATTTTCTTCCCTGGGACTTAGTTTGCTCATCATTAAAGTGATGTGGTATATGATGAATTATTGAACTCTACATCTGAAACTAAGGATGTACTATATGTTGGCTGATTGAATTTAAATAAAAAATAAATAAAGTGATGTGGCATAGTTGAAAGAACTTGACTAGAAGGAAATAAAGAAGCAGCAGCAGAGTTGTATCCAAGTGCTAGCTCCCTTTCTGGCTGACAGTATCGATGAAGATAAGTCCTGTCACTTCTGGACCACTGATTCTCCTTCTACCTATCTCATTAGCCTATTGGAAATGTCAAATGATAAAACAAATAATACGGTTCTTTGTAAACAGGAAAGTATCCCATAAGGGGGAATCTGTAAAATTCCATTTCCTCCTTACCTCTTCCTATTCCTTGCTCTCCATCGTCAGCAGCGGTTAGTGCTCTCCTTCCATCCTGTACCTTGTCCTTTTGTCAAAATAATTCCATCTGAGACATCACTAAGAATAGAGCTAAAGCCCAGAGTTTCTGATTCTTCTTCCAGTGTTCTTGTCATTGTAATTGTTTTGCAAATTACAATCTGGATTATGATAAACAAGGAAACATAAATAGATATTTAAATCTGGCATCTTTATTGCAGTTATACAGCCAATGTGGAAAATCTGACATTAGAAGGAACATGTCTTCTCTTCTATCTGTGATATGATGTTGGGTCTAACTTAGCTTTGTCATACCTGAAAATGAGGGGTCAAGCCCAGGTGCTGATACCACTCTTTGGATTCCTCTAGTTATGGTCACATCTTCCTGAGCAACCAGAATGGGCTCCTGGGTTCCAGATACAAGAAAGCTGTATTCAGAGAATACACTGATGGTACATTCAAGATCCCTCGGCCAAGGACTGGACCAGAAGAACACTTGGGAATATTAGGTAAGTGAGTTCCTCCTAAGGTCTAGAGGTTTATGCTGCTCTTAGGAAGGTTATGTCATATCAGGAAGTCTTCTTCATTTCTTTCTACTAGTTTTTACTTATGATATAATGGAATTATAGTCATAACTTAAAAATTGGCCATAAAAATAAGCAATCAAAGTGGGGGGACTTATGAATTTTGCTGCAACATGAGCCATATTTTTCCAGAAATCTCTCTAGGGATCTCTGACAGTGACAGATTTTTTAAAAATACTAAAGGCAGGGGAACTTAAGAACATCAAAGAGTAAGAAAAACACTGTACAGGGAATCATATTACCCTTGCACCCCAGTTTAATTGTTGATGCAGTTTCTTCACTTTTGTAGGGGCCAATGAGTTTCCTCATTCTTGTCCTCACACAGAAGAAACCCATTGACCCTTGCAGGGGCCCATCAGTTTTTTTTTTCTTTTTTTACTCTGTGCCAAACTCTCAGTCCTTACTGACAGTGATTCCACAGAGTCTTAATTATCTAGATCCTTGTGATACTAGATTAGATAGATAGATAGATAGATGATAGATAGATAGATGATAGAGAGATAGAAAGACAGATGATAGGTAGATAGATGATAGATAGACAGACAGATAGATAGATAGATAATAGATATATGATAGGGATTTGGTGTGGGAAAATAGGGATAATTGGAGGTAGAATCTTCTTGTTGAAGTATCCTCATCCTGTAGGTACCAGTATCAGTTTATGGGCTTCTGAATTAAAAAAAATGGAACTAGTCATGATTTTAATTTTAATGACCGAAACCCCTAATTCTAGGGCGTTCCTATATATGTCCTTTTCTTCAATGCCTTTAGTATCCTTGTTCCACTACTCCACTAATGAGACTTTCCCTTCTTTTGCATATATTAGGTCCACTTCTCAGAGGAGAGGTTGGTGATATCCTAACTGTGGTGTTCAAGAATAATGCCAGCCGCCCCTACTCTGTGCATGCCCATGGAGTGCTAGAATCAAGCACTGGTTGGCCACTGGCTGCTGCACCTGGTAAGTGAGAACACAAAGTTGAAGGGACAAAGGTTGTGTAGCACTTCGGCTTCAGTCCCCTGGCTTGCTCCTTTTTCTTTCTTTTTAATTGCTCTTTGAGAACTTAAATAAGAGTATTAACCAGGACAAAGTCACAGCCTGAATTTGTCTCTATGAAATACTCATTTTAAATCTCAGAACAGGGTACATATCTTAGGTCTTTAGTTTGACCAGACATCCTTAATACTGGCCACACGTGGAGCCTTGTACTGGAAATGTTGATACCACAAAATATAAAAGATATTGTAAATGCACATAATATATTCTATACATGCCAGATTTCTTTTTTAAAGATTTTATTTATTTTATTAGACTGAGAAAGAGAGCACAAGCAGGGGGAGCAGCAGGCAGAGGCAGAGGGAGAAGCAGACAAACCACTGAGCAGAGAGTCTGATGTGGGGCTTGATCCCAGAACCATGGGATCTTGACCTGAGCCAAAGGCAGACGCTTCACTAACAGCAACCCAGGCACCCCAGGTTTACTTTTTTAAGTTTTTATTTAAATTCCAGTTAATTGGGATGCCTCGGTGGCTCAGTCTGTTAACTGGCTACCTTTGGCTCCAGTCATGATCCCAGGGTCCTGGGACAGAGTCCCGCATTGGGCTCCTTGCTCCATGGGGAGCCTGCTTCTCCCTCTGCCTGCCGCTCTCCCTGCTTGTGCTCTCTCTCTGATAAATAAATAAATAAATAAATAAATAAATAAATAAATAAATAAAATCTTAAATAAATAAAATCTTAAAAAAATTATTCCAGTTAGTTAACATGCCATGTAATGTTAGTTTCAGGTGTACATTATAGTGATTCAACACTTCCATATATCACCCCGTGCTCATCATGACAAGTACACTCATAAACCCCATCACCTTTTTAACCCGCCTCCCCACACACCTCCCCTCTGGGAGCCATCACTTTGTTTTCCATAGTTAAGAGTCTGTTTCACGGTTTGCCTCTCTTTTTGTCCCTTTGCTCATTTGTTTCTAAATTCCACATGAGTGAAATAATATACTATTTGTCTTTCTTTGGATGACTTATTTCATGTACCATAATGCTCTCTAGCTCCATTCATGACTTTGCAAATGACAAGATTTCACTCTTTTTTATGGCTGAGTAATATTCTCTCTCTCTCTCTCTCTCTCTCTCTCTCTCTGTGTGTGTGTGTGTGTGTGTGTGTACATCTTCTTTATCCATTCATCAGGTGATACACATTTGGGCTATTTCCATAATCTGGCTATTGTAGATAATACTGCTATAAACATCAGAGTGCATGTATCCCGTTGAATTAGTGTTTTTGTATTCTTTGGGTAAATACATAATAGAGCAATTGCAGGATCATAGGGTAGATCGATTTTTAACTTTTTAACTTTTGTTTTGTTTTAAAGAGGGAGGAAGGGACAGAAGGAGAGATAGATAGAGAATCTTAAGCAGGCTCCATGTCCAACACAGAGCCCAACATGGGGCTGGATCTCACAACCCTGAGATCATGACCAGGACGAAAATCAAGAGTTGGATGCTTAACCAACTGAGCCACCCATGTGCCCCCTATTAACTTTTTGAGGAACCTCCATACTGTTTTCCAGTTTTCCAGACTGACTGCACCAGTTAGGATTCCCACCAACAGTGTAAGAGGATTCCAGATTCTTCACATCCTTGCTAACACCTGCTGCTTCTTCTGTTGTTGAATTTAGCCAATCTGACTGGTGTGAAGTGCTATCTCATTTTAGACTTGACTTGTATTTCCCTGAAAAATGATAATGAGGATCTCTTCATGTGTCTGTTGGCTATCTAGATATCTTCTTTGGAAAAATGCCTATTCATGACTTCTGCCCATTTTTATTTTTATTTTTTTATTTAATTTTATTATGTTACATTAGTAACCATACAGTACATCATTAGATTTTGACAGAGTGTTCCATGATTTATTATTTTTGAATAACAACCAGTGATGGACCAACACCCTTGGTGATCACGGCTCCATGGAATACATGCCTTTCTTAATACCCATCACCCGGCTAACCCATCCCCCGATCCCCTTCCCCTCTAAAACCCTCAGTTTGTTTCTCAGAGTCCATAGCCTCTCATGTTTGTCTACCCCTCCGATTCCCCCCCTTCATTTTTCCCTTCCTTCTCCTAATGTCCTCCATACTATTCCTTATGTTTCACAAATAAGTGAAACCTTATGATAATTTACTTTCTCTGCATGACTTATTTCACTTAGCATAATCTCCTCCAGTCCCATCCATGTTGATGTAAAAGTTGGGTATTCATCCGTTCTGATGGCTGAGTAATATTTCATTGTATATATGGACCACATCTTCTTTATCCATTCATCTGTTGAAGGGCATCTTGGCTCTTTCCACAGTTTGGCTATTGCGGACATTTCTGCTATGAAAATTGGGGTGCATATGACCTTTCTTTTTACTACATCTGTGTCTTTGGGGTAAATACCCAGTAGTGCAATTCCTGGGTCATAGGGTAGCTCTGTTTTTAGTTTTTTGAGGCACCTCCACACTGTTTTCCAAAGTGGCTGTACTAACTTGCATTCCCACCACCAGTGTAAGAGGGTTCCCCTTTCTCCACAACCTCTCCAAAATTTGTTGTTTCTTGCCATGTCAATTTTTGCCCTTCTAATTGCTGTAAGGTGGTATCTCAATGTGGTTTTGATTTGAATTTCCCTGATGGCTAATGATGATGAACATGTTTTCATGTGTCTGTTAGCCATTTGTATGTCTTCTTTTGCAAAGTGTCTGTTCATGTCTTCTGCCCATTTTTTGACTTGATTACTTGTTTTTTGGGTGTTGAGTTTGAGAAGTTCCCTATAGATCTTGGATATCAGCCCTTCATCTGTAGTGTCATTTGCAAAAATCTTCTCCCATTCTGTGTGTTGCCTCTTTGTTTTGTTGACTGTTTCCTTTGTTGCGCAGAAGCTTTTTATCTTGATTAAGTCCCAAAAGTTCATTTTCCCTTTTGTTTCCCTTGCCTTTGGAGATGTATCTTGAAAGAAGTTGCTCTGGCCGATGTCAAAGAGGTTACTGCCTATGTTCTCCTCTAGGATTTTGATGGATTCCTGTCTCACATTGAGGTCTTTCATCCATTTTGAGTTTATCTTTGTGTATGGAGTAAAAGAATGGTCGAGTTTCATTCTTCTGTATATAACTGTCCAATTTTCCCAGCACCATTTATTGAAGAGACAGTCTTTCTTCCATTGAATATTTTCTCCTGCTTTGTTGAAGATTATTTGACCATAGAGGTGAAGGTCCATATCTGGGTTCTCTATTCTGTTCCATTGGTCTATATGTCTGTTTTTGTGCCAGTACCATGCTGTCTTGGTGATCACGGCTTTGTAATATAGCTTGAATTCAGGCAACGTGGTGCCCTCAGCTTCGTTTTTCTTTTTCAACATTTCCTTGGCAATTTGGGGTCTTTTTTGATTCCATACAAATTTTAAGATTGTTTGTTCCAGCACTTTGAAAAATGTCATTGGAATTTTGATCGGGATGGCGTTGAAGGTATAGATTGCTCTGGACAGCATAGACATTGTAACAATGTTTCTACTTCTGATCCATGACAATAGATTGTTTTTCCATCTTTTTGTGTCTTCTTCAATTTCTTTCCTGAGTGTTCTGTAGTTCCTAGAGTATAGGAGTATAGATCCTTTACCTCTTTGGTTAGTTTTCTTCCAAGGTATCTTATGGTTTTTGGTGCTATTGTAAATGGAATCAATTCTCTAATTTCTCTTTCTACAGTTACATTGTCAGTGTATAAGAAAGCAACTGATTTCTGTGCATTGGTTTTGTATCCCTCCACATTACTGAATTGCTGTATGAGTCCTAGTGGTTTGGGGGAGGAGTCTTTTGGGTTTTCCACATAAAGTATGTCACCTGCAAAGAGAGAGTTTGACTTCCTCTTTGTCAGTTTGAATATTTTTTATTTCTTTTTGTTGTCTGATTGCTGTTGCTAGGACTTCTACTACTATGTTGAAGAATAGTGGCAAGAGTGGGTATCCTTGTCGTGTTCTTGATCTTAAGGGAAAGGCTCTCAGCTTTTCCCCATTGAGAATTATTTTCACTGTGGGTTTTCTATAGATGGATTTTATGAAATTGAGGAATGTTCCCTCTATCCCTATACTCTGAAGAGTTTTAATCAGGAAAGGATGCTGTATTTTGTCAAATGCTTTTTCTGCAATTGAGAGGCCCATATCATTCTTCTCTCTCCTATAATCAGTGTATTCTATCACATTGATTGATTTGTGAATGTTGAACTAACCTTGCATCCCAGGGAAAAATCCCACTTGGTCGTGGTGGATGATCCTTTTAATGTACTGTTGGATGCTATTAGCTAGGATTTTGTTGAGGATTTTGGAATCCATATTCATCAGGGATATCATTCTGAGATTCTCCTTTTTGATGGGATCTTTGCCTGGTTTGGGGATCAAGGTAGTGCTGGCATCACAGAATGAGTCTGGAAACTTTCCTTCTGTTTCTATTTTTTGAAACAGCTTCAGGAGAATAGGCATTATTTCTTCTTTGAATGTTTGGTAGAATTCCCCAGGGAATCCATCAGGCCCTGGACTCTTGTTTTTTGGGAGGTTTTGCTCACTGATTCAATCTTGTAACTGGTTATTGGTCTATTCAGGTTCTCAATTTCTTCCTGTTTCAGTCTTGGTAGTTTATAGCTTTCCTGGAAGGCATCCATTTCTTCTAGGTTGTTCAGTTTATTGGCATATAGTTGTTGATAATAATTTCTAATAATTGTTTCTCTTTCCTTGGTGTTAGTTGTGATCTCTCCCCTTTCATTCATAATTTTATTAATTTGGGTCCTTTCTCTTTTCTTTTGGATAAGTCTGGCCAGTGGTTTATTGATCTTATTAATTCTTTCAAAGAACCAGCTTCTGGTTTCCTTGATCTGATCTACTGTTTTTCTGGTTTCTAATTCATTGGTCTATGCTCTATTATTAATTACTTATCTTCTAATGCGTGGCTTAGGCATCACTTGTTGCTTTTTCTCTAGTTCTTTAAGATAGAGTTAGTTGGTGAATTCAGAATTTTTCTATTTTTTTTTTTGAGTGAGGCTTGGATGGCTATGTATTTCCCCCTTAGGACCGCCTTTGCAGTATCCCATAGGTTTTGGATCGATGTGTTTTCTTTCTCATTGGTTTCCATGAATTGTGTAACTTCTTCTTTGATTTCTTGGTTGACAGAAACATTCTTAAGCAGAGTGGCATTCAGCTTCCAAGTGTTTGAATTTTTGCCAAATTTTTTCTTCTGATTGAGTTCCAGTTTTAAAGCATTATGGTCTGAGAAAATGCAGGGAATAAACTCAGTCTTTTGGTATCGTTTGAGACCTGTATTGTGACCCAGCATGTGGTCTATTCTGGAGAAAGTTCCATGTGAGCTCGAGAAAAATGAGTATTCTGTTGTTTTAGGGTGGAATATTTTGTATATATCTATGAGGTCCATCTGGTCCAGTGTGTCATTCAAAGCTCTTGTTTCTTTGTTGATTTTTTGCTTAGATGATCTGTCTATTGCTGAGAGTGCAGTATTGAGGTCTCCGACATTTAACGTATTATTATCAATATGACTCTTTATTTTCATTAAGAGTTGGCTTATGTAGTTGGCTTCTCCCATGTTGGGGGCATATTTACAATTGTTAGGTCTTCTTGTTGGATAGACACTTTAAGAATGATGTAATGTCCTTCTGTGTGTCTAACTACAGTCTTTGGCTTAAAATCTAATTTGACTGATATGAAAATTGCTACCCCAGCTTTCTTTTGATATCCATTGGTATGGACGATGGATCTCCATCCCTTCACTTTCATCCTGGATGTATCTTTAGGTTCAAAATGTGTCTCTTATAGACAGTATATGGATGGGTCCTGTCTTTTTATCCAGTCTGCAACCCTGTGTCATTTTATGGGAGCATTAGGCCATTCATGTTGAAAGTGATTATTGAAAGATATGAATTTATTCTCATCATGTTGCCTGTGAAGTACTTGTTTCTACAGATTGTAAATTTCCTTTCTATATCACTCTTGGGGTCTTTCTCCTTTTATAGAACCCCCCTTAATATTTCTTGCAGGGCTGGCTTAGTGGTCACATATTATTTCAGCTTCTGCAAGTCCTGGAAGCTCTGTACCTCTCCATCTATTCTAAATGACAGCCTTGCCAGATAAAGTATTCTTGGCTGCATGTTCTTCTCATTCAGTACCCTGAATATGTCTTGCCAGCCCTTTCTGGCTTGCCAG
Organism: Callorhinus ursinus; assembly: GCF_003265705.2. Taxonomy (NCBI): domain Eukaryota; kingdom Metazoa; phylum Chordata; class Mammalia; order Carnivora; family Otariidae; genus Callorhinus; species Callorhinus ursinus. The sequence continues at coordinate 2,468,740 of NW_027397128.1, forward strand.
GTCTCTATGGATAGGTCTGACGTTATTCCGATGTTCCTCCCTCTGTACGTAAGGAATCTCTTCCCCCTAACTGCCCTTAAGATGGTTTTCTTGGTTCTAAGGTTTGTGAGTTTTACTATTACATGCTGGGTATTTTCCTTGATCTTGGGAGGGGTTCTCTCTGCCTCTAGGACACGAATGTTTGTTTCATTCCCCAGATTAAGGAAGTTCTCAGCTATGATTTGCTCAAATCTATCTTCTAGTCCTCTCTCACTCTCCACCCCCTCAGGGATTCCAATAATTCTGACATTGGAGCATTTCATGGTGTCACTTACTTCTCTCATTCTGTTTTCATGGATTTTAAACTGTTTTTCCTAGGCCTCCTTGTTTTCCTTCTTTTCTATCAGTTTGTGTTCTAGATCACTATTTCGTTCTTCTGCCTCGTTTACCCTCACTGTTAAGAGTGTCTAGATTAGATTGGATCTCATTGATTAAGTTTTGCCAGTTCAGCTTAATTTCTGCCCTTAGAAACTCTATGTTGCCATTAATCTATTTCTCCATTCTAACTATCATCTTCATAACTATTAACTTGAAGTCTATTTCTGACATCTTGCTTATATAGATATCTATTAGTTCTGAGGGAGAGGCCATAGTCTGGGTCTTTTGTTGGGAGTTCCTCCTCCTAGTCATTTTGTTGAGTTGTGGTTGAGGTGATTTACAGTTGAAAATATTAACCACAATCCAGGCAAGGTGTACCTTGGGAATATTTGGAGCAATCGGAAGCCACCACCAAAAAACCCCAACCAAAATGAAACCCAATAATAAGATTTATAAAGTACAAAAAACAAACAAACAAACAAACATAACCCACAAAAAAAGCTGACAAAAAAAGGAGAAAGTAAAAGCGGGGTGCAGGGAAGGTGGCTATAATTCCTCTATGCAGGCAAGTAGAGTGTTTCAGCTCTTCCTGGGTGTACTTTGTTCTCTTTGTTAGAGAACCGTACTTCCCAGAGATACAGGGAAATTAAAACTGGTATATATTATACAGGTAGTATTGAGTAGGGAAAAAAGGACTACATCTATATCATCTATCTATCTATCTATCTATCTATCTATCTATCTATCTATCATCTATCTATCTATCATCTATCTATCTATCTATCTATCTATCATCTATCTATCTATCTATCTATCTATCTATCTATCTATCTATCATCTACCTATCTATATGTATATATATATAAAGAAAAAAGTAATGTGTGGAAAAGTTCAAGTTAAAAAGTTACTATGGAATATGTTGTATTAAACATCTGGTTGAAATGATAAGTAAGGAAAAAAAAGAAAACAGAAGAAGCCTAAGAAAGGAGAATAGTTGTATCTAAAAAATACACAGGCTGTGAGGCAACATCAGGAGCTTAATATACTAATTTTCCCCTGGTGTTGGGGTTTTACAATTTTATGGGGACCTTGGGGCTGTTGTCCTCTTGTTTTTCCAGCTTGTCTTCTGGGGGAGGGGCCTGCCACATTTTTCCGTCAATCCTGCTTGGGCGGAGTTGCCCTGCCCCCTATCAAGGGCCTGGGCTCTGTGGAAACCGGGTTTTTGGGCTTTTGTTCTTTGGCGGCTTTTTGCAACTTTTCAAAGGGTGAGAGCAAAGGAAAATGTCTGCACCCAAACCTCTCCCCAGAGGAGAGAAGCCACAGTCTGCTCCTCTCTGAATCTTCCAGAACACAGTCTCCTGCTCTCTAAGTGCTGCTGAAAACCACAGCCTCTGACAGGCAGTGCGCACCCCCAGTGATCACCTCAGCTGTGGACCTCAGCCCCACTTGTCTCTGCCCCCTGTGCCACCAACATCGCAAGCGAGCCCGGACTGGGCGGGCCCAGGCCACAGCGGGAGCTGTGGCTGGCCCCCGGGTCTGTGGGCACAATTCCAAACTAGGTCCTCTTGAGCATGGGCAGTGATGGCGGCAGTAGCGGCGCTGGCGGCGGCTGCTTCCAGCCCCGTTTCCGCGGGCTCAGGTCCTTGTCGGGTCCTCCCAGACACTTGTGGTGGCGGTGGCACTCCAGTCAGCCCCGGGTTCTCTCTGGCATGGGTTTGGGCTCAGGCAGTGGCTGGCAGCACTGTGACTGCCCGATCCCAGCGTTTGCCCCTTAAGCCCCTGTGTCCTGTTTGAGCGCTGTTATCAGTCCCTTGCTGTCCCTCGGCCACAGCTCTCCAAGCTATCGCTGGTCCCCAGGCCACAGGCCGCTTTTGCACTGGGGTATTACTTAGCAAAGGCTAGCTTCTGGCGGTCCCCTCCCCCTTCTGTTTATCCTCTGACATCTGTCCAAGCAATCCCAACTCCGTCTTTTCTACCTCTCAACTGATGATCTTTTGCCCCTGTAGAGATCCAGACCTATAATCTTGTATCTCGGACTTATTTCATGGGTGTTCAGAGTGGCTTGGTAGATATCTAGCTAAATTCAAGGGACTGTTGAAATGGAGTCCCCCACTCCTCCGCCATCTTGTGAGTACTCTCCTACTCATTTTTAATTGGATTATTTGGTTTTTGGGTGTTGAGTTTTATAAGTTCTCTATATATTTTGGAAACTAGCCACTTATCAGTTGTCATTTGCCAATATCTTATCCCATTCAGTAAGTTGCCTTTTAGTTTTGTTGATTATTTTCTTTGCTGTGCAGAAGTTTTTTATTTTGATGAAGTCCTACAAGTTTATTTTTCCTTTTGCTTTCCTTGTCTGAAAAGATATATCTAGAAAGAAGTTGCTACAGCCAATATTGAAGAAGTTACTTGCTCTGCTCTATTCTAGAATTTTTATGGTTTTAGCTCTCACATTAAGGTCTTTAATCTATTTTGAATTTATTTTTGTGTATGGTGTAAGTGGTCCAATTTCATTCTTTTTCATGTTATTGTCCAGTTTTCCCATTTGTGGAAAAGACATTCTTTATGCCACTGTATATTCTTTCCTACTTTGTCAAAGGTTAATTGCCCAAACAGTTATGGCTTCATTTCTGGGTTTTCTAGTTTGTTCTAATGAACAATGTGCCTAATTTTGTACCAGTACCATACTGTTTGAATTACTGCAGCTTTGTAATATAACTTGAATTCTGGCATTGTGATGCCTCCAGCCTTGCTATTCTTTTTCAAGGTTGCTTTGGCTGTTTGGGGTCTGTGGTGGTTCCATACAAATTTTAGGATTGGTTGTTTTAGCTCTGTAAAAAACACTGGTGATATTTTTATAGGGATTGCATAAAATGTGTAGATTGTTTTGGGTAGTGATATTTCAACAATATTTATTCTTGCAATACATGAGCATATAATGTCTTTCCATTCCTTTGTGTCATCTTCAATTTCTTTCATCAGTGTTCTATAGTTTTCAGAGTAATGGACTTTTACCTCTTTGGTTAGATTTATTCCTAGGTATCTTATGGGGTTTGGTGCAATTGGAAATGGGATTGATTCCTTAATTTCTCTTTCTGCCGTTTCATTGTGCAACAGATTTCTGTACCTTGATTTTGAATCCTGTGAGTTTACCAAATGTATCAGTTCTAGACATTTTTTTGGTGGAGTCTTGGGTTTTCTATATGTAGTTATCATGCAGTCTGCAACTAGTGGAAGTTTTATTTCTTCATTACTGATTTGGGTGTCTGTTATTACTCTTTGTTGTCTGATTGCTGAGGCTAGGAGTTTTAGTACTATGTTAAATAACGGTGGTGAGAGTGGACATCCCTATCTTGTTCCTAACTGTAGAGGAAAAATTCTCAGTTTTTCCACAATGAGGATGATATTAGCTGTGGGTTTTTCATATATGGCCTTTATTATATTGAGGTATGTTCCCTCTAACCCTACTTTGCTGAGGGTCTTTATCATGAATGGATACTGTACTTTGTCAAATGCCTTTTCTTCATTTAGTGAAATGATCATATGGCTCTTATCATTTCTTTTATTAATGTGATGAATTATATTAATTGATTTGTAAATATTGAACCACACTTGTAACCCAGGAGTAATTCCAATTGATTGTGTTGAATGATTTTTTTAATGTATTATTGGATTTAGTTTGCTAGTATTTTATTGAGGATTTTTGCATCTGTGGTCATCAGGGATATTGGCCTGTAGTTCTCTTTTTTAGTAGTGTCTTTATCTGGTTTGGTATCAGGGTAATGCTGGCATCTTAGAATTAATTTGGAAGTTTTCCTTCCATTCCTAGTTTTTGGAATAGTTTCAGAAGAGTATATATTAACTCTTCTTTACATGTTCAGTAGAATTTACCTGTGAAGCCATCTGGTCTTTGACTTTTGTTTGTTGGGAGTTGTTTTCTTTTTAAGATTTTATTTTTAAGTAATCTCTACACCCAATGTGGTACTCTAATGTACAACCCTGAGATCAACAGTTGCATGCTCTACCAACTGAGTCAGCCAGGAGCCCCCTGTTAGGTGTTTTTTGATTATGGATTCAATTTATTTGTTGGTAATCAGTCTGTTTAAGTTTTCTATTTCTTTCTGTTTCAGTATTTGTAATTTATATATTTCTAGGAATTTATCTAATTCTTCCAGGTTGTCCAATTTGTTGGTATATAATCTTTCATAATATTTTCCTATATTTATTTGTATTTCTGTGGTGTTGGTTTTTATTTTTTCTCTCCTTTGTGATTTTAAATATTTGGTTCTTTTGTCTTTTATTTTTGGTAAGTCTGGATAGTGGTTTATAATTTTTTTTAATTTTTTCAAAGAACCACCACCTGGTTTCATTCATCTGTTTTATTGTTTGTTTTTTTTAGCTTCTATATCATTTATTTCTGCTCTAATCTTTATTATATCCTCCCTTCTACTGGCTTTAGGCTTTGTTTATTCTTCTTCTAGTTCTTTTAGGTGCAAAGTCAGGTTGTTTATTTGAAAATTTTCTTGCTTTTTGAGGTAGTCTTGTGTTGTTACAGCCCTCTTAGGACCTCTTAGGTCCCTCTTCGGACCACTTTTGCTGCATCCCAAAGTTTTTGGACTGTCATGTTTTCATTTTCATTTGTTACCATGTATCTTTTTAAAAATTTATTCTTTGATTTCCTGGTTTACACATTCATTGTTTAGTAACATGTTATTTAGCCTCCATGTAGTTGTGGTCTTTGCAGATTTTTTCTTCCTTATTTTTTAAAGATTTTATTTATTTATTTGACAGAGAGATAGAGAGAGAGCACAAGTAGGCAGAGTGGCAGGCAGAGGGAGAGGGAGAAGCAGGCTCTCCACCGAGCAGGGAGCTGGACATGGGGCTCGATCCCAGGACCCCAGGATCATGACCCGAGCCAAAGGCAGCCGCCCAACCAACTGAGCCACCCAGGTGCCCCTGCAGGTTTTTTCTTGTGGTTGACTTCTAGTTTCATAGCATTATGGTCAGAAAAGTTGCATTGTATGACTTCAATCTTTTTGTATTTGTTGAGGCCTTATTTGTGATCTAATATGTGATCTTTCCTGGAGAATGTTCCATGTGTACTTGAAAATAATGTGTATTCTGCTGTTTTAGGATGGAATGTTTCGAGTATATCTATTATGTCCATTTGATCCAGAGTGTCCTTCAGATCCATTGTTTCCTTGTTCATTTTCTGTTTAGATGATCTCTCCACTGGTGTAAGTGAGGTGTTAAAATCCCCTACTGTTACTGTATTATTATCAATTAGTTCCTTTATTTTTGTTATTGTTTTATACATTTGGATGCTCCCATGATGGGTGCCTAAATACTTACAATTGTTATATATTCTTGTTGGATTATCCCCTTTATTATGATATACTGCCCTTCTTCATCTCTTGTTACAATCTTTGCTTTCAAGTTTAGTTTGTCCAATAGATGTATTGATACCCCTGGTTTCTTTTACTATTCATTTGCATGATAAGTGTTTCTCCATCCCCTCCCTTTCAATCTCTAGGTGTCTTTATAACTAAAATGAATTTCTTGTAGGCAGCATATAGATGGGTGTGTTTTTTTATCCATTCTGACACCCTATATGCTTAGATTGGAATCTTTAAGGCATTTACATTCAAAGTAATTATTGATAGATATGTATTTATTGTCATTTTATTACTTCTTTTGTTGTTTCTGGAGATGTTCTCTGATCCTTTTTTGTCTTTATCTTTTTTGTGTTTTGCTGTTTTTATTTAGTGATATTTTTGGATTTTTTCTCTTTATTCTTTGCATGTTTATTAGTGGTTTTTGATATATGGTTACCATTATGTTGTATATAACCTCTTCTGGAAATAGTCTATATTAAGTTGATGGTCATTCAAGTTTGAACCCATTCTTTACTCGTCTCCTCCATACATTTCAGGTGTATGCTATTATATTCTATATCCTTTTTGTGTGTGTCAGTTCCTTCTCTGATTTTTTTACAGAAATATTCATTTTTACTGCTTTTGTGTTTCCTGCCTTTATGCTGTCACTTTTGGTTTCTCCTTTGCATTCAAGGCATCCCCTTTAATATTTCTTCCAGGGGTGATTTAGTGATCATAAACTTCTTTAGTTTTTGTTTGTCTGGGAAACTCTCTCTCCTTTTTTTTATTTTTTGCATTTAATTTTATTTTTCAAATTTTTTATAATTTAAATCTAATTTAATTAACATTACCGTATTATTAGTTTCAGAGGTAAAATTTAGTGATTTATCAGTTGCATATAACACCCAGTGCTCATTACTTCAAGTGTCCTCCTTAATGTCCATCACCCAATTACTCCATCCCCAGCCACCTCCCCTCCAGCAACCCTCAGTTTGTTTCCTATAGTTAAGAGTTTCTTATGGTTTGCCTCCCTCTCTGTTTTCATCTATTTTATTTTCCTTCCTTTCCCCTATGTTCATCTGTTTTTTTTTAAGATTTTATTTATTTATTTGACAGAGAGAGAAACAGTGAGAGAGGGAACACAAGCAGAGGGAGTGGGAGAGGGAGAAGGAGGCTTCCCGTGGAGCAGGGAGCCTGATGCGGGGCTCGATCCCAGGTCCCTGGGATCATGACCTGAGCTGAAAGCAGATGCTTAATGACTGAGCCACCCAGGCGCCCTTCATCTGTTTTGTTTCTTAAATTCCACATATGAGTGAAATCATATGGTATTTTTCTTTCTCTGACTTATTTCACTTAGTGTAATACACTCTAGTTCCATCCACATCATTGCAAATGGCAAGATTTCATTCTTTGTGATGGCTGAGTAATACTCCATTGTATATATATACCACATCTTCTTTATCCATTCATCTGTCAATACACATCTGGGCTCTTTCCATAATTTGGCTGTTATAGATAATTCTGCTACAAACATCAGGGTGCATGTTTCCCTTCAAATTAGTATTTTTGCATTCTTTGGGTAAATACCTAGTAGTGTGATTGCTGGATCATAGGATATTTCTACTTTTAACTTTTTGAGGAACTTCCATACTGTTTTCCAGAGTGGCTGCACCAGTTTGCATTCCCACCAACAGTGTAAGAGGGTTCCCCTTTCTCTGCATCCTTGCCAACATCTGTTGTTTCCTGAGTTGTTCATTTTAGACATTCTGACTGGTGTGAGCTGGTATCTCATTGTGGTTTTGATTTGTATTTCCCTGATGCTGAATGATGCTGAGCATTTCATGAACAGACATTTCTCCAAGGAAGACATACAAATCTCCTTCTCTTCTGAATGATAGCCTTGCTGCATAAAATATTCCTGGCTGAAGATTTTCCCCATTCATCACTTTGAATATATCATGCCACTTCTTCTGGCTTGCCAGGATTCTGTTGAAAAATCTCTGGCTTTCCTTATGAGTTTTCCCTTGTAAGTTAAGGACTTCTTTTGTCTTGCTGCTTTTAAAATTTTTATTTATCACTGTATTTTGCCAAGTTAATTACAGTATGTCTTGGTGTTGTCCTGCTTTAGTTGATTTTGATGGGCATTCTCTACACCTCTTGGATTTAGATGTCATTTCTTTCCCCCAGATAAGGGAAGTTTTCAGCCATTGTTTCTTCAAATAAATTTTTTGCCCCCTTTTCTCTCTTCTCCTTGTGGGACTCCTGTAATATGAATATTATCACATTAGATGGAGTCATTGAGTTCCCTAAGTTTATTCTCCTGTTGCATAATCCTTTCTCTCTTTTGTTCAGCTTCATTACTTTCCATTATTTTGTCTCCTAGGTCACAAATTCATTCCTCTGCTTTTTCTAGCCTGCTGTTCATTGCATCAAACGTGTTTCTAATCTTGTTTATTGTACTCTTCATCTCTGATTGATTTTTTTTACCTCCTATCTCTGTGGTAAGGGTCTCACTGATGTCTTCTATTCTTTTCTCATGCCCAGTGAGTACCCTTATAAACATTGCTTTAAATTCTTTTTTTTTAAAGATTTTATTTATTTATTTGAGAGAGAGAGAGAGAGAGCGAGAGAGAGAGCACATGAGAGGGGGGAGGGTCAAGGGAGAAGCAGACTCCCTGTCGAGCAGGGAGCCCGATGCGGGACTCGATTCAGGGACTCCAGGATCATGACCTGAGCCAAAGGCAGTCGCTTAACCAACTGAGCCACCCAGGCGCCCTGCTTTAAATTCTTTATCAGGTATGTTACTTATATCTGTTTTGCTTAGATCTCTGGCTGTGGCCTATCTTTCTCTTTCATATGGGATAAATTCCTCTTTCTTCATGTTTTGTCTGTGTCTGCCTTCTTCTATGTTTTCAAAAAGCCTATTATGTCTCCTGCCTCTGAAAGTAATGTCCCTGTGAAGAAGATGTTATGTACTGCCTGGTGCTACAGGGAGTGTCTCTGGTGTGTGCTTTATGCACCCTGCTGTTGTGCTTTGGCTGTTCTTTCCTTCAGGCCAGTCTGTAGAGGTTTTCCTTGCCTGCTGTGAGTAGTGTTTGGTTCTGGCCTGAATGTGGTGAGTTTTAATTAGGTGTTCTCTGATCTGCTTGTGAAATGAGTCCTGTCACCACCTTGACAGGAAGTGAGGCCCTGCAAACTCTCTGGTCAGGAGACATGGTGTGGGCAGGTGTTTGTGTTGGTCTTCTTGGGGAAGAATACAGGTGGCGGGCCTTGGTGTAAACAAGTTAGACAGCTAGTATTGAAGCTATGTTGCTTCCCACAGGTGTCTCTGTGTTTATACTGAGGGGTAGGGAAGGAAGATGGTGCTGGCCAGCTCCTTTGTTCCTGGAGAGGTGTCTCCCTGAACATTGACTCTCAGGGACACATTCTGAGAAGACCAAATTATCTCCCCACTCTGTGCCCCAGGCCTTTTACAGATAGCTGGTTCCATGCTGTCTGCCCCAGAATTGTTTGCCTGCTTTCTCTCCAGGAACAACGCAGTGCCCTCCAGACTCTATCCCAGCCAAACCCACTGACCTTTAAAGCTTTAAGGTCTGGTGATTGTTAGAACTCTCAAAATTCAGCCCCTCTCATTTTCCAAGTCAATGGCTTTGGGGAAATATTCTTGTGAATTCTCTACATGCTCCTCTCTCTCTCACTCTTCTTCCTCCCCTCCATAGCAGCTGTGGTCCAATTTCCCCTTAACCATGTTTCCACACTTCCCACCTTCTTTGATGTGGCCTCTCCTCTCCCTTTAGTTGTGAATTCTGTTCTGTCAGACTTTAGGTCAGTGTCTGGGGTATTTAGGTTGATTTCATAGTTATTGTATTCATGGGACAAAGTGAGCCTAGGATTCTCCTACTCTGCCACCATCTTCCTGCTCCTTAGAATTCAAAATAGTGAAATATCATTTCAAAAATGTTCCCATTTTGAATGGGGTTTTTGTTTTCATATTGTTGAATCGAGAATTCTTTGTGTATTCTGGATACAGAGGTGAAAGCTTGGCTACTATGGTCAGAACAGGCCCTTCTGAGAAAGTGATGTTTGGACTGATACTTGAATGATAAATAGGAATGAGCCATATTAAGAAAATTTCAGAACAGCTTGAATCACAAATGTAAATAGCTTGAAACAGGAATAATCTCAGTGTGTTTGAGAAGTAAAAAGGAGGCAGCATAGCTATAGCATACTGAGCATTATGGATAAGAGTAGGAAATGAATTTGGAGAGATGAACAAAAATCAGAGATATTATGTCATGTCTTGCAATTCATAGTAAGGAGTTTTTATTTCATTGTAATTGTAATGGAAAGCTGTTGCAAGGGTGTAGCATTGTCTACTTTATGTTTTAAAAGATTTCATTTGTGTTTATGTGGGACATGTGTTACGGGAGGGACCATTTAGATATCTATTATGGTTGTACAGGTGACAGAAGATGATGGTCTATACTAGGGTAGTAGCTGAGGAGACAAATAGAAGTGGATGGATGGGGATATATTTCTTAGGTAGATCCCTCAGAACATGCTGATGGATATGAGATATGGGGGGAAAGAATAAAAAATAACTCCTGATTTTTTTCTTGAACAACTGGTTTCACTACTGAGATAGGAAGAGTAGATTTGAGAGAGAAGTCAAAGATGTATTTTTGATATGTTGAGTTTGAGATAGAAATTAAACAGCTTAGTGTCAAGTAGGCAGTTGAAAAAAGAGCCTAAAACTCAGTGGAGAGGTTGAAGGATGGATTAGGTAAAGAGAATAACATCATCAAAGCACCGAGCTGTGAAAGTATGGGATATATGCTCAGAGGTAAATAATTAAGTTTGGCCAGTGTCCTTTGTGCAGAAGTAGGAAGAGTAAGAAGTAGGCTACAAGATAAACTAGGGCTGAGTTAGAAAGGGCTTAGATGTTTAGATGAAGTGTTTAGACTTCATTCTTTGGGTATAAGGGAGCCATTAAAATTTTGAACAGAAAGTGACTTGAAAAAGAGAGGTTTGGAAAGAATTGATATCACATAGCAAAAACAATCTTCAAAAAGAGTAACAAAGTTGGAGAAGTTACACTTACCAGTTTCAAAACTTACTATAAAGCTATAATAATCAAGACTTTTGGTAATGGCATAAAGATATATAGATTAATGGAATAGGATTGAGAGTACAGAAATAAACCCTCATATTTATGGTCAATTAATTTTTAACAAGGGTGCCAAGACTATTTAATTGAGAAATAATAGTTTTTTCAAGACTATTTAATTGAGAAATAATAGTTTTTTCAACAAATGATGCTGAGACATAGTAGATATCAACATGCAAAAACAATGGAATTGGACTCCCTACCTCTCACCATAAAGAAAAACTAACTCAAAATGGATCAAACACCTAAATATAAGAGCCAAAGCTACAAAACTTTTAAAAGAAAACATAAAAATTTGTGACCTTGAGTTAGAAAATGATTCTTAGATACAACACTAAAAGCACACGTGACTAAATAATAAGTAAATAAACTGGACTTCCTCAAAATTAAGTTTTTGTGCTTCACAGTATACCATCAAGAAAGTGAAAAGTGGCAGCTACTTCTGGGTGGAATGGAGCAGCAATGGTTCCTTCTGAGTAAGGGAGCCATAGAAGAGCTGGCTACTTTGGGGGGCTCAACAACAGCAGCTCCTTGTGTTGAGGATCAGTGCAGTAGTGGCTTCTACTTTGGGAGAACAGTGAAGTGGTGGCTCCTTGTGGGGGGACAGAATGTCTGTGGCTCTTTGGGTGGGGAGTTAAAGCAGCTTCTTCTTGGTGGGGTATGTGGAGCACTAGCAGCTCCTCCTGGGGTAATGCAGAGAAACAATGGCTCCTTCTTCTGGAAAATGCAACATTGAAGGTTCTTTCCTCAGAGGGAATAAGCAGAATGGCAGCAGTTTTTTTCTGGGTGTGGAGCATGGAGTGGTAGCAGCTTCTTCTTGGGAGGATGCCGTGGTGGTATCTCCTTCTAAGGGAGTATAGCAGTAGCAACTCCTTCTCTGAGGAAATACAGCAGCAATGACTCCTTGTGGAGCTGGAAGCAAATAACCTGTGACTCACTGGGGGAGGGAAGATGGGAAGTGGCTCCTTAGGGGCTCCCCCTTGGGGCACAAGATAAGCTTTGAGGGGGCATATAAGCTATAACTTCTTGGGTTGGGGCAGAGTGGTAACGATTCTTGCTTGAAGAAGTGGCAGAGGGTCATGGATTCAAGGCAGCTCAGTCAGCTGGGACCAGTGCCAAGAAAGACTCCCTGGCGGTGGTGGTGAGGGCTGCTGGGGTCCACCTTCTTTTCATTTCTCCCATGAGTGTTCCCCCTTGGTACCAACTACACCAGACAGGGATGATGTAGGTAAGATACTTCCTACACTTTTTTTATATGGCCATGTTCAGGTTTTTGCCCTGCTGGGTTGTTACAATTTCTTCATTATATTCTGAAGCCTTCTTAGAGCTATTTTTGTGGGTATATAGTTGTTTATTCTTTATTTTCCTTATTTTTGTTGTTATTGTGGGAAGAAATTAGCATTAAGACCTCCTTAGTCTATCACTTTGCTGACATCCATCCTGTATAATTGAATTTGTATAAAATACTAAAAAAATGGGCAAATCTATAGAGACATAAAGTGGGTTAGTGGTTGTCCAGGGCTTGCATGAGTGGGTGATTAGAGAATGATGGCTAAAGAGTGAAGAGATTTTTTTTTTTAGTGGTAATGATCTTTTAAAAATTGATTGTGGTGATGTTACAAAATCCTGTGAATATACTAAAAACCTTTAAATGGGTGAGTTGTATGATATGCAAATTATATCTCAATAAAACTTATAAAAATTAATATGGCATTAGTTAGAAAATGGATTGGAGAGGACAAAACTTGGAGGCAGAGAAACATGTTAGGGGCGTTTGTAATAGTCCATTTGAGAAAATAAGGGTCTATACTATGGCAGTAATATTGGGAATTGGAAGAATATTAGCATAGCAATACAATGTATTGTAGAGGTATAATCAATAGAACTTACTATTTGGTTGCATATGGAGTGTGTAAAGGTGGGAAGACAAAGAAAACTAAAGTTTTGAGTCTGGGTAAGGAGAAGGGTTTTGATGTCATTATTAGATACTGGGAACACAGATTAAATTAACAGGTTATGTTTTCAAAGGAGGGAGGTGAATTCAGAACAATTTTAGTTTTTGATGTGTTGTCAGGACAATCTTCAAAAGATAGATGCCCAGTATCTAATTAAAAAAAATTCAGATGGGAGCTTAATGGCAAGGGAGGTCTGGTTAAGTATTTATGAGTCACCAATACATAGATCATAATTGATCTTCCATAGAGAGAGTATGGAGAAAGGAAGAAGGGGACTAGAGACAGAGCCTTGAGGAAACAGCTGAATATAGGAAGCAGCAGCAGGAAAAGAAGAAAAAAGCAGAGCCAAAAAAGGAAGGAGGGAGGACATTTTAAGCAGAGAGAACAGTATCAGAACTCCTTTACCAGAGGATTGGACCTGGGCTTTTAAAGATAGTGATAGTAGAAGAGAGGTTGGAGGTGTCTCAGGAGGGAGAAAAGCAGAGTCACAAAAATAAAATGGAGACTGGTATGGAAATAATGGGAAAAGATCTTAAAGGTCTTGAGACTCACCCATCACAGTATTTTGGGGCACCTGAGAATTGGGAAAAAAATTTACATGGCCCAACTGGTAATCCCTATTACCCTTCCTAGGTGAGGTTCTCACTTACCAATGGAACATCCCAGAAAGGTCTGGCCCAGGGCCCAATGATTCTGCTTGTGTTTCCTGGATCTATTATTCTGCAGTGGATCCCATCAAGGTAAAGACAATATTGGTTTCCTGGAGGTGAGTCCCGTAAATGGACAGAGCCCAGCCCTGAAATACTGGAGCCCAGAGTTTGGGGAAAATTCCTCAAATATGGGGTTTATTTTAATAGGCAGAAGAAGGAATGAAAGGAATAGGTAGCACCACATATTTGTCCCTAAGGGTTTTCTTCTTTGTTTCTTTGTCTTGGATCCTATAAGTCAATATGCTCTCATTTAAAAAGCCTAGGATTGGTTGTCAAGAAATTCGAGTTTTAGCCCCAAATTTGGTTCACTCTTGTCTTTGGAGTGACTATAGATGAGTCATTATCTCCCTGTTTCCTCATCTGGGAAATGAGTTTATCTATCTTGGCAACCATTCAGTCAGCTGTCAGCAATCATTTATTGAAAGACTACTACATTTTAGGCATTTTACTTGGTGCTTTGGATGATAAAAATGTAAAGATACATATATCTTGAAGGATCCTTGAAAACCATATGATAGAAAGTGCTATGGGGGGATCCATGAGAGAGTGATTACTTCTGCTTGGAGGAGATGCTTAAAGGGAACCTGGAGAAGGCACCACAATGGAAGTTGCATGTACTTTAAACCTTGAAATCTAAATAGCAGTATACCATAAGATAAGGTATATGGCAGAGGAAAAGGCATTACAGGAAGAAAAAAAAAAGCATGAGGAAAAGTACTGGGTAGTGAAAGTGCCTTGTGGGTTTGGTGATCAATGGATAGGCCAGCCTAGCTAAAGTAATAAGTTGGATAGTACATCTAACCTGTGTCCCAAGATGGTTATGAGAATGAATTCAGATAACATAGTGGAGGTAAATATATACCTTATAAATGTAAGACATTATGATAAAGTGCTGAACACAGTAGACTTGGATGTCAGCCTTGCACCCTGTAGAGCACTGCTACCCAGGAACAACTCCATTTTTTTTACTATATCCTCCTTTTCCCCATTCTCAGGACATGTATAGTGGCCTGATTGGACCCTTGACCATCTGCCGAAAGGGAACCCTGGAGCCCTATGGAGGACGTAATGACATGGACCGAGAATTTGCCTTGTTATTCTTGATCTTTGATGAGAACCAGTCTTGGTATCTGGAGGAGAATGTAGCAGCCCATGGGCCCCAAGAGCCAGGCCGTGTTAACCTACAAGATGAGACTTTTCTGGAGAGCAATAAAATGCATGGTCTGTAGAAAAGAACATATCCCTTTTCCAAAGAACTCCCCACTAGTTGCATGGGGGTATATGATAGGCCCATCACTACCTAAGGGAGCATAGTTCTTGAAAGGATGGGAAGGAAGGTAGGAAGGTGGTAAGTGAATAAATTAGAAGAACTGTCTCTTACTATTGTACATTTATATACACAAAGCAGATAAGCAGTCCACATTAGATCAGGTGCCCATAAAGCAAGAGGCTGACTCTGTAAAGTTGTAGTGACACCAACATATTTTAACACACTAGGAAAGGAATATGGAGATTTATGACCCTCAATGTTATCTGGTGAGTTGGCTGCTTATGGCCCCTCTGCTTCAAAATCCTAAGTTTAGTCTCTCAATATCATCTTATTTCTTTACCACTACGGATCTGGGATCTACTTTCTCAATAGATTCCAATATAGACAGATGAAAGACAGCTTGTCTTTTAGTATATTTTCTTTTTTTTAAAGATTTCATTTATTTACTTGAGAGAGAGAGAATGAGAGACAGATAGCACGAGAGGGAAGAGGGTCAGAGGGAGAAGCAGACTCCCTGCTGAGCAGGGAGCCCGATGTGGGACTCGATCCCGGGACTCCAGGATCATGACCTGAGCCGAAGGCAGTCGCTTAACCAACTGAGCCACCCAGGCACCCGTCTTTTAGTGTATTTTCAAAACAAAGTTTCAATTTACAGATAGAAGCATTGGAGGAGAGAGCCTCAGAGTATAGAATGCTGGATTTATATTACATACAATGAAGAGCTTTTTGATGCTGGGATGAATTTTGGAAGGAAATTGTACATCCAAGCCATCCTTTGTTTCAGAGATCTGTGTATCATTTCACAAACAAGAGAAAATCTGAGTGAGAACTTAAATATAATGAAATGTATGAAGTGATTTCTCACCATTCTTTCTAGTGCAATATTTCTTTGACCTGACCTGAGGATGAGGTGTAGCTTTGATAGTGACTCCAATGGAACTCAAAATTAGTATTTCATTGTCACATAGATTTTAGCTATTTCCCCTTGATGGAGATATAAGTGATTCACATTGGAATAGAAGATTCACAAAATGAACAATGTGAACTTTTTAGTTCCCGTCAAATCAGAGAAATAATTTGCCCAGGAGAAAAGGAGAATTGGGGCACAGATAGACCTTGTTAGTGCCCAGTTGTTTGGTTAATGCCCATTTCTATCTGTTTATGTGTTCATTCATCTAAACCCTTCAGGTATCAGTTCATCTACTTATTTATCAGGTATTTGTTGAGTTCTTTCTGAATGGTATTACTGTAGATAGGTAATGTTGGGGTCTGAGGGAAAATAAATAATATATTTTCCCTTCTCTTCCAGATTCCTCAGCCAATTAAAATTGTAAAAAAGATAGAGATTCTTAAGATCAAGTGTGAGCTTATTAAGAAAGCTAATCGGAAAACTGAATTTATTTCTGAAACTAAATGGACTTGCTAATATTACCCCTGCAGTGGATGGATTTTCTACCCTGACATTGACATAAATAAACAATAGCCCTCTCCTTTGCAGGGGTAGAATCTTCTCTGTAATGGCATAGTAAATCCATTTGCATTCCTTTATGTGGTCAGACTGATTCAAGAGACAGAAGATTCAGAGGGGGTGGAGTTGACCATTTTTAGTTTTTTTTTTCCAAATTCACAATTAGTTGGGGTAAATACAGAGAGAGGCTATAAATTTTCCTTCCATTATTTCCCCTCTTGGAGTGTAGAGTAAAAATTACTTCCCCTCCATGAGAACATGTGGGGTACAAGAATGTATCCTGGACATAGTCCTGATGATGTGAATTAACATGGCTTATGGGTAATTTGTTGTCTTTAGAGCATAGGATGTGGCCTGGGAAGAAACAGATAATGAGGCCCATGCATTAATATCATTATTAAGCCCAAGAACATGACAAATTCTTTTTATTTAGCATATATTGTAAGCTCATGTGTCTGCTGGGTGCTCTGAAGAATACAAGGAAACTATATTAGTATAGTACATACATTCATTTCCTGCTTACTAGGAACCTATAGTCTAGTTGGGGATATGAGCTTCCACAAATTAAAAGATAAGTAAGTGTAGAAGGGAGTTTCTGGTGAGTTCCAAATAGTGGTACAAACAATCTTGGAGGGGCTCAGAGGTAGAAGGAAGTGAAGGGAATGAGAAGTACTAAGAGGAGCTAGATCAAGGAAGTGTTCTTGGATAAGGGGAAGTTCTGACTGGGCTTTGAAAAGATGGATAAAAGAAGGCAGGATATAGGGTAAAGATCAGAAGCATGAGCATGGACACAAAGAACATGCATATGGGGACATATGAGGGATGATGAATAAAACACCCTAATTGGAATAAATATTTTAGATAATGAGAGATGAGCACGGGAAGGTGGTTTGGGATTTTATTTTGAAGGCCCTTGTTGGGTGAACTAGGGAGCCGTGGTCTTGATTTTTTATGCAGGAGAGAGCTATTACAATATTTTAAACAGTAGAATGACATGGTCAGATTAGTTATTTAGAAAGACCACTCTGATAATACCAGTGTGAGATAGACTGAAGGGAGGGAAATAGAATAGAGATTAAAGAAGTTAAGAAGCTATTGCACTGGGTGTTATATGAAAATAATGAATCATGAAACACTACAAAAAAACCTAATGATGTACTGTATGGTGACTAACATGACAAAAAAAAAAGAAGTTATTGCTATCATCAGACATGATAGGAATTATCTTTAAGAAAGTGGCAATGGTAAGTCAAAATGAGAGAAATGAAACTTTTTCTTTTTTACAGCCATTAATGGAAAGCTCTACAGCAACCTCGGGGGTCTTACCATGTACCAAGGAGAACGAGTGGCCTGGTACATGCTGGGCATGGGCCAAGATATTGACCTCCACACTGTCCACTTCCATGCAGAGAGCTTCCTATATCGGGTGAGTAAGAAAAGGGCTGAGTACCTCAAGAATGATTAGAGGAATGCTTTGAGAGTCATTAAGGAAGAAGAGAACAACTTCTTAAGGAAGAAGATGTTAGTTAAAAGGGGAGAGGTCTTGTACATGGAGAATTGAGCTGGAAATTCTAGTTTGGCTGTGTATTCCAGGGTCAGTCACTTCCCTCTAGTCCTTAGCTTTTCCTTCTAGTATAGAAGAAATGAGTAGCTCATTTATGGTGTAAGTAGGTTAAAGAAATCAATGTAATTGGATACCTGACAAGGACTGGAGAGATAGTGAACAGTGATCCTAAGAGCAAGAAATTTCAGAGCGATATCTCAGAATCTATGAAAGTTCTTAATCAGTTATAAAAGGAACTTCAATTCAGGAGCTACATGGAACAACATGCAGATTTTGAAAAAGAAGATTTAGTCTTAGGGAAAGGGAGCAGAGTTGAAGGCATTAATATAGAAATAAAGTTATAGAAATGTGATAAAAGTGATAGCATGGAGAGGAAACTAAATTGAGTTCAATTTCTAAAGGAAATATGTGGTTCCTTCCTAGGAGTCAAGGCTTAAGCCAGATTCCCCAGATGTCAGCCTGCTGAAAAGTATGGTGATATTAGTTTTATCCCCCAAAGGAAGATGGAATGTCTTTTACTTTGGGACACTTTAAGAAAAAGTAGGAAGAAAGGGTCTCCTCTGTTGATTCAGTTTGTGTGGGTGGGTTTATAGGGAAGATGGATAAGGTGGACTCTTTAAGCTGCTCTCTGATCTATGAATCTTGGAGTCCCATGTCCCTGATTGAGACATCCAAGCTTTTTAGCCCCTATAAGCTCTGAGATTATCTCTTTACCCTTTATTTCCTCTCCCCTATTCCCAATATTGATTACAGAATGGAGAGAGCTACCGGGCAGATGTGGTGGATCTGTTCCCAGGAACCTTTGAGGTTGTGGAGATGGTAGCCAGCAACCCTGGGACATGGTTGATGCACTGCCATGTTTCTGATCATGTCCATGCTGGTATGGAGACCCTCTTTACTGTTTTATCCCAAAGAGGTAAGGTCTAATTTCTCAAGACTGGAAATCTTCAAACACTTTATGTAGCCTACAGGAACCAGTTAATCCCTAGAAATCCCTTGCACCTGTCTTTCTCCCAGAAGAACCAGGATTTAAGACAGAACAGGCCCCACCCAGGTGTTCTCCCAACTAATATTTCTCATTCTCCATTGCCCCCTTGTTCCTGCCCCTTCCTAATTACTTTGACACCTATTTTTTGATTTCACATTGGTTGACCCAGCCTGAAACTCGCTAAGCTCTATACATTGATGCTTACCATAGATATGCTTCCTTTGAAATATATTTCATTTGGATATAAATTTATTATTTTATGATTCATTAGAGGTGCTATTTCAAGAAATTTTGCAAATAAGTTCTTTCTTTTAAAAAAAGAATAAATATAATTCTAATAGTCACCTCTTAATTGATTTGTGAAAAAGTTCTTTCTGTCTTGGAACAAGTTGGTCTAAAGCTAGATGGAGATATTGGCCTTCAATTATAGCTTATCCCAGAAATATGTGAAGGGTGAAAAAAAAGGGTTTGTCTTATATTTTTGTATGGATAGTGAATTGCTGGGGTAATTTCTTTACCACTCAGTTGTTGTTCATCACCAAGAACATAGAAGATTAGGCTGCCATGAACTTTGTGTCTTTGGGTCATTAATTGTTTAAGAGCCTCTTGACCTGAGTCTAGGATTTCCAGTCATTGGCACTCTATCAGCAGAAATAGAAAGTTTGAAAATGTCTTTGGGTATTCAAATAGCTTAGTAAGCCAGGGTAGAGAATACAACTCTGCTATTTACCCCCAGGGAAAGAGAAATTGTCCATTATGATATCCTGTATCTTTGAAAAGCTTTGTTCTCTAGTAACCCATAGTGCTAAATTGTGGCTTCAACTCTAGTACTACTACTTCTACTACTACTCTAGTACTATTCCTTACTACCCAGATAGGTCCACAGAATTCTTTGTGGTATTTTCTCAGTCTTTAGAACGAAAGTCAAGTGATGAATTGATGTGTCATCAAGATGCTATAGATTCGGGGTGCCTGGGTGTCTCAGTTGGTTAAGCATCTCCTTTGGCTCAGGTCGTGATCCCAAGGACCTGGGATCGAGCTCCATGTTGGGCCCCCTGTTCACTGGGAAGTCTGCTTCTCCCTCTCCCTCTGCCTCCCCCCACCCACTCATTCTCTCTCTCTCTCAAATGAATAAATAAAAGCTTTAAAAAATGTGCTATAGATGGAAGACAACAGGTTTTATCTGTCTATGATGAGTCATCCAAAATCTGGACCATTTAATAAACAACAGACTATCACAATACATATGATCAGAGAACTTCCATGACTAAGGATAGCCCATATCTCTGACAAGGAGCCAGCCCATAAAGCTCACCTATTTGCTTTTGGGTTTGTTTATACATCACAATAGTCTAATTCAATATTGCTCCAACTACATATGTGCTAACTGGCAAACCAGAGGAAATAGTTGAAGACAGATAGGGAAGAAAGGACTAATTGTTGAAACAAGGTTCCTGATGAGGAAACAGGGAATGAAAACTGGAGCTAAAATGAAAAATTAGACTGGAGTAAGTTTTTGTTTGTTTATTTACTAAAAGGGGAGAAAAGACAGAAAAGAAAATGATCAGTGTGTAAGTTTGGGTGAGGGTCTTGTCAGAAAGAATATTTCTGTTTTATAGTCTCTGCTTCATTTGTGAGAGAGGAGACAGAGTCATCTACTGAGAGTGAAGGATAGTTGGTAGGATAAGGAATTGAAGAGAATGGGCTAAAGTTTGAAATAACCACTCCAGGAGATGGGAAAACAAAATTTACTCTGAATGATGGAAAATAAATTAATTATTGGCAGGCAACACTGAGGGCCTAAAGTTTGACACAAAGAATACTGATATTTACAACATGATTTTTCTCCACCAATATTCAACAAATCAGACAAAACACGGGGAAAACATAGTTACTATGGTTTTCGATGGATGATTATAACACTTCTGGTAAGTTAGTAGTTGAAGTGATAGACCATAGAGTCTAGCCAGACCAGGAAAGGGGTGGGGGGAAGAGAGGACGAAGCTAATAGTTTGGGAAAAATGGGAGGATCCAGGAACTGGAGATCTTTATGAAGTGAGGATAACAGGTTAAATGGAATAAATAGCATTAAAGCATTGAAGGAATAGGAGGATGTTGTTAGATTTTATATTTCTGAGATGGAGCAGTTCTGAATAATAAGTCCAATGTGACCATGGGAGGTGTTGATAGAATAAGAGTAGATGTAAAAGTTGTTGGAGTTAAAAGTTCTAGAAACTGTGAAGCTTGAGGGGTGAATGGTGGGAATTGAGGAAGAAGAAGACTGTGCCAGGTACCAAATTCATTCCATGAATGAAAATAACTACCAGGTGACAGTGACACAAAATGGTTGTGGGTTTTTTAGCCAAATAATATAAGCCTTAAATGAGATAGATATATACCACAAAAAAGGGGGAGGAATAATTATCTCAAACCAGTATTGAGAGGATATAAAGGAAACACAGTGCTCAGAGAAGAGCTCAGCCTCATTAAAGCAAGAAGAAGAAGAAGAAGAAGAAGAAGAAGAAGAAGAAGAAGAAGAAGAAGAAGAAGAAGAAGTGTTTGAGAAGAGTTTGAATATGTAGGGATGTCGTTTTGAAAAGGAACAGAAATTTCCTGAAGGGAAAGTAGGAAAGGGTGACAAAGAAAACAAGAATGTGGATAAGAAGTACCCATAAATATGTACATAATGGCAGAGGGGTGACTTACCTTTTGGACTCCGAAGCCTATGTTTTTGCTTATATTTTTATCAGTACGCAAAATCAAATCCATATACCAATATTGACTTTGACAATAAGGTAGTTAATTCTAGGTACCTTCATTTGCTTAGGATACCACAGAGAAATTCCTCTAACCAATGCCAATACCCACAACAAACCTGTGGATTGGTAAGAATAATAACAAAGCTAACTAACTTTTTTTTTTTCCAGAACACCTAAGCACTATCGCCACCATCACCAAAGAGATTGGAAAGGGTAAGGAGAATAATGCACAAACTGGGTAGTTGTATGTAGTATGTACTTGGTGGGGGGAGGTGTAGTGCCTCTAGAAGATGAAATTCACTGACCAAAAGGTGGACTATAATACTAGCAGGAAGCATTCTGAGATTTCTGTAAGACTTCAAAAGCCAGGAACCCAAGGTTCAACTTCTCTAAGCAGGTTTAGTCTCTGCCCCCCACTCCCAACCTCCTAAGTTGAGGAAAACAGCCCCATCCCCAGTTGAAGGTTACATTCTTAGCTTCCCACCTAATGTGTGAGGGGGAAGAAAATTCAGAGTTTCACTGAGTTGGACATAAAGGAGCTGTAACACAGACATAAACTACTCACAGAGACAGTATGAAACTAGTACAAATACCATACATACAGTCTGCATCAGCTATTTTTATTCTTGTATCTTTGGAATACCAAATAGTTGACTCTTTGGAACCAGCCATTTCTGCCCTTCAAAAAAGTAGAAATTCTTGTCCTACCTAAACTAGGTCCAAATAGTGCTTTCACTCTCCCCCACACCATTTGTACCTGGACTGAGAAAGACTCAGAAAGTTATGAGAGCTAGAAGGGATGTTAGAGATCATCAGTTGAATCTGGTGATTTTTTTCAGTTATGTTTGAAAAAGTCCTAATGATCTCCCTAAGAAACTTATAAACTGTCAATCAGGGGACTAGGGTATGTCCTGGAAGGATTGGGGTAAGGTAAAGTGAGGCTGAGAGAGTGGAATGGGAATGGCATACATACATTCATATACATACATATATATATATATATATATACACACACACACACACATATGTGTGTGTGTGTATTTGTATATATAGAAAGAAGGTCACTTACTCTGGGAAACAAAGAATGAGTTATTGTGACTAAAGAGTAGAAGATAAAACCAAAAAAGGCAGGTTAGAGCCTGATTGTGAGAGTTGGAATTTGTATATATACACACATATATATTGGTGTGTATATACATATTTTGTGTGTATATTTGGATATACATAATACATACTTCTATGTATATACATACTCATAAGCTCTTACTTATAAGAAAGGTTCCACAATGGGGAAAAAAACCTCAAAAACTGTGGTCTAATAAAACCCAATATTTTTGTACGTGAGAAATAGAGATAGAAGGAAATTTGTCCAAGGTTACAAAAGGAGTTAAGTGGTAGAATGTAAACTCAGAACTAAGATGTTTTCCAGCTTCCATTTGAACTCATTATATTTCATCATCTCTGTTCTTTTAAGAATGTTCATTCATTTATATATTTATCAAATATGTGCTAAGTTCCAGGGACACTAAAACAAGTAAGAAACATACTACTCTCCAGGAGTTTTGTGTCTAGATATGGAATGAGACACAAAAATAATAATTGCACTGCTGGTATACATTGTAAAAAAGAGGGGGTGCAAAAAATAACAGCTATCAGTTATTGTGCATTTGTTATCTTCCAGGTGCTATGCTAAATATCATAAATATTAACTCACTTAAATCTCACAAGAAACCTCTAAGCTAAGTTTGGTTCTTATCACCATTTTATAAAACAGGAGACTGTAAGGATACTTTAGGGACACAAGAAAGGACCATTAACTGCCCAGCTAAATTGAAGAAGGCCTTGCAGAGACCTGTAACATTTAAGATGGGTATAGAAATGTGAAGAGGGAGAAACGGTGTTCAGAAAGTCTTGGGAGCCTGAAAGAAGGTCACTTACTCTGGGAAACAAAGAATGAGTTGTGACTAAAGAGTAGAAGATAAAACTATAAAAGGCAGGTTAGAGTCTGATTGTGAAAGTTGGAATGCCTGGCTTGATTCTGAGTTTTACTCTGTGGGTTAATTGGAGATCAGCAAAAGTCTATATGCCAAGAACTAAGACAATCAGATTATTTCACCTGGAAAGATCAGTGTGACATCAGTATTATCATGACCCAAAAAGGTGAGAGACCAGACAGCACAGTGGCAGGCAGTTGTCATGGTCCAATAGTCAAATTGAGCATTGATAAGCTAGATGATTTAGTCATACTGCCTCCCTTAAGATTCTACTCATTGCTCCCAATTCTATCATCTGGAAACATGCAAACCAAATCCAATTATTTTTATTATTATTATTTTTACATCACAAGCCTTTATATATTTGAAGAAATATATCAAGGCCCTTTCTACTCTGAGTTTTAGCTCTTTCCATGGGGGAATTAGGACCTCAGTGATTCCTAAGGGCTTTCTCAGCTGTGACATCTGGTTACACAAATTCTTTGTAACCTATAAATCTGTCTTCATCAGCTGGTCTTTTTAGGGATAGCAGTTCCTCTGTTCAGTTTTGATGGGGTTATTTCTTCTTTCCCAGGAGTTGACTGCAAATCGTGCCCCATTAGAGTACTTTCCACCTCAGGGTTCCCATTTTTCTCTTATTCCATTTCAGCAACAATCCTCAGAGACTTTGGAGAAGGAAATGTGAGGATGCTGGGCTTGCAGATCCCTGTGAAGAATATTGAGATGCTGGCTTCTGTTTTAATTGCTATGAGTGTCATTCTCCTGCTCATTGCTCTGGCTCTTAGTGGTGTGGTCTGGTACCAGCATCGGCAGAGAAAGCTACGACGCAACAGGAGGTCCATCCTGGATGACAGCTTCAAGCTTCTGTCCCTCAAGCAGTAACAGCTGAATCCTGCAACTGCATACCTTGAATGCAGTCCCAGAAGGTCATGCTCTACTAACTGACCCCACTGTCAAAAGCACATGGATGGTAGAGAGGCAGAGGAGGGAATCAGACTCATCTGAGCATTTATTCATTTATTTATTTACATGGAAATTATGTACTTTCTTTCTCTTTATTTTTTTTTTCTCCACTTGGGCAGCTGGGGCAAGAAAATCCCCTCGTATCCTATATTACAAATTTCAGCAGCTGGATTATATCAACCACTGACACTTGGAAGATCTGGAAATTCCTAATAACTGATTCTTCTTGCAAAGTAGATACCAAGGGTAAAACTCATTGATTAGGTTTCTGTTGCTTTTCAGGACATAGGCAAGTTCACTCCGAACCAAGGTTAAGTGAGCTGTGAAAATAATCCACATCTAAACTAAGGACTAAGAAAATGGGTGTGATGGAGAATGGATGGGGGGGGATTTGAAGATCAAAAATTTATTTTGATTCTCCTTAGGAATAAACTATCTTGGAGAAGTGGGTAGATGGAATATTGTTGCTATGAGTACCTGCAACCCCTGGAGCCAGAAGCTCCTCAGGAAGTTAATCCTCCATGTTTCTGGCACAGTTTCACTAAAGGGAATGTTGGGTGTCCTTTCCATATTTCAGGCAACAAATCCTATACATTCAACTACTTGGTAGAAGACCATAAGAGTGAACATGGTGTTTTTAATGATCCCTGTGGCCTCTGGGAGTTTGTGCCCATTATTGAAACAAAGAGCACTCACTGGGGAGAGTGTAATATGGGTCTGTTTATCCTATTTGTGGAGCCTGTGTGTTTGTGTTTTAGAAGTGGAAAAGGTGTCTTAGAGTGGTGGCTATCATCTTTTAACCCATAGGTGCCAAAATATTTTGAATTCTAAGAAAATTTTCTAGATGGAAATAGAGGGCTGAGACAAGGCTTAAACTTGTCCACTGGGCAAGGAGAGGTGGGCACAAATCTCATGGGGTCCTTGGTATTTGGGGGTATAAGAGGTATTTTTGAAATTTGGGGAGCTTTTTAATAGGACAGAATCCTTCTCTCGGGTACCCTAAAGCAATATTCCTCGTCACCTGTAAGTTCATGCCTCTCTGAAACCTTGGTCAGAGACCACAGGCAAGATATAAAAGCAGGGGGCGCCTGGGTGGCTCAGTTGGTTAAGCGACTGCCTTCGGCTCAGGTCATGATCCTGGAATCTCGGGCCCCCTGCTCAGCAGGGAGTCTGCTTCTCCCTCTGACCCTCTTCCCTCTTGTGCTCTCTATCTCTCATTCTCTCTCTCTCAAATAAATAAATAAAATCTTTTAAAAAAAGATATAAAAGCAGGGATGAAATAAGATGACCCACCCTCACTATAATATCTGTAATACTATTTTACATGGCAAGAGGAGAACAGAAGACATAGAGGCAGAATGAAGATAATAACTGAAATATGCTTTATACTTTAAAAAGCATCTAATATCTGATTGCATTTGACTTGTTTTAGTTCTATCAGGGTGATACTTTGTTTTATATTTGAATAAACAAAGGATCAGATAGAGTAATTTTACCCAAGGCCATTCAGCTAGAAGTTGAGCAAGGATTCATGTCTTAATCTGTTTGACTCCAAATACCTGTTTTCATTCTGGTATATCATGGAAACTTCCATTGACTGCAATTTTCCTGTCTTCTTAGACAACCTGTCTCCCTACTTAGGTATCCTTTGCAGATCAAATGTAGAAACCCCCCAGGATGGTATTCAGTTGCCATATAATGTTGAAGGTTGAAGGAGAAAACACAGTCCAGAGCTTATTATTTATCTTGGCTTACAGCGGTCAGTGAGTGATTTCTGGACACCTTTACTGGAAATCACAGACACATAACAGAGGAAGAAAATGATGGAAAGTTTAAATTGCTAGTTATAAAATCAAATGATAGCGTATTTAAGCCATTGCATAATCAATACCCCTTAACAGCAAAACTTTTTGTCCTATTGTTAAATGTGGAGGATATTGAAACCCCAGTGCACACTGGGGACTCTATAGTTAATAGCTATGATTTGCATGCAACTGGGAGGTTGTTTGCTTGGTCATGGTCATGAATATGAGACAAGGAAGAAGTAGGTGGAATGGGGTTACATTTCTTCTGAGTGTGTAACCCTGCTTCAGATCAGGAAATGTAAACCTAAGCCCATGTATTTCAAAAAGGGATGTATTTTTATGGTGGGTTTGCTCCCAGTGGGGATGTAGGAGATGTTTTTGACAATTAAGTGACACTTCCATTCATTCAGTTGATCAAGCCAGAAAACCCCAAAGTCAACATATTGGTGAGTCTTGCCTGTTTTGTCTCCTAAATTGCTGTAACTGATTAATTTGTTCTATCTTTACTACTACCACCCAGTATAAAAAAAACAACCATCTTTTACCTGGACTAGAGTGGTAGACTCCTGATCACACTCCTCGCATCTAATTTAGCCCCTTACATTTTGTTCTTCATGCAGAAAAATGATGTTTAAAAATATAAGTTAGGCTTACAGTTCAGATGAGATGCCACAAACATCTCTCTTTAGAGATAAGCACTGTAAATAATAAAAGAGACAATAGAAGGAATAAAAAAGATGAAAAGGAGAAGGCAATCTGGAAAAGAACAGAGCAACAAAGCAACTGGGCATCTTCCTAACACCCAACCTAGCAGAACACAGCCCAAGATCAAAGAGGAATCCTAATGAAAACCCCAGATGGACCTAGAGGCACAAAGAGAGATTGAGGTGGATCCCTGCTGACATCGAGTAGCCAGGAAAGCCGGTCATCATCTCTTTTGGCCAGAGACCCCCCTTTCTTATTTAGGCATTGGGAAGGACCTGCAAGGGGAATCTCAACATAACAAGCTGCCCAGCCCAGGAAGCACTCTTTTGCTGCAAGCTGGAGAATCCCTTTCACTACCCAGAGAAAATAAGTGGCTCTGTCAGTGATCAACAGAAGCACCAGAGAAACCAAACAAAACAAAATACCACAACAAAGTCTCTGAAAATTACATTGTTACTGGAACATAAAATTATGCCAGGACCCCACATTGGCCTAGAGCCTACTTAAAAAAAGGAATGATAAAAAGAGCAGTTTCATTTTGCCCATATCGCAACTAGGCCAGTCTGGCACAGTGTCCCATGGAGAGGACCTCTCTGGGCCTATGTTTTTTCCAGTGGAAGAAAAGAGTGCAAAGTGAACATCTAGTTATCCCAGAGTTGTGATGTTTCCTGGGGGGCCCACTCAGGTCCCACCTCATGAGGATTACTGGGAGATCTTCAGGGCTGAAACACTGGGGATCAGATACAGACATAGAATTGGTGTTGGATTTGTAGTAACCAGTACTTAGACATCAGTGGACCCTATTCCTACTTGTAGCAGTACTCAAGCAAAGATTCTATCCAACAGCTCTACTCATCTGAAGAGCCAAGTGGTGGCCCTGTCTGTCCAGTGAGCTAAGTTGGCAGTTCGGCTTGAATTGGGTGTCTAGCATACTGACTATGGAACTTATTCTAATGCCCCACCTGAGCAAGAAAGCAAACTTACAGCCCTACCCAACTGCTGAGCATAGCCCCCAGTTCATGCCAGAGAACCTGGGAAGTTGAGGAATCAATTCTAACACCCCATTCAGGCAGGGAAACAAGACAGCAGCCCTGCACATTTGGTTTTTATTTTATTTTTTTTAATTTTAATTTTAATTCAAGTACAGTTGACATAGTGTTTTATTAGTTTCAAGTGTACAATAATGATTCAACAATTCAATACATCACTCAGTGCTCATCATGACAAACACACCCCTTAATCCCCATCACTTATTTCACCTATCCCACCCACCCCACCTCTGGTAACCATCAGTTTGTTCTCAATAGGGAAGAGTCTGTTTCTGCATTTTTCTCTCTTCCTTTTTTTTTTCTTTGCTCCTTTGTTTTGTTTCTTAAATTCCATAAATGAGTGAAATCATATGATATTTCTCTCTCTCTCACTGACATATTTTAATTAGCATTATACTTTCAAGTTCCATCCATGTTGTTGCAAATGACAAGATTTTATTATTTTCTTTGGCTGAATAATATTCATATATCTATCCATGGACACATGGCCTGCTTCCATAATTTGGCCATTGTAAATAATGCTGCTATAACCATAATGGTTCATGTAAATCTTTGAATGAGTGTTTTTGTAATTTTGGGGGTAAATAACCAATATGATTACTGCATCATAGGATAGTTCTATTTTTAGCTTTTTGAGGAACCTCCATACTGTTCTGCACAGTGACTGCACCAGTTTACATTCCCACCATGAGTGCATGAGGGTCCATTTTTCTCCACATCCTTACCAACACCTGTTTATTGTGTTGTTGATTTTAGTCATTTTTATAGGTGCAAGGTGATATCAAATTATAGTTTTGATTTGCATTTCCCTAATGATGAGTGATGTTGAGCATTCTTTCATGTGTCTGTTGGCCATCTAGGTGTTTTCCTTGGAGAAATGTCCGATCACGTCTTCTGCCCCTTTTTAAATTGGATTATTTGTATTTCGATGTTGATTTGAGTAAGTTCTTTATATATTTTGGATATTAACCTTTTATCAGATATATCATTTGTGAATGTCTTCTTCTATTCAATAGGTTGCCTTTTTTTTATTGTTTCCTTCATTGTGCAGAAAATTTGTGTCTTGAAGTAGGCTCAATAGTTTATTTTTGTTTTTGTTTCCCTTGCCTCAAGAGACATATCTAGAAAGAAGTTGCCACAGCTGGTGTCAGAGACATTCCTGCATATGCTCTCTTCTAAGATTTTTATGGTTTCAGTTTCACATTTGGGTCTTTAATACATTTTGAATTTATTTTTGTGTATAGTGTAAGAAATTGGTCCAGTTTCTTTCTTTTGCATGTAGCTGACAAGTTTTCTCAATACCATTTGTTGTAGAGAGTGTGTTACCTCTCGTTGGATATTCTTTCCTGCTTTGCCAAAGATTATATGGCCATACAATGGTGGACTTATTTCTGGGTTTTCTATTCTGTTCCATTGATCTGTCTATTTTTGTGCCAGTACCACACTGTTTTGATTACTACAGCTTTGTAATATAACTTGAAGTCTGGAATTGTGATGCCTACAGCTTTTTTTCTTTTTCAAAACTGCTTTGGCTATTTAGGATCTTTTGTGGTTCCATACATATTATAGGATTGTTTGTTCTAGCTCTGTGAAAAATGCTGGTGGCATTTTGATAAGAATTGCATTAAATGTGTCGATTGCTTTGGGTAGTATAAACATTATAACAATATTTGTTCTTCCAATTCATGAGCATGGAATGTCTTTCCATGTCTTTGTGTAGTTTTCAATTTCTTTCATCAATGTTTTATAGTTTTCAGAATACAGATCTTTTTACCTCTTTGGTTAGGTTTATTTCTAGGTATCTTATTATTTTTGGTGCAATTGTAAATGGGATTGTTTTCTCATTTTTTCTTTCTGCTATTTCGTTATTAGCATATAGAAATACAATAGATTTCTTTTTTAAAAATTTTATTTATTTATTTGAGGGAGAGAAAGAGAGAGAGAGAGCACAGAGGGAGAGTGAGAGGGAGAAGCAGACTCCCCCCTGAGCAAAAAGCTGGACATGGGGCTCAATCTTAGAATGATGAGATCATGACCTGAGCTGAAGGCAGACACTTAACCAACTGAGCCACCCAGGCTCCCCTAAAACAGATTTCTGCACATTGATTTTATACCCTACAACTTTACTGAGTTCATTTATCAGTTCTAGTAGGTTTTGTGTGGGGGGAGATTTTTAGGGTTTTCTATATAAAGCATCATGTCATCTGCAAATAGTGAAAGTTTTACTTCCTCCTTACTGATTTGGTTGCCTTTTTAAAAAATCTAATTGCTGTGGTTAGGACTTCCAGTACTATGTTAAATAAAAGTGGTAAAAATAGATATCCTTGTCTTGTTCCTGACCTTAGGGAAAAAGCTCTCAATTTTTCTCACTGAGTATGATGTTGGCTATGGATTTTTTCATATATGCCCTTTATTATGTTGAGGTATGTTTCCTCTAAACCTACTTTGTTGAGAGCTTTTAGAATGCATGTATGTTGTACTTTGTAAAATGCTTTTTCTGCATCTATTGAAATGATCATTTGATTTTCATTAGTTCTCTTATTGATATGATGTATCTTATTGAGTGATTTGCAAATATTGAGCCACCCTTGCATACCAGCAATAAATCCCACTTGATCATGGTGAATGATTTTTTTAAATGTATTGTTGGATTATTCTGTCCAGTTGTTGAGCATAGTCTCTAAACCTGTGTAGTTAGGGAGCCTACATAGTGACCCTGTGAGCACTGTTATTAGCCTTGCCGAGCCATGTAGCCCAACCAACAGCAATGCCTGATTACTGAACACAGCCTTCAATATCACTCACACAAAGGTAACTACAGAGCCCAGCTAGTGTCCCCACTTGACTACAAAACCAAACAAGCCTGAAACCAAGAAACCCACCCAGTGCCCATGCTTCAATGTTGAGCTCAGCCAGCAGACCTACCCAACTGTAGAGCCCAGTCCTGCCTCCAAAGCTGGCCTCACCCAACTACAAACACTGATAATAAACACTGACTGCCGATGGATGCTACCAACTGACTCATTCAGTACCTCAAGCAAAGCTTACTTGTGAAGGCCTTTCCTTGCTGAAGTTAACCTGTAAGTTCTGGAAGAGGAGACTGCTTATTCAAATGAGAAAATAACAATGCAAGGATACAGGGATTATGAAGAATCAAGTAAAAATTGAGCCACTAAAAGAAATTAATAAAGCTTCTATAACTGAGCCTTAAAAAATGGAGATCTAAAAACTATCTGACAGCTCAGAATAATCCTCTTAAAGAGTCCAACAAACTGCAAAAGTGAACAACTAAACAAATCTTGAAAAAATAATACATGAACAAAATAATAAGTTAAAGAAATATAAACAAAAAACAAACACAAAGAATTCATAGACCTGAAAAATAAAGTGACTACACTGAGGAATTCAATAGAGAGCATAAGAACAGACTCAACCAAGCAGAAGTCAGACTCAATTAACCTGAAGATAGGTCATTTGAAATTTTTTAGTAAGAGGAGCACAAAGAAAAAAAGAAGATGAAAAATAATGAGTGAAGAAAGCCTGTGGGGCTTGTGGGATATTATTAAGAAAAACAAAATACACATCATAGCATCCCAAGAAGGAGAGGAAAAAATGAAAGGACATAGTGCTAATTTAAAGCAATAAGTGGCTGGGGCGCCTGGGTGGCTCAGTCGTTAAGCGTCTGCCTTCAGCTCAGGTCGTGATCCTAGGGTCCTGGGATCGAGCCCCATGTCGGGCTTCCTGCTCCGTGGGAAGCCTGCTTCTCCCTCCCCTGCTCCCCCTGCTTGTGTCCCCTCTCTCGCTGTGTCTCCCTCTGTCAAATAAATAAATAAAATCTTAAAAGAAAAAAGCAATAAGTGGCTGAAAAATTCCCAAACATGAAGAAACAAATGGACATCTAAATTCATGAGGCCTAAAAAACTGCAAATAAGAACTGGGAAAGGGTTACACCGAGACATATTGTAATGAAATTGTCATATGTCAAAAACAGAGGATTTGAAAGCAGCAAGAGAAAAGTGACTTGTCAAATATCACATAAAAGGGAGCCCCATAAGACTATTAGTGAATTTCTTTTCAGAAACTTTGTAGGCCAGGAGAGTGTGATGATATATTCAAAATGTTAAAAGAAAAAAAAAAAAAAACATCAAC
The DNA here is from genome assembly GCF_003265705.2 of Callorhinus ursinus. NCBI lineage: Eukaryota > Metazoa > Chordata > Mammalia > Carnivora > Otariidae > Callorhinus > Callorhinus ursinus. The sequence continues at coordinate 2,501,018 of NW_027397128.1, forward strand.
TAAGAATATTATACATGGCAAAGCTCTCCATGAAGGAGAGATAGACTTTTCCAAACAAATAAACTGAGGGAGTACAACACCAGTAGACTTTCCTTATAAGAAATGCTAAAGGGTGTTCTTCAAGTTGAAATGAAATGATGATAATTCACACATAAAAACATATTAATGTGTAAAACTCACTGGTAAAAGTAAATACATAGTCAAGGCCAGAATCTCTAATATTGTAATAGTGGTGTGTAAATTACTTACAACCTCAGTTTAAAAGTTTGACAAAAAGCATATTTAAAGTAACTATAACTGCAATAATTTTTATTGGATACATGTTATTAGAAATGCATATTGTAACATCAAAAACAAATATAAAAGGAAAGAAGTAAAAATATAAAGTTTCTATAAGCTATTGAAGTTAATTTGTAAGCTTAAAATAGGCTGATATTTCATGTAAGCCTTATAATCACAAAAAAAGCCTGTAGTATGTAACAAAAGATTATGTTAAGGAGTTAAAGTATACCACCACAAAAAAGTCATCAAGTTAAAATGGAAGACAGCATGAGAGGAATCAAGGAACAAAAGATCTACAGCTTGTTGAGAAATATAATTAACAATATGGTACTAGCCTTTATCTAACATTAATAGTTACTTTAAATGCAAATGGATTAAATTCTCCAGTCCAAAGACATAGAATGACTGAATTGATAAAAAAAAAAAAAAGATCCAATGATTTGCTGCCTAAAAGAGACTCACTTTACATTTAAGGACACACAAAGGTTGAAAATAAAGGGATGAAAAAAAGATATTTTGAGTTAATGATTACCAAAATAAAAATCAGGGATTGCTTTACTTAGACAAAAAGGACTTTAAGTGAAAAATGGTCACAAATGACAAAAAGATATATAATGCATATGTGTATGTAATGATATAGGGGTCAATTAATCAAGAAAATATAGGGGTCAATTTGTTCCATAACAAATGAGAGGAAGAGTTAAAATGACGGAGGTTTAGGGGGACCCTAAGTTTGTCTAATCCCTGGAATACAGCGAGATAGTTATCAAATCATTCTGAACACCTGAGAAATCAATTGGAAATTGGCGAGAATACTGCAAGGCTACAAGTAGAAAAGCAACCATCTTTTGGAAAGTGGGCAGCGTGGAGACTTGAATCCAGTGTGATATAGCTGTGGGTATAGCAGAAGGGAGGGAGCCTGCTTAAGGAGGCTACCACAAAGTATTATAAGGAGTGGAGTGCAAAATTGGAACTTTTAGAAGTCGGGAGACGTGTCTAGCTTAAGGTGCTCAGGTGGAAAAGTAGGTGGAATCCCAATCCCAGGTGTGACACAGTGGTCTGAGGCTCCCCTGGGTCACAAGAAGAGCAGGTGGGGCCTAACTGCTGCACTGTTCCCAGGCATAGGCGTGCGGAAGCCGGCTGAGAACAGCAAATCTAGGTACCGGCTTTCGGCTCTGTATTGCCATAAACTGCAAACCACTATGTGGTTGTGCAGTCACTTTCCTGGGATGAGTCAGGCAAAATGCAGAAGCCTGACAAGACCCGGGGAGGAACAGTGTGGGTCCGTGCCACAAGAGTCCCTAAAAGTTGTAGTTTTGAAATTCAGTCACGTGCCTGAGGTTAAAAAACAAAAAATCCTCAGACACAGGCAGGATGAACACAGGGTTCTTACAGAAACCAGGGAGACAAGAGCTATTGATTGCTCTTTTGTAAGGGTTCACTGAAGAGCAAGGGGCGCCACGGACTAGAGAGCGGGGCTCCGCCATTTTCATCCCACCCATCAGTGCTGAAAGCCTTGAGGGAGCACAACAGCGCCACCTAGTGTAGTCCAGAGTCGCTTACACCGAGCCCTGCCTCAAGGGGCACTGAAGGCACATTTCCACCAGGGCAAGCCCACCTGACAATCAGTGCAACAAACCCCTCACCCAGAAGACCAGCATAAACAACTTGTTCCCATCAGGTTACTGATCAAGGGGGCTGCAAAGCTTCAGCTCTTTTACTTTTATTCTTCATTTATTATTATTATTCTTATTTTTAAATTATTTTTTAATTTTTATTTTTATATACACTTTATATATTTTTTCTGTTCATTGTATTTCATTCTATTTTATATATTTTTCTTTCTTTATCTTCAGATCTAGTTTCTTTTAATAAGCAGACCAAAACACAGACAAGATCTAGGTTTTTTTTTCTTTTTGTTGTTGTCATTACTGTTTTTTTTTTCTTTTCTTTCTTATTTTCCTTTCTGGACAAAATGACAAGATGGAGAAATTCACCCCAAAAGAAAGAACAGGAGGTAGTACTCACAATCAGGGATTTAAATCAATACAGATATAAGTAAGATGTCTGAACTAGAATTTAAAATAATGGTTATAGGGCGCCTGGGTGGCTCAGTTGGTTAGGCGACTGCCTTTGGCTCAGTTCATGATCCTGGGGTCCCGGGATCGAGTCCTGCATCGGGCTCCCTGCTCAGCGGGGAGTCTGCTTCTCCCTCTGACCCTCTTCCCTCTCGTGCTCTCTGTCCCTCATTCTCTCTCAAATAAATAAATAAAATCTTTAAAAAAATAAAATAAAATAAAATAATGGTTATAAAATACTACCAGGGCTTGAAAAAAAGCATAGAAGACACTAGAGAATCTCTTACTGTAGAGATAAAAGAACTAAAATATAGCGAGGCCGAAATTTAAAATGCTATAACTAAGATGCAGTCCCAAGTGGAGGTTGTAAAAATGAGGACAGAAAAGCAGAAGAGCAAATCAGTGATACAGAAGATAAAATTATGGAAAATAAGCAAGCTGAAAAGAGGGACAAAAAACAATTAGATCACAAAAGTAGACTTAGGCAACTCAGCAATTCCATACAGTGAAATAATATCAATATCATAGGAGTCCCAGAAAAAGAAGAACAGGAAAAAAAGGGCAGAAGTTTTATTTGAACAAATTATACCTGAGAACTTCCCTAATCTGGGGAAGGAAGCAGGCATTCAAGTCCAAAAAGCACAGAAAACTCCCCTCAAAATCATCAAGAACAGTCCAACTCCACAACGTATCATAGTGAAACTTGCAAAATACAAAGATAAAGAGAGAATTCTGAAAGCAGGTTGGGAGAAGAAGTTGTTAAACTTCAAGAGTAAACAAATAAGGCTGGCAGCAGACCTGTCCACAGAAACCTGGCAAGCCAGAAAAAACTGGCATGATATAATCAATGTGCTAAATGGGAAAAAATATGCAGCAAGAATACTTTATCCAGCAAAGCTGTCATTCAGAATAGGAGATATAAAGAATTTCTGAGACAAAAATTAAAGGAATTAGTGAACACTAAACCAGCCTGAAAGAAATATTAAATGGGGCCCTTTGAGCAGAAAGAGAGACCAAAAGTAACAAAGACCATAAAGGAACAGAGACAATCTACAGGAACAGTGACCTTACAGTAATACAATAGCACTAAATTCATATCTTTCAATAGTTACTCTGAATGAAGGTAGACTGAATGCTCCAATCAAAAGACATAGAGTGTCAGAATGGGAGGAGGGAAGACCAATTGATATGCTGCTTACAAGAGACTCATTTTAGATCTCAAGACACCTTCAGATTGAGGGTGAGGGGGTGGGGAGCAATTTATCATACAAATGGACATAAAAAGTAAGCTGGAGTAGCCATACTTTTATCAGACATGCAAGATTTTAAACCAAAGTCTGTAATAAGAAATGAAGGACACTATATCATAATAAAGGGGTCTATCCAACAAAAAAGATCTAACAATTGTAAATGTTTATGCCCCTAATTTGGGAGCAGCCAAATATATAAATCAATTAATAACAAACTTAAAGAAACTCATTGATAATAATACAATAATAGTAGGGGACTTTAACATTCAACTCACAGCAATAGACATATTATCTAAGCAGAAGGTCAACAAGGACACAAAGGATTTGAATGACCAACTGGACTAGATGGACTTAACAGATATATTCAGAGCATTTCATCCTAAAGCAGCAGAATACACATTCTTTTCAAGTGCACATGGAACATTCTCCAGAATAGACCATATACTGAGTCACAAATCAGGCCTCAAATGGTACAAAAAGATATAGATCATATCATGCACATTTTCAGACCACAATACTATGAAACTTGAAGTCAACTACAAGAAGAAATTTGGAAGGACCACAAATACATGGAGGTTAAAGAACATCCTCCTAAAGAATCATGGTTCAGTCAGGAAATTAAAGAAGAATTAAAAAATATACATGGAAGGAAATGAAAATGAAAACACAACAGTTCAGAACCTTTGGGATGCAGCAAAGGCAGCCCAAAGAGGGAAGTATATAGCAATATGGGCCTTCCTCAAGAAGCAAGAAAAGTCTCAAATACACAACCTAACCCTACACCTAAAGGAGCTGGAGAAAAAAAAAAAAAAACAGCAAATAAAGCCTAAATCTAGCAGGAGAAGAGAAAGAATAAAGATTAGAGCAGAAATCAATGATATAGAAATTTTTAAAAAAACAGTAAAATAGATCAACAAAACTAGGAACTGGTTCTTTGAAAGAATTAACAAGATGATAAACCCCTAACCAGTCATATACAAAAGAAAAGAGAAATAACCCAAATAAATAAAATCATAAATGAAAGAGGAGAGATCACAACCAACACCAAAGAAATACAATTATAAGAGAATAGTATGAGCAATTATATGCCAACACATTAGGCAATATGGAAGAAATGGGTAATTTCCTAGAAACATATTAACTACCAAAACTGAAACAGGAAGGAATAAAAAATCCGAACAGACCCATAACCAGCAAAGAAGTTGAATCAGAACTCAAAAGTCTCCCAACAAACAAGAGTACAGGGCCGATGGATTCCCGGGGGAACTTTACATTTAAAGAAGAATTAATACCTATCCTTCTGAAAAAGCTCCAAAAAATAGAAATGGAAGGAAAACTTCCAAACTCATTCTATGAGGCCAGCATTACCTTGATCCCAAAACCAGACAAAGACCCCACTAAAAAGGAAAATCACAGACTCATATCCCTGATGAATATAGATGCAAAAATTCTCAACAAGATACGAGCTAATCAGATCCAGCAGTACATTAAAAGGATTATTCACCACAACCAAGTGGGATTTATTCCTGGGCTGCAGAGGTCATTCAACATCAGCAAATCAATCATTGTGATACAACACATTAATAAAAGAAAGGAACTATATGATCCCTCAATAGATTCAGAAAAATCATTTGACAAAATACAGCATCCTTTCTTGATAAAAACCCTCCACATAATAGGGATAGAGGCAACATAGCTCAACATCATAACAGCCATGTATGAAAGACTGACAGCTAATATCATCCTCAAGAGGGAAAAACTGAGAGCTTTCCCCCAAGGTCAGGAACACAACAGGGATGTCCCCTCTCACCACTGTTGTTCAACATGTGACTGGAAGTCCTAGCCTCAGCAATCAGACAACAAAAAGGAATAAGACATATCCAAATCATCAAGGAAAAATTCAAATTTTCACTATTTGCAGACGTCATGATATTATATGTAGAAAATCTGAAAGACTCCACCAAAAAATTGCTAGAACTCATACATGAATTCAGCAATGTTGTAGGATATAGAATCAATGTGCAGAAATCTGTTGCATTTCTATACATCAATAATGAAGCAGCAGAAAGAGAAATCAAGCAATTGACACCATTTACAATTGTGCCAAACCCATAAGATACCTAAGAATAAACCTAACCAAAGAGGTAAAAGAACTCTACTCTGAAAACTACAGAATACTTGTGAAAGAAATTGAGAAAGGCACTAAGAAATGGAAAAACATTCCATACTCATGGGTTGGAAGAACAAATATTGATAAAATGTCTATACTACCCAAAGCAATCTACACATTCAATGCAATCCTTATCAAAATAGCCACCAGCATTTTTCATAGAGCTGGAACAAATAATTCTGAAACTTTATTGGAACCAGTAAAGACCCAGAATAGCCAAAGTAATGTTGAAAAAGAAAACCATGTCATCTGCGAAGAGAGAGAGTTTGACTTCTTCTTTGCCAATTTGAATAAATTTTATTTCTTTTTGTTGTCTGATTGCAGTTGCTAGGATTTCTAGTACTATGTTGAACAATAGTGGCAAAAGTGGGCATCCTTGTCCTGATCCTGATCTTAAGGGAAAGACTCTCAGCTTTTCCCCATTGAGAATGATATTCGCTGTGGGTTTTTCATAGATGGTTCTTATGAAATTGAGGAATGTTCCCTCTATCTCTACACTCTGAAGAGTTTTAATCAGGAAAGGATGCTGTATTTTGTCAAATGCTTTTTCTGCATCAATTGAGAGGATCATATGGTTCTTGCCTCTTCTCTTATTAATGTGTTCTATCACATTGATTGATTTGCGAATGTTGAACTACACTTGCATCCCAGGAATAAATCCCACCTGGTAGTGATGGATAATCTTTTTAATGTACTGTTGGATCCTATTGGTTAGGATCTTGTTGAGAAATTTGGCATCCATATTTATCAGGGATATTGGTCTGTAATTCTCCTTTTTGAAGGGGTCCTTGCCTAGGTTTGGGATCAAGGTGATGCTGGCCTCATAGAATGAATTTGGAAGTTTTCCTTCTGTTTCTATTTTTTGAAAGAGCTTCAGGAGAGTAAGTATTATTTCTTCTCTGAATGTTTGATAGAATTCCCCTGGGAATCCATCAGGCCCTGGACTCTTGTTTTTTGGGAGGTTTTTGATCACTGCTTCAATTTTGCTACTGGTTATTGGTCTATCAATCCTCTTACACTGTTGGTGGGAATGTAAGTTGGTATAGCCCCTTTGGAAAACAGTGTGGAGGTTCCTCAAAAAGTTAAAAATAGAGCTACCTTATGACCCAGCAATTGCACTACTGGGTATTTACCCCAAAGATACAGATGTAGTGAAAAGAAGGGCCACATGCACCCCAATGTTCATAGCAGCAATGTCCACAATAGCCAAACTGTGGAAAGAGCTGAGATGCCCTTCAACAGACGAATGGACAAAGAAGATGTGGTCCATATATACAATAGAATATTACTCAACCATCAGAAAGGATGAATACCCACTATTTACATCAACATGGATGGAACTGGAGGAGATTATGCTAAGTGAAATAAGGCAAGCAGAGAAAGACAATTATCATATGGTTTCACTTATGTGTGGAACATAAGGAATAACATGGAGGACATTAGGAGAAGGAAGGGAAAAATGAAGGGGGAGAAATAAGTGGAGGAGACAAACCATGGGAGACTATGGACTATGGGAAACAAACTGAGAGTTTCAGAGGAGAGGTTGGTGGAGGGATGGGTTAGCCTAGTGATGGGTATTAAGAAGGGCACATATTGCATAGAACACTAGGTGTTATAAGCAAACAATGAATCATGGAACACTACATCAAAAACTAATGATGTACTGTATGGTGACTAACATAACATAAAAAACAAACAAACAAAAAATGAAACAACAATAAAACACCAAAAAAAAAAACAACAAAGCTTGAGGCATCACAATTCTGGACTTCAAGCTGTATTACAAAGCTGTAATCATCAAGACAGTATGGTATCGACACAAAAACAGACACAAAGTTCAATGGAACAGAATAAAGAACCTAGAAATGGGCCCTCCACTCTATGGTTATCTAATCTTTGACAAACAGGAAAGAATATCTAATGGAATAAAAGACAGTCTCTTCAGCAAATGGTATTGGGAAAATTGGACAGCCACATGCAGAAGAATGAAACTGGACCACTTTTTTACACCATACACAAAAATAAACTCAAAATGGGTGAAAGACCTAAATGTGAGACAGGAATCCATCAAAATCCTAGAGAACACAAGCAGCAACCTCTTCGACCTCGACCACAGCAACTTCTTGCTAGTCATGTCTCCAGAAGAAAGGAAAATAAAAACAAAAAATGAGCTATTTGGACTTCATCAGGACAAAAGTCTTTTTCACAGAAAAGGAAACAATCAACAGAAACAAAAGGCATCCTAAGGAATGGGAGAAGATATTTGCAAATGACACATCAAATAAAGGGCTAGTATCCAAAGTCTATAAAGAACTTATTAAACTCAACACCCAAAAAACAAACAAACAAAAAATCCAGTTAAGAAATGGGCAGAAGATATGAATAGACATTTCTCCAAAGAAGACATGCAAATGGCTAATAGACACATGAAAATATGTTCAGCATCATTCATCATAAGAGAAATAGGAATCAAAACCACAATGAGATACCACCTCACACTGGTGAGAATAGCTAAAGTTAACAACTCAGGGAACAACAGATGTTGGTGAGTATATGGAGAAAGAGGAACCCTCTCACACTGTTGATGGGAATGCAAACTGGTGCATCCACTCTGGAAAACAGTATGGATGTTCCTTGAAATTTAAATTTAAAACTACTTTATGGGGCTCCTGGGTGGCTCAGTTGGTTAAGCAACTGCCTTCGGCTCAGGTCATGATCCTGGAGTGCCGGGATCGAGTCCCACATCGGGCTCCCTGCTCGGCGGAGAGTCTGCTTCTCCCTCTGACCCTCTTCCCTCTCGTGCTATCTCTCATTCTCTCTCTCTCAAATAAATAAATAAAATCTTTTAAAAAAATCTTAAAACTACTCTATGACCCACCTATTACACTACTAGGTGTTTATCTAAAGGATACAAAAATAGTGATTTGATGGAGCACATGTAACCCAGTGTTTATAGCATCAATGTCCACAATTGCCAAAATACAGAAAGAGTCCAGATGTCCATTGATGGATGAATGGATAAAGAAGTGGTATGTATATATATATATATATATATATATATATATATA
>NW_027397128.1:2510265-2638180 GCF_003265705.2 Callorhinus ursinus
TATATATATATATATATATATACACTCAGCCATCGAAAAGAAAGAAACCTTGCATTTAGCAAGGACATAGATGGAACTAGAGTATATTATGCTAAGCAAAATAAGTCAGTCAGTGAAAGACAAATACCATATGTTTCACTCACTTGGAATTTAAGAAACAAAACAAATGAACATAGGGGAAGGGAAGGAAAAATGAAATAAGATAAAAACAGAGAGAGGCAAACCATAGGAGACTCTTAACTATAGGAAACAAACTGAGGGTTGCTGGAGGGGAGGTAGATGGGGGAATGGGGTAATTGGGTGATGGGAATTAAGGAGGGCACTTGATGTAATGAGCTCTGGGTGTTATAAGCAATTGATGAATCAATAAATTCTACCCCAAACCTAGTAATACACTATATATTAGCTGCCCTTAAGTTAAATAAAAATAGAAGTAATAACAAATGTAAATATTTATGCACCCAATATCAGAGCACATAATATATGAAGCAAATACAAATAAAACTAAAATGAGAAATAAACAGAAATATAATAATAGGTGGGGACTGTAATACTTTACTCTCAACAATAGATAGATCATCCAAACAGAAAATCAATAAAAAAAACAACAATGGATTTCAACAACATCATAGATCAAAAGAATCCACAGACATATACAGGACATTCCATTAAACAGCACCAGAATACATGTTTGTTTCAAATGCACACAGATATATATTTTTAAGATTTTATTTATTCATTTCAGAGAGAGGGTGAGAGAGGGGAGGGGCAGAGGGAGAGAGAGAATCTCAAGCAGGCTCCATATTGAGCACAGAGCCTGGCACAGGGCTCAATCCCTCAACTCTGAGATCATGACTTGAGCCAAAACCAAGAGTTAGAAGCTTAAGTGACTGAGCCACCCAGGAGCCCCATGCACACTGATAATTTTTAAGGAAAAATGCATATTAGCCTACAAAACATTTCCTTAAAAATTCAAGAAGTTAGAAATCATATCAGATATATTTTCTGATCACTATTGTATGGACGTAGATATCAATAATAGGAAGAAAACTGGAAAATACACCAATACATGGAAATGAAAGCACACACTCCTGAATAAGCAAGTATCACACACACACACACACACACACACACACACACACACACACATAAATATCAAAAGTGAGACTCAGGGAAGATAGTAGAGTAAGAGGATTCTGAGCTCACCTTGTCCTACAGATATACCGAGCTAACAACTACATCTATGTGACTAACTCTAAAAATGACCTGAAGACTGGCAGAAACTTTCTACAACTAATTATAGAGAGAAGGCAATAGGGTAGAAGGGAGAGAAATGTGATTCAGGACCAAACCTCCAGTGCAACTAATCACAGACAGAAGGGATATAACAAACACAAAAAGCAAGAGGATCATGCCCCACAGCAGGCACCCCTGACACTAGGGAACTATACTGAGAAGACAAGTTCTCATAACATCTGGCTTTGAAAAAAACAGTGGCGCTTAAATTGCAGAGCTTTAAAATCAGCAGGCTTAACTCCAGGAGAGCCAGAAGGTGTTAGGAAGCTGAGTCCCCACCCTTAAAGAGACAGATTACCAAACAACTCAGCCTGAAACACAGCACAGAACCAGCAGGTGGGGGGTGGGAACCTATGGTGTAATGCACAAGATTTATTGATTCTGGTCAGGGATCTGCAGGAGAATACCTGGGGACAAAAGTGCTGCTGGTGGCCAAGAGCTGGTGGTTGCCATTTCTATTCCCCTCCCCCAACCTAGATAGTTGGATGCTTATGGAAACTAACACCACATGCTCTGTTTCAGCATTCCCCTGTGTACCTGCCTCATCCAACTCACCTGCCTCAGCAAGCATTCTTCCCAAGCAGTCTCTGACCCACCACACCTAGCATGCAGTCTCCTGCCATTTAGTAAACTTACAGCTATGGCAGAGAAGATAATTGCAGACAGCTAAGCTTACTGTCAGGTCTGCCTACCAATGAGACTGTGGTGGCTGAAGACAGGACTCTCAACAGCACTGGGAACAAACCTGGCCCAGTATCCCCACAACAGGCAAAGCAGGTTATTGCATCCAGCTGGGATGAAGGCAAACATGTCTCAGACTCAATAGGAAGGCACACACAGCCCACACAAAGGACACCCATGGAATGCCTGGTTCTAGTGACCAAGGGGAATTGTTCTATAGAGCACCATATAACAATGGTCTTGTCTATTCAAGGTGACTACTTTCAAGACCAGGAGACATAGCTGACCTAATAAGACATAGAAACAAGCAAAGAGAAATAGAACAAAATGAAGAGAAGGAACAATATGTCCCAAATGAAAGAACAAGAGAAAAATCACAGCTAAATACAATGGAGATAAACAATATGCCTGATAAGAATACAAAGTAACGGTCATAAAGACATTCACTGAACTTGAGAAATAAGTGGGAGAACTCAGTGACAATTTCAACAAAAACACTGGAAATATAAAAAAGAACCAGTCATACAAGAAGAATTTAATAACTGAAATTTTAAAAATCCACAAAAAGGAATCAACACCACATTAGAAGATATGGAACCAATCAATGATTAGGAAGACAAGGTAATGGAAAACAACCAAGCTGGACAGTAAAATGAAAAAAAAAAATGAAACTAGGTTGAAACTCTGTGACACCATTAAGATTAATATCATTCACATTATAGGGATCCTGGAAAAAGAGAGAGAGAGAGAGAGAAGGGGGAGAAAATTTATTTGAAGAAATAATAGCTGAAAATTTCACAAATCTGTGGAAGGAAACAGAATTCAAATTCAGGAGGCACAGAGAGCCCCCAGAAACTCAACCAAAGGAGGTCCACAGCAACACATAGTAAGAAAAATGGAAAAAAAAAAGTAGTGATAAAAACAGAAATACAAACTCTAAAAGAATATTATGAAAATCCAAATACCAAAAAAATTGGAAAATTTAGAAGAAATGGATAAATGCCTAAAAACATGCAATCAACAAGAAGTAGAAAATTTAAACAGACCAATTACCAGCAATGAAATCGCATCAGTGATCAAAAACTCCCAACAAACAAAATTTCAGGAAAAGACGGCTTCACAGGCAAATTCTACCAAACATTTAAAGAAGAGTTAATACCTACATTTCTCAAAATTTTCCAAAAAATAAAAGAGGAAGGAAAACTTCCAAATTTATTCTATGAGGCCAATATCACACTGATACCAAAATCAGATAAAGACACCACAAAAAGAGAACTACAGGCCAATATCTCTTATGAATATAGATGTGAAAATCCTCAACAAAATATTAGCAAACTGAATTCAATTATACATTTAAAAAAATCGTTCACCACAATCAAGTGGGATTTATTCCTGGGTTGCAAGGGTTGTTCAATATTCACAAATCAATGTGATACATCACTCAATAAGAGAAAGGATAAGAACCACATGATCATTTCAATAGATGCAGAAAAAACATTCAACAAAATACAACAGCAATTCATGATAAAAACTCTCAACAAAGTAGGTTTAGAGGGAACATACATCAACTTAATAAAGGTCATATATGAAAAATCCACAGCCAACATCATCCTTAATAGGGAAAAATGAGAGTTTTCCCCCTGAGTTCAGAAAGAAGACAAGGATGTCCACTGTTACCACTTTTTTGTTTATTTTTTAAAGACTTATTTTATTTATTTTAGAAAGAGAGAGAGAGATTGAGCATGAGCAGGAGGACGAGCAAAGGGAGAGGGAGAGAATCTCAAGTAGACAGCAATGAGCATGGAGCCCAACATGGGGCTCAACTCATGACCCTGAGATCATAACCTGAGCCAAAATCAAGAGTCAGAAGCTTAAGCAGCAGAGCCACCTCAGTGGTCCTGTCACCACTTTTATTCAACATAGTATGGGAAGTCCTAACCACAGCAATTAGACAACAAAAAGAAATAAAAGATATCCAAATCAATAAGGAGGAAGTAAAACTTTCACTATTTGCAGATGACATGATATTATATATAGAAAACCTGAATGACTCCACAAGAAAAGTTTTAGAACTGATAAACGAATTCAGTAAAGTCACAGGATACAAAATAAATGTACAGAAATCTGTCACATTTCTATAAACCAATAATGGAAGCAGCAGTGAGAAATTAAGAAAACAACCCCATTTAAAATTGCACCAAAAATAATAAGATATCTAGAAATAAACCTAACCAGAGAGATGAAAGACCTGTAAAACACTGATGAATGAAATTGAAGATGATGCTAAGAAATGAAAAGATACTTCCATGCTCATGGGTTGAAAGAACAAATATTGTTATAATATCTATACTATCCAAAGCAACCGGCACATTTAATGCAATCCCTATCAAAACACCACCAGCATTTTTCACAGAACTAAAACAAGCAATCTCATCATTTGTATGGAACCACAAAAGACCCCAAATAGCCAAAGCAATTTTGAAAAAAGAAAAATAAAACTGGAATCTTTACAATTCTGGACTTCAAATTATATTGCAAAGCTGTAGTAATCAAAACAGTAAGATACTGGCACAAAATAGACACATAGATCAGTAGAATAAAATAGACAATTAAGAAATAAACTCATGCAAATATGGTCAATTAGTTTATGACAAAGGAACCAAGAATATTCAATAAGGTAAGGAGAGTCCCTTCAATAAATGATGTTGCAATAACTGGATAACCACTTGCAAAAACATTTACCAGTATCCTATCATATACAAAAATGAGACCCCTAAAAGTGAAGTATAGATTTGAATGTAAGACCTGAATCCATAAAATTCCAATAAAAAATATAAATTCCTAGACATTGGTCTTGGCAGTGACTTTTTGGATTTTGGCACCAAAAGTAAAGAAAATAAAAAAGAAGTGGAATTATACCAGTGTGCCTGTTCCACCCAAGTGAATTTATCTATTTTCAGTTTTGGTTTTATCATCTCCTGCCTCATGACGTTTTTGCAAATACCATTATTCATCAGCTTTCATCTTCTTTCTTTTTGTCAGGGTTCTGCAGTTAACACAATAAGAAAGATAGTCTATTGAAAGAATATTAGATGGCTCAAAGAATTGATGAAAATTTTCACTTTAGGACACCCTAAACCTGGATGTTATTTTTGCCACTAATTGTGGAATAAATTCTTAATTAGTCCCTGCTTCTTTGCCACCATTCCATTTCTATAGTCCTATGTAGGAAAATCCAATTGGCCAAGTCTTCCTATGTTCTGCTAACACTCACACAATGACAGATTCCTTAAACATGGGAAGGGAGTTTTGAGGCTGAGCAGCTAAAAAGATAAGTAAAATAAAAACAAATATCCATATATACTTCCTAATGTTTTCCCTACTATCTTTCAATATGCTCATGCTTTGTTTTTTGTTTGTTTGTTTGTTTTTTACAAAGTGCTCTCCTAAAGTGGTGTCACATGTTTCAAATGTATTCTGCCCTTTTTTCATTAGAATTCTGTTTTCTTAAATTAATAAAATCTGGATGATCTGGAAACCACTTATACAAACCAAATTAAATATTGTTTGGGTATCAACACTGTATGATACACATCAGTCCACAAAAGAAGTGGGATTTGTTGTTATTAAAACAATGTGCTAATTGCAAACAAAATTTATCAAAAATTATTTCATTATTATATTGTACTTTGTTTCACATAGTAAAAATACAACCATTAGAAAGCTTAATTTATTGGGAATTTTAAATTCTTCTTCATCAGAAATTGACAAATGTGAAGAAAGCAAAAAGCTTGATATCTACCATCTGTCTACATCTGTAAATATTGCAGAGGTGATTTGTGTCCACAATAATGCTGCATATGGTTCTGCCCTCTAATCTTTAAGTTATGCTTCTCAAAACATATTGCACCCAATTTGAAGAAGCATAAAAGGGCAAAGACCTTTGAAAGTGTATCACTAAAATTTGTATGCCTTTAGGCCACTAATCTCTGCTGTCAAATCACTAATTCACCGTTTAGAACTAATGACTGTAAACTAAAAGCATGATCTGACTCAAAATTCCAATGGCATTTTTTCACAATAATCGGAGAAAAACACAAAATTTGTATGGAATCACTAAAGACCTTAAAAGGCCAAAGCAATTTTGACAAAGAATACAGCTGGAAGCATCATACTTTTTTTAAATTTCAAACTATATTACAAAGCTATAGTGGTCAAAATAGTATGGTATTGGCACAAAAATAGGCACATGAACCAATGAAACAGAATAGAGAGCTCAGAAATAAACCCATGAATGTATGGTCAGTTAATATTTGACAAGATTTTCAAGAACACATGATGGGGAAAGGATACAATAAACAAACAAGCAAGCAAATGCCCAATCAATAAATGAACAAAAGACCGGAATAGACATTTCTCCAAAGAAAACACACAAATGACCAACAGGTACATTAAAAGGTGTTCAACAGCAGTAATCATCAGGGAACTGCAAATAAAATTCACAATGAGATATCACCTCACTCCTGGATGGCTATTCTCAAAAAGACAAGAAATAACAAGTGCTGGTAAGGATGTGGAGAAAAAGCAACCCTTGTGTATTGTTGGTGGGAATATAAATATGTACAACAATTATGGAAAACAGTAATGTGATTCCTAAAAAATGAAAAATAGAGATACCATATGATCCAGTAATCCCATTCTTGGTGTATAGCCAATGAAAATGAAGTTAGTATCTCAAGGAAATATCTACACCTCCACGTTCATTTCAGCATTATTCACAATAGCCAAGATGTGGAAAGAAACTGCCCATCGATGGATGAATAGATAAAGAAATGCTATACACACACAAACACACACATATATAATTAATCCATGAAAAATAAGGAAATCCTCCCATTTGCAACAACATGGGTAAACCTGGAAGGCATTATGCTAAGTGGAATAAGCCAGGCAGAGAAAGAAAAATACTGTGTAGTATCACTTGTATGTGGAATCTGAAAAAAAAAAAAAACTATCTCATGGGAACATAGAGTAGAATGGTGGTGGCTGTCAGAGGCTGGAAGATGTGGGAAATAGGGAGATGTAAGTTAAAGGGTATAAACTTTTAGTTATATGATAAATAAGTTCTGAGTATCTAATATCTAGCATGATTAATTAATTATACAGTATTGTATACTTGAACTTTGTTGAGAGTAAATTATAAGCATTCTCACCACAAAAAGAGAAAAATTAATTAACTATGTGAGACAATGGATGTGTTAATGAAATTCATCACAGTAATCATTTCACAGTATGTATGTATATCAAATCACCACATCGTGCACTTTAAATATATACAAATTTATGTGTTAATTATTCTTTAATAAAGCTGAAAAAAAGAAATACTTTCCATTTTGAAAGGTGTAAGGCTTTGAAAGGCTTGATGTAATGATGATATCACATAAAGAATGAAACATTTAAAATGACAAGCAAGTGCACAGAAAATTTGGTAATTTCCTACTTTTTTACCCTTACCCCCAGACACACATCCCTGCTAAATCCTGGAGTAGGGGGCTAGTATCTTAATATGAATCTAAGAGCTGCTATTGAGCTACAGTGACATGAAGTTTTGGGGTTGATACTGTGAAACTGAGGCTGATAATCATAAAGAAGCAAGGCCAGGCCTAATGATTTAATTGGGGTATAGGCCAGGTAGGGATTTTGAGGAATGCTGGTCCCAGGACAATTTGGAAGGTTTCAGAGAGACCTTACAGACCCATTCCACAGAAATCCCTGAGGTTTTTATGGACTTTCCTTTATACAACATTTTGATCCATACCCAGGAGAATTTCAACAAAGCAGATGGAGATACAACAACCTCCATTGCCCTCTGCTCTATGGAACATACCAGGTCTACTGTAGGCTGTTATTAAGTTGTGAGGTAATTCAGATGCCTGATTTCATGGAGCCAAGGGATAAAGGCTCCTTTGGGAAGTGAGTGGGACCCATGAAGGAACCTGAGGATGGGAGCAAATCATTGCTGGAGCTAAAGTAATGACCAGTTTTTGTTTTTGTTTTTAATGCACTGTCTATGACATGAAATGCTCTCCTGTCATCATTCTGTTTATCAACACTACTCCATCCTTGGAAGAGGCCTTTCCTGACTATACCAGAATTTACCTTTCTGTTACATACCACAAAGAACCTGTACCATGTCACTTAGCACTTAATCTACAGTATTTTATGCTATTTATAAATTGTGTCTAATTATGGTATGTGGTATAGGATGCTGATCAAGAAAATAAACTTTATATTCAGTCAGACCTGTAATGAATTCTTACCGCACACTAACTAGCAGTTCAATTACAGTTGCCTTAGACTGTAAGAGAAAATCCATTTATAGTGGCTTAAACAAATAGTTTTTTTTTTCACATTAACAAGAAGCAAAAAGTGGTTGCTAGTGGTTTAGTAACCAAGTGACATTAGTGTGAAGTCACTGAGATACTCTTGAGTTTTTTCTCACAATAACAAAAATGGTTACTATTACTCCAGCCATCATAACTATATTTAAGGCAGGAAGAAAAAAGAAGACACAGTATTGTATTTTTCCATGTTGTTTTTTGTTTGTTTTGTTTTGTTTTTTAGTATCAGGGGTAGAATTTAGTGATTCATCAGTTGCATATAACACCCTGTGCTCATTACATCAAGTGTCCTCCTTAATGCCCATCACCCAATTAGCCCATCCCCCCACCCAGATCCCTTCCATCAACCTCAGTTTGTTCCTTATAGTTAAGAGTCTCTTACAGTTTGCCTACCACTTTGTTTTTATCTTATGTTTCCTTCCTTTCCCTTATATTTTTTTGCTTTGTTTCTTAAATTCCATGTATGAGTGAAATCATATGGTATTTGTCTTTCACTGACCGACTTATTTAGCTTAGCATAATACACTCTAGTTCCATCCACTTCATTGTAAATGGCAATATTTCATTATTTTGATGGCTGAGTAATATTCCAGTATATGCATATAGCATATATATGTGTATGTACACACATACCACCTCCTCTTTATCCATTGATCTGTCAATGGACATCTGGGCTCTTTCCATATTTTGGCAACTGTGGACATTGCTGCTATAAATACTGGGGTTCATGTGCCCCATCAAATCACTACTCTTGTATCCTTTGGATAAATGCCTAGAAATGCAATTGCTGAGGTGTAGGGTAGTATTTTTAACTTTTGAAGAATCTCCATACTGTTTTCTAGACTGGGTTGCACTGGTTTCCGTTCTCACCAACAGTGTAAGAGGGTTCCCCTATCTCTGCATCCTTGTCAACATCTGTTGTTTCCTGAGTTGTTAATTTTAGTGATTCTAACGGTGTGAGGTGGTATCTCATTGTGGTTTTGATTTGTATTTCCCTGGTGCTGAGTGATATTGAGTATTTTTTCATGTGTCTGTTAGCCATATGTATGTATGTCTTCTTTGGAGAAACATCTATTCATGTCTTCTGCTTATTTTTTTACTGGATTTTTTTTATTTTTTGGGTGTTGAGTTTGATAAGTTCTTTATAGATTTTGAATACTAACCCTTTATCTGATATGTCATTTGCAAATATCTTCTCTCATTCCATAAGTTGCCTTTTATTTCTGTTGATTGTTTCCTTTGCTGCACAAAAACTGTTTATCTTGAAGTCCTGATAGTTTATTTTTGTTTTTATTTCCCTTGCCTCAGGAGACACATCTAATAAGAAGTTTCTATAACTATTGTCATAGAAGTTACTGTCTGTGTTCTCATCTAGAATTTTGACAGTTTCCTCACACATTTAGGTCTTCCATCCATTTATTTTGGGGTATGGTTTAAGAAAGTGGTCCAGTTTCATTGTTTTTCATGTTGCTGACCAGTTTTCAAACACCGTTAGTTGAAGAGACTGTCTTTTATCTATTGGATATTCTTTCTTGCTTTGTCAAAAATTAGTTGACCTTATAGTTTTGGGTTCATTTCTGGGTTTTCTATTCTGTTCCATTGATCTGTCTATTTTTGTGCTAGAACCATTCTGTCTTGATCACTCCAGCTTTGTAATATAACATGAAGTCCAGAATTGTAATGATTCCAGCTTTGCTTTCCTTTTTCAAGATTGCTTTGACTCTTTGGGGATTATTGTGGATCCATACAAATATTAGGATTGTTTGTTCTAGCTCTAAAAAATTGTGGTATTTTGATAAGGATTGCATTAACTATGTAGATTACTTTGGGTAATATATACATTTTAACAATATTTCTTCTTCCAATTCATGAGCATGGAATGTTTCCATTTCTTTTTGTAGTCTTCAATTTCTTTCACCAGTGTTATAGTTTTCAGAGTACAGATCTTTTCCCCTTTGGTTAGGTTTATTCCTAGATATCTTATTGTTTTTGATGCATATCAATTTAGGACAATTTAGGCATATTACTATTTCGATCAGATCTCCTACCATGACCTTTTCTTGTTGTTTCATTTGGTATGAATTCCTCCATCTTGGTGTATTGCTTGGTCACTGTCTTCTCTGCTTTAGCAAATCCTGTTGTTTCCTCCTCCTGAAAGTAATGGCTTTATGAAGAAGAGGTCATATAGTGTCTAAGGACTGACACTTCAGGAAGTGTCTCTGGTGCATATTGCATGTCTTCTCCTACTGTGTTTTAGGTGCTCTGTCCCTCAAGTCAGTTGTCTGCAGAGGTTTTATTTACCTGAAGTGGGCAGTGTTTGGACCTTGGCCAGAGTGTGACAAGTTTTAACTAGGTGTGCTCTGCTGTGCTTGTTAAATGAGACCTGTTGCTACTTCCACTAGAACTGAAGCATCCATAGGTAAAACTGAGAGCTTTTCCTCAACAGTCAGGAAAAAGACAGTGATGCCCACCCTCACCATTGCCATTTAACATATTACTGGAAGTCCTAGCCTCAGCAATCAGACAACAAAAAGAAATAAAAGGCATCAAAATTAGCAAGGAAGAAGTCAAATGTTTACTATTTGTAGATGACATGATACTCTATGTAGAAAACCCAAAACACCCCACCCAAAGCTGCTAGAACTAATACGTGAATTCAAGAAAGTTGCAGGATATAAAATCTATATACAGAAAGCTGTTGCATTTCAATACACCAGTAATGAAGCAGCAGAAAGAGAAATCAAGGAATTTATCCCATTTACAACTGCACCAAAAATAATAAGACACCTAGGAATAAACCTAACTGAAAAGGTAAAAGGTCTGTACCCTGAAAACTATAAAACACTGTTGAAAGAATTGAAGATGACACAAGGAGTGGAAAAACATCCCGTGTTCATGAATTTGAAGAACAAATATTGTTAAAATATCTACAGTAACCAAAGCATTCCACACATTTAATGCAACTCTATCAAAATACCAACAATATTCTTCACAGAGCTATAACAGAGAGTCCTAATATTTGTATGGAAACACAAAAGACCCTGAATAGCCAGAGCAAACTTGAAAAGGAAAAGCAAAGCTGGACCCTTCAGAATTACAGACATTAAATTGCATTTGAAAGTGGTAGTCATCTGGCTGCCTGAGTGACTCAGTTGGTTAAGTGTCTGCCTTCAGCCCAGGTCATGATCTCAGGGTCCTGGGAACAAGCCCACATAAGGCTCCCTGCTCAGCGGGGAGTCTGCTTCTCCTTCTCCCTCTGCCCCTCCACCTGCTTGTGCTCTCTCAAATAAATAAATAAAGGGAAGGAAGGGAAGGAAAATAAAGGAAAGAAAATGGTAGTCAATTCAGCACAATATCATACTGGCAGAAAAATAGACACATAGATCAACAGAACAGAATAGAAAACCTGGAAATGAACCCATAATTATATGGTCAATTAATCTTTGACAAAGTAGAAAATAATATCCAATGGGAAAGACAGTCTCTTCAACAAATGGTGTTGGGCAAACTGGATGGCAACATGAAAAAAAAAAAGAATGAAACATGACCACTTTCTTACACCAAACACAAAAATATATTCAAAATGGATTAAAGACCTAAATGTAAGACAAAAGATCATTAAAATCCTAGAGAAGAACACAGGCAGTAACCTCTTTGGCATCAGCTGAGGCAACATCTTTCTAGATATGTCTCCAGAGGCAATCAAAAGCAAAAATAAACTACTGGAACTACATAAAAATAAAGTTTCTGCACAATGAGAGAAACCATACACAAAACTAAAAGGCAACCTATTGAATGGGAGAAGATATTTGGAAATGACATATTTGATAAAAGGTTAATATCCAAAATAAATAAGAACTTAAAAAACTTAACACCCAAAACACAAATAATCCAGTTAGAAATGGGCAGAAGACATGAGTAGATATTTCTCCAAAGAAAACATACAGATGGCCAACAGACACATGAGAAGATGCTCATCATCACTTATCATCAGGGAAATGCAGATCAAAACTACAATGAAATATCACCTCACACCTGTCAGAATGGCTGAAATCAAGAACACAACAGGCTTTGGTGAGGACATGGAGAAAAAGGAAAATTGTGCACTCTTTTTGGGAATTCAAACTGGTGCAGCCACTGTGGAAAACAGTATGGAGTTCCCTAGAAATGTTAAAAATAGAACTACCATATGATCTAGTCTTTGACTACTGGGTATTTATCCAAAGAATATAAGAACACTAATTCAAAGTGTTACAACCACTCCTATGTTTATCACAGCATTATTTACAGTAACCAAGATATGGAAGCAACCCAAGTGTCCATCTATTGATTTATGGATAAAGAAAATGTGTTATATGCATACAATGTAATGCTGTTGAGGCATAAAATAATGAAATCTTGGTATTTATAAGGACATGTTTGGAGGTAGAGAGTATGATGTTACTTGAAATAAGTAAGTCAGAGAAAGAGAAATACCATCTTCTTTCATGTGTGGAATTTAAGAAACAAAACAGACAATCAAAGGGAAAACATAAGAGAGAGTGAGATAAATCCAGAAACACATTTATTACTTATAAAGAACAGACTGATGGTTATCAGAGGGGAAGGTGGAGGGATGGTTTAAATAGGTGATGGGAAATAAGGAGTGCACTTGTGACAAGCACAGGGTGATGTATGGAAGTGTTGAATTACTATATTGTTACTTAAAACTAATATAACCGTGTATGTTAACTAACTGTAATTAAAATAAAAACTTAAAAAAATATGGCATAGTTTACATATAAGGATGAAGAGCATTGAAAGCAGTGATGGTCACCAAGTCTGTGAAATCTGCAGGAAATTCAGACCTGCAGACAACAGCCAACAAATGACTATAAGTCAAATAATGCAATAGGATATCTGAGGTCCCCAAGAAGATGCACAACTGGAAGTCTTAAGAAAATTAAGACAATTATAGGCAGTTGTGTATATGGGGAATCAGAGATAAAATGTATATGGATGAGTCGGGTGCCTGGGTTGTTCAGTTGGTTAAAAATCTGACTCTTGGTTGGGGGTGGGAGGGATGGGGTGGCTGGGTGATAGACATTGGGTAGGGTATGTGCTATGCTGAGCACTATGAATTGTGCAAAACTGTTGAATCACAGATCTGTACTTCTGAAACAAACAATGCAACATATGTTAAGAAAAAAGAAAAAGAAGAAGATAGCAGGAGGGGAAGAATGAAGGGGAATAAGTCAGAGGGGAGACGAACCACGAGAGACGATGGACTCTGAAAAACAAACTGAGGGTTCTAGAGGGGAGGAGGGTAGGGGGATGGGTTAGCCTGGTGATGGGTATTAAAGAGGGCACATTCTGCATGGAGCACTGGGTGTTATGCACAAACAATGAATCATGGAACACTACATCAAAAACTAATGATGTAGGGCGCCTGGGTGGCTCAGTCGTTAAGCTTCTGCCTTCGGCTCAGGTCATGATCCCATGGTCCTGGGATCGAGTCCCACATCGGGCTCCCTGCTCAGCAGGAAGCCTGCTTCTCCCTCTCCCACTCCCCCTGCTTGTGTTCCTGCTCTCACTGTCTCTCTCTGTCAAATAAATAAATAAAATCTTTTTTAAAAAAAAGAATCTGACTCTTGATTTCAGCTCAGGTCATGATCTCATGATCTCAGTGTTGTGAGATCAAGTCCCGTGTCAAGTTCCATGCTGAACGTGGAGTCTGCTTAAGATTCTTTCTCTCCCTCTACCCATCTCCCCAACACTCACATTCTCTCTCTCTCTCTTAAAAAAAAAAAGTGTATGGGTGGGCTCAGAGAAAAAGCATAGCCAGAAAAAGTCCAAGAACACCTTAATTCTTCACATCAGTCTGATTTTGTTAAGGTCTTCTTATGCATGGACCCAGTCTGCAAAGAATGAGAGAGGCTCCTTTTTTCAAATATTAAATTTTCAACAAAAGATCACAAGGCATACAAAGAAACAATGAAACATGGCTCACTCAATGAAAAAAAAACTTTAGTGAGCAACATTAAGGAAACACAGCCTTTGACCTACTAGACAAAGATTTTAGAACTATGTCTTAAATATACTCAAGGAGCTCAAGGAAAACCCAGGCAAAAACTAAAGGAAATCAGGAAAATTCCATATGAATAAAATGAGACTATTTTTTTAAAAATTAAGAAATTATTTTTCATAAAACAACCAAACAAATTTTGGAGCTGAAAAATACAATAAATCAAAATTCAAAAGTTCAAAATTCAAATTCAAAGTTCAAAATTCAGAATTCAAACGTTCACTGGAGATCAATAGCAGATACAAACAGCAGAAGAAAAATCAGCAAATTTGAGGTCAAGTCATTTGAAATTAATGGGTCTGAGAACCAAAAAAAAAAAAAAAAGGAATGATAAAATGTAAACATAGCTTGAGGTACTTATAGGACACCAACAAGTGAGCCATATATGCATTATGAGACTCTCACAAGCAAGAGAGAAAGATAAATGTGCAGAGAGTGTAACTGAAATAATTTATCAAATTTGAGAAAAGATATGGATATATACAATAAACTCCTAGTAAGAAAAACCTGAAGAGACCCATGCTAATAAATATTATAATCAAATTCTTAAAAGCCAAAGCCAAGTAAAATCTTTAAAATAGAAAGAAAAAGGTGATTCATAACATACCAGAAATCCCCAGTCAGATTATCAGTGGATTTCTCAGGAGAAACCTTGCAGGCTAAAAGACATTGGGATGGCATATTTAATGTACTGACAGAAAAAAAAAAAAAGTCAACTGATAATTTTAAAAAATATTTATTTATTTATTTTAGAGAGAGAATTTGTGTGCACAGGGGGAGGTGCAGAGGGAGAGAATCTTCAAGCAGATTCCCTGCTGATCAGAGAGGCCGATGTGGGACTCGATTCCATGACCCATAATTATCATGACCTGAGCTGAAACCAAGAGTCAGATGCTCAACTGACTGACCGTACAGGGGCCCCTCAACTGATAGTTTTATGTCCAGTAAAACAGTCCTATAAAAATGCAAGAGAAATTAAGATATTCTCAGATAAAGAAAAGCTGAGGGAGTTAATTACCACTAGATTTGCCCTAGAATAAATGCTAAAGGTGTCTTTCAAATTGAAATGAAAAGATGTGAGACAGTAACTTGAAGTCATACAAATATATAAAGTACTCCAGTAAAAGTAAATGCATGGACAAATATAAAAATCAGTATTATAATTTTGGTTCACATCTCCACTTTTTATTTTTTAAATGATTTAAAAAACAAAAGCATAAAATAGTTATAAATCTATTTTAATTTGTACACAATACATAAAAAATTAATTTTGTCATCAGAAATATAAAGTAGGAGTGGGACAGAGATGTAAAGGAGTAGAATTTTTGTATGTAATTGAAGTTAAGTTGACATAAGTTTAAAGTAGAATATTATAACTTTAGGATATTTTATGTAATGCCTATGACAACCACAAATAAATTATATAATATACACAAATGGAATGGAGAAGGGAATCAAAGTTAATTCATATTAGTTTGGCATGGTTTCCATAACAAAGTATCACAGAATGGGGGGCTTAAACAAAAGAAATTTATTTTCTCATCTTTCTGGAAGTAGAAGTCCATGATCAAAATTTGAGCAGGGTTGGTTTACTCTGATGCCTGTTTCTTTGTCTTTTCCCTATGTCTTCACATCTTTTTTCCTCTCTGCGTGTGTCTTAATCTCCTTTTCTATAAGGACACCAGTCATATTGAATTAGCACCCACCCTAATGACCTCATTTTAATTAACTGTCTTTATAAAGACACTGTCTCAAAATACAGTCACATCTAGGTACTAAGAGTTAGAGCACCAACATATGAATTTTGGAGAGGACACAATTTAGCTTATAACATCATCACTACAAGAATAAGTAAATAAAACCAAAGGAAGGCAGTAAAGGAATAAATGAGGGACAGGAATGCTGTAAGTAGAAAACAAATAATAAAATGCCAATAGTTTTCCTAATTTGTAATTACATTAAATGTAAATAATTAAACTCCCCAACCTAAAGACTGATTGGCTGAGTGTACAAAAGCACAACGCAATTATATGCCATGTACAAGAAACTTATTGTAGATCTAAGGATACACATAGAATGAAAGTGTAAAGATGGAAAAATTTATTCTATGCAAGTAATAACCAAAAGAGAGCAGATATGTGTGTACTAATATGAGATAAAATAGACTAAATGAAAAACTGTTACACTTCTGGGGAAGATGACAGAGTAGGAGGACCCTAAACTCTCCATATCCCATGGATACAACTAGATAGCACTTGCAGCAGAGTAAACAACCCAGAAAAGGAATGAAAGTCTGGTGGAACAAACTCTACAACTAACTGTAGAGAAGAGACCATGTCAAAGAGGTTAGGAAGGTCAAGGACTCAGGGGGAACCTAAATTCCATGAATCTGACTGCCAGAGGGTGGTAGCTCCAGGGGCAGAGAAGGACAAGAAACTGACTAGTACAACAGTGAGTGCTTGCCACCAGCAGGACATAAACTTGGGACTTTAAAAATTAGTGGGCTCAGCTCTGAGAAAGTCCAGAGGGTGATAAGAAACTGAGCCCCTGCCCTTAAAGAGACAGCACAGAAAACCTAGCCTGTCAAGTTACAACTTGAAAGCAGCACTTTGAAAGGGGCTTCTGGAAAGTAGCGTTAGTTACTAATCTCAGAATATACATATGGTTAGTTACTAATCTCAGAATTCACTGAGGGACTTCTCCAGGAACAAAAGAGCTGGCAGGTGTCATTTTCCTCCACCACCCCTCATCATAAACCCAGGGCCACCTGCAGGAACCAGTACGGTGCCTGCACTCACTACCTAATTTGGTTACACCATGCCTTGCTCCCACCAGCCAGGTCTGCATCAGTCCTGGTATCATGGATCCCCTCCCCTAGAAGACCCACACAAACCTTGCCAACACCACATCTCACAACCTCCACTGGAGGATGTGTGCACCTTGTTAAAACTGCACCCCTTGCATGCATGAGCTTTATGGAACAGCCCTGGCTGGTCCCACTCTCTCCAGCAGCTGCATGTCCCCTGTGGAGGAGGACAGGTGCCCACAGCTTGCAGCAGCAAGCCCCCACCCACATCTATATGTTTTATGAAGCAACCCCAACTGGCTCAGATGTACATGGTGGCTATGTGTCTACTGTTGAGGATAAGCACTGCCTAGTTAAAAGTGCATGTCTTTCCCACTACTTTCAAGAGCAAGAGACATAATTGACTTTCCTAATACACATGAAAAGACACAAAGAGTTAGGCAAAATGGGGAGACAGAATGTCACAAACAAAAGAATGGGACAAAACACAGCAGGAGACCCAAGTGAAATGGATATAAGTTACAGGCTTGATAACATTACTTGATTTAAAGTAATTGTCATAAAGATACTCACTGGGCTTGAGAAAAAAAAGAGCAGGACATGAGTGAGACCCTTAAAGAGATAAAAACATAAAAAAGAGAGAGATTATGGACTCTGAGAAACACACTGAGAGGTCTAGAGGTGGGGGGATGGGTTAGCCTGGTGATAGGTATTAAAGAGGGCATGTACTGCATGGAGCACTGGGTGTTCTATGCAAACAATGAATCATGGGACACTACATCAAAAACTAATGATGTAATGTATGGTGATTAACATAACATAATTTAAAAAAAGAAATGGAAGAAAAAAACATAAAAAAAAACTGGAGATGAAGAACAAAATAAATTAAATTAAAAATGTACTTGAGCCACTCTGGAAAACAGTATGGAGGTTCTTCAAGAAGTTAAAAATAGAGCGACCCTACAACACAGCAATTGCACTACTAGGTATTTACCTCAAAGATACAAATGTAGTGATCTGAAGGGGCACCTGCACCCCAATGTTCACAGCAGCAATGTTCACAATAGCCAAACTGTGCAAAGAGACAAGATGTTCATTGATAGATGAATGGATAAAGAAGATGTGATACACACATACACACAGACAATGGAATATTATTCAGCCATCAGAAAAGATGAATACTTGCCATTTTCATCAATTTGGATAGAACTAGAGGATATTATCCTGAGCAAAATAAGTCAATCAGAGAAAGAAAATTACATGGTTTCACTCATATGTGGAACGTAAGAAACAGGACAGAGGACCATAGAGGAAGGGAGGGAAAACAGAATAGGAAGTCATTAGAGAGGAAGAAAAAACATGAGAGGCTCTTTTTTTTAAAGATTTTATTTATTTATTTGACAGAGAGAGACACAGCGAGAGAGGGAACACAAGAGGGGGAGTGGGAGAGGGAGAAGCAGGCTTCCCGCTGAGCAGGGAGCCCGATGTGGGGCTCGATCCCAGGACCCTGGGAACATGACCCGAGCCGAAGGCAGATGCTTAATGACTGAGCCACCCAGGCGCCCCAAGAGAGAGGCTCTTAACTATAGGAAACAAACTGAGGGTTTCTGGAGGGGAGATGGTGGGGGGGATGGGGTATTTGGGCAATGGGCATTAAGGAGGGCACACGATGTGATGAGCATTGGGTGTTATATGAAACTGATAAATTATTGAACACTACATCAGCAACTAATGATGTACTATAAGTTGGCTAATTGAATTTAAATATATATATACTTGATGGAATAAAGAGCAGAGTTATGAATTAATGGACTAGAAGACTGAGTAATGGAAAGTAATCAATCTGAACAAAAGAGAGAGAAAAGAATTATGGAAAATGAGAATAGACTTAGGGAATTCAATGACTCGAATCAAGTGTAATAATATTCACATTTTAGTGATCCCAGCAGAAGAAAGAAAGTGGGGCAGAAAATTTATTTGAAGAAATAAGTGAAAACATCCTTAATATGGAGAAGGAAACAGATACCCAGATCCAGGAGGCACAGAGATCACCCATCAAAATCAACAAATGGAGGTCCACACCAAAACACGTGGTAATCAAAATGGCAAAAAGTAATGATAAAGGAAGAAAAAATTAAAGCAGCAAGACAAAAGAAGACAGTAACATAGAAAGGAAACCCCGTAAGGCATTCAATGGGTGTTTCAGCAGAAACTTTGTAAGCTAGAAATAAGAGGCATGATATATTCAAAGCACTGAAAAAGAAAAATCTGCAGCCAAGAATACTCACTCTATCTAGCAAGGCTATTATTCAGAAAAGGAGAGATAAAGAGTTTCTCAGATAAACAAAAACTAAAGGAGTTAATGATCTCAAAACCAGCCCTATAAGATATATTAAAGGGAATAATTTGAGTTGAAAGGAAAGATCATATGTGAGAATATGAAAAGCAGGAAGCACAAAAGCAGTAAAAATAATATTTCTGTAAAAAATCAGTCAAGGGAATTCACAAAATAAAAGGATGTAAAATATGGTACCATATACCTAAAATGTGAGGGGTAGAGGGATAAAGAATGAGTCTGAACTTAAATGACCATCAATAATATAGACTGCTATGTGCAGAAGATGCTATATACACACCTAATGGTAATCATAAATCAAAAACCACAATGGATAAAGAGAA
This sequence comes from Callorhinus ursinus, assembly GCF_003265705.2. Classification (NCBI taxonomy): domain Eukaryota; kingdom Metazoa; phylum Chordata; class Mammalia; order Carnivora; family Otariidae; genus Callorhinus; species Callorhinus ursinus. Next base: position 2,530,193 of record NW_027397128.1, read on the forward strand.
AAGTGTCCAAGTATATCACTAAATGAAACCAGCAAGCCATGAAAGAGGAAGAGAAGAAGGGATCAGAGAAAAACTATAAAAACTACCACAAAACAAGTAAAAATGACAATAAAAACGTATCTATCAATAATTACTTTGAATCTAAATGGACTAAGCCCTCCAATTGAAAGACATGGGTTGACAGAGAGATTAAATGCAAGACATATCTATACGCTGCCTATAAGAGACTCATTTCAGATTGAAAGATACCTGCAGATTGAACATGAGGGGATGGAGAAATATTTATCACACAAATGGATGTCATAATATACCTGGAGTAGCAATACTTATATTGGACAAAATAGACTCTACAACCAAGACTGTAATAATAGGGAAGGGAGGACATTACATAATAATAAAGGGGACAATCCAACAAGAAGATATAACAATTGCAAATATTTATGCACCCAAATGAGAACAACTGAATATATAAAGCTGTTAATAAAAAAAAAAGGAACTAATTGCTAGCAATACAATATAGTATACAATATAGGGGACTTTAACAACCTGCTTATATCATTAGATATATCATTCAAAGAAAAAACCAACAAGGAAAGAGTAGCTTTGAACGACACATAGGAACAGATGGATTTAACAAATTCAGGACATTACATCCAAAAACAGCACAGCACACAATCTTTTAAAGTTTGCAGGGAACATTCTCCAGGTATATCACATATAGGGCCACAAAACAACCTCAACAAATTCAAGAAGACTGATGTTATCCCATGCATCTTTTCTTAGAACAAAGTTATGAAATTAGAAATCAACTACACACACACGCGCGCGCACACACGCACGCACACACACACATTTGGAAAGACCACAAATACATGGAGGTTAAATAACATGCTACTAAACAATGAATGGGACAACAAAAAAATTAAAAGAAGAAATTATAAAAAACATTTGCAGAAAAATGAAAGTGAAAGCACTCTGGTTACAAACATTTGGGATGCAGTAAAAATGATTCTATAAGGAAAGTTTATAGTAATACTGGTCTACTTCAAGAAACAAGAAAAATCTCATACAAAAACCTCAAACTTTCACCTAAGAAGCTAGAAAAATAAGAATAAACAAAACCCAAAACCATCAGAAGGAAGGAAATAATAAGGATTAGAGCAAAAGCAAATGACTTACAAACTAAACAACAACAACCACAACAACAAAACCAGATCAATGAAACCAGGAGCTAGTTCTTTATAAAGGTCAACAAAATTGATAAAGCTATAGCTATCAAAACTAAACAAAACAAAAAAATGGAAAGAACTCAAATAAACAAAGTCACAAATGAAAGGAGAAATAACAACCAACACCACAGAAATAAAAACAATTGAGATAGAATATTATGAAAATCTTTATGCCCACAAATTGGACAACTTAGAAGAAATGGTTAAACACCTAGAAAGGCATAACCTAACAAAACTGGAGAAAGAAGAAATAGAAACTTTGACACACCAATTATATGCAATGAAATTGAAGCAGTAATAAAAAAAACTCCCAACAAACAAAAGTCCAGGATGAGACACCAACATATAGAATTAATACATATTCTTCTCAAATTATTCCAAAAAGTAGAAGATGAAAAACTTCCAAATTCATTCTATGAGGACAGGATCACCCTGAAACCAAACCAGGTAAAGACGCCACAAAAAAAGTGAACTACAGGGCAATATCTCTGATGAACATAGATGCAAAAATCCTCAACCAAATACTAGCAAACCTTATCCAACAATACATTAAAATAATCATTCACCACTATCAAGTAGGATTTATTCACTGGATACAAGGATAGATCAATATTCACAAATCAATCAACATGATATATCACATCAATAGAGAAAAAAAATCATAAAATCATTCCAGTAGATGCAGAAAAGCATTTGACATGCTATATCCATTCATGTTAAAAACCCTCAACAAAGTAGGTTTAGGCTGAACATACCTCAACATAATAAAGACCATATATGAATATCTAATGTCTAACAAAAGGGAACATAACACAGGGGAAAACTGAAAGCTTTCCCCCTAAAGTCAAAACAATTCACAGATGTCCACTCTCATCATTTTTATTCAACATAGTACTGGAATCCTAGCTACAGCAATCATACAACAACAACAACAGGCACCCAAACTGGTAAGGAAAAAGTGAACTTTTACTATTTCCAGATGACATAATATTATATTTAAAAAACCCAAAGACTTGGGCTGCCTGGGTGGCTCAGTTGGATGCTTATCTGCCTTTGGTTCAGGTCATGATCCCAGGGTCCTGGGATCGAGCCCCATATCCCCATATTGGGCCCCATATCAGGCGATCTGCTCAGTGTGGAGCCTGCTTCTCCCTCTCCCTCTGTCTGCTGCTCTGCCTACTTGTGCTCTCTCTCTCTGCTAAATAAATAAAATATTTTAAAAAAACAAAACCCAATAACTCCGCCAAAAAACTATTACAACTGATAAATGAATTCAGTAAATTCACAGGATACAAAATCAATGTGCAGAAACCTGTTGCATTTCTATACACTAATAATGAAGCAGTAGAAAGAGAAATTAAGAAATCAATCCCATTTACAATTGCACCAAGTATGTGAAAGACCTGTACTCAGAAAACTATAAAACATTGATGAAAGAAATTAAAGATGACACAAAGAAATGGAAAGATAGTCCATACTTATGGATTGGAAAAACAAAAATTGTTAAAATGTCCAGACTATCCAAAGCGATTGATATATTTAATGCAATCCCTGTCAAAATAACAACAGTATTTTTCACAGAACTGGAACCAAAAAAATCCTAAAATTCATATGAAACTACAAAGGACCCGAATAACCAAAGCAGTTTTGAAAAAGAAAGGCAAAGCTGTAGGTATCAAAATACTAGACTTTATATTACAAAGCTGTAGTAATCATAACAGTATGATACTGCCATAAAAATAGACACATAGACCAATAGAACAGACTAAGAAACCCAGAAATGAACCCAAAATTATATGGCCAATTAATCTTTGACAAAGCACAAAAGAATATGCAAGAGGAAAAAGACAAGTCTCCTCAACAAATGGTGTTGGGAAAACCAGTCAGCTAAACACAACAGAATGAAAATGGACCACTTTCTTACACCATACACAAACATTAACAGAAAATGCAATGAAGACCTAAATGTGAGACCTAAAGCAATAAAAATCCTTGAGGAGAGCATAGGCAGTTATGACTCTGACATCGACTATAGTAACATTTTTTCTAGATATGTCTCCCGAGGTAAGGGAGATAAAAGCAAAAATAAACTACTGGGACCACACCAAAATAAAAAGCACAGCAAAGGAAACAATCAACACAACTAAAAGTTGACCTGTGGAATGGTAGATGATTTTGCAAATGACATACCTGATGAAGGGACAGTATCCAAAATATATAAAGAATGGACACAACTCAACATTCAAAAATCAAATAATCCAATTTAAAAATGGGCAGAAGAAATGAACAGACATTTCTTCAAGGAAGACATACAGATGACCAACAGACACAGGAAAATATGCTCATTATCACTTATCATCAGGGAAATGCAAATGAAAACTACAATGAGATATCACCTTAAAACTGTCAGAATGACTAAAATCAAAAGCACAAGAAACAACAGGTGTTGGCCAGGATATGAAGAAAAAGGAACACTTGTGCATTGTTGTTCAGAAGTAAACTGGCACAGCCACTGTGGAAAATAGTATGGAGGTTCCTCAAAAAAGTTAAAAATAGAATGACGCTATGATCCAGTAATTGCACTACTGGGTATCTACCCCAAACATGCAGAAACAGTAGTTCAAAAAGATAAGTTCACCCTTTATATTTATAGCAGCATTATTTACCATAGCCAAATGAAGGTAGCAGCCCAAGTGTCCATCAACAGATGAATGTGTAAAGAAGATGTGCTATATAAATAGCATGGAATATTATTCAGCCATAAAAAAGAATGAATCATGCCATGTGGAAAACGTGGATAGAGCAAGAGAATACAATACTAAGCAAAAAAAAAAAATCAGTTAGAAAAAGACAAATACCATGGGATATCAGTCATAATTTTTTTCCTTATGCTCAATTAGCCAACATATAATACATCATTAGTTTTTGATGTAGTGTTCAATGATTCATTAGTTGCATATAACACCCAGTGCAAATCACCACACGTGCCCTCCTTAATTCCCATCACCCTGTTACCCCATCCCCCATCGCCCTCCCTTCTCTAACTCTCAGTTTCCTGGAGTCCAGAGTCTCTCATGGTTTGTCTCCCTCTCTGATTTCTTCCCATTCAGTTTTCCCACCCTTTCTCTGTGGTCCTCTACCCTATTCCTTATATTCCACATATGAGTGAGAGCGTATGATAATTATCTTTCTCTGCTTGACTTACTTCACTTAGCATAATCCCCTCCAGTTCCATCCATGTAGATGCAAATGGTAGGTATTTATTCTTTCGGATGGCTGAGTAATATTCCATTATATATATGGACCACATCTTCTTTATCCATTCATCGGATGAAGGGCATCTCAGCTCCTTCCACAGTTTGGCTATTGTGGACATTGCTGCTATGAACATTGGGGTGCATGTGCCCTTCTTTTCACTACATCTGTATCTTTGGGGTAAATACCTAGTAGTGCAATTGCTGGGTCATAGGGTAGCTCTATTTTTAACATCTTGAGGAACCTCCATACTGTTTTCCAGAGTGACTATACCAGCTTGCATTCCCAACAGTGTAAGAAGTTTCCCCTTTCTCCACATCCTCACCAACATTTGTTGTTTCCTGTTTTCTTAATTTTTGCCATTCTAACTGGCGTACAGTGGTATCTCATTGTGGTTTTAATATGTATTTCCCTGATGGCTAGCGATGTTGTGCATTTTTTCATGTGTCTGCTAGCCACTTGTATGTCTTCTTTGGAGAAGTGTCTGTTCATGTCCTCTGCCCATTTTTTGACTTGATTATTTGTTTTTTTGGGTGCTGAGTTTGAGAAGTTCTTTATAGATCTTGGATACCAGCCCTTTCTAGTGTCATTTGCAAATATCTTCTCTGATTCCATGGGTTGCCTCTTAGTTTTGTTGACTGATCTTTTGCTGTGCAGAAGCTTTCTATCTTGATGAAGTCCCAAAAGTTCATTTTTGCTTTTGTTTCCCTTGCCTTTAGAGACATGTCTTGAAGGAAGTCACTGTAGCCAATGTTGAAGAGGTTACTGCCTATGTTCTTCCCTAGGATTTTGATGGATTCCTGTCTCACATTGAGGCCTTTCATCCATTTTGAGTATATCTTTGTGTATGGTGTAAGAGAATGATCCAGCTTAATTATTTTACATGTGGCAGTCTAATTTTCACAGCACCATTTATTTAAGAGGCTCTTTTTTCATTGGACATTCATTCATGATTTGTCAAAGATTAGTTGACCATAGAGTTGAGGGTCCATTTCTGGGTTCTCTATTCTGTTCCATTGATCTATATGTTCGTTTTTCTGCCAATACCATGCTGTCTTGATGATCACAGCTTTGTAATAGAGGTTGAAGTCAGGCATTGTGATGCCCCCAGTTTTGTTTTTCTTTTTAAACTATTCCCTGGCGATTCGGGGTCTTTTCTGGTTCCATACAAATTTTAGAATTGTTTGTTCCAATTCCGTGAAAAATGTCGACGGTATTTTGACAGGTATTGCATTGAAAGTGTAGATTGCTCTGGGCAATATAGACGATTTAACAATATTTATTCCTCCAATCCATGATCATAGAATGTTGTTCCATATCTTTGTGTCTTCTTCAATTTCTTTCATAAGTGTTCTGTAGTTTCTAGAGTATAGATCCTTTACCTTTTGGGTTAGGTTTATTCCTAGGTATCTTATGGTGTTTGGTGCTACTGTAAATGAAATCCATTCCTTAATTTCTCTTTCTTCAGTCACACCATTGGTGTATAGAAATACAACTGATTTCTGTGCATTGATTTTGTATCCCGAAAATTTGCTGAATTGCTGTAGAAGTTCTAATAATTTAGGGGTGGAGTCTTTTGGGTTTTCCACATGAAGTACCATATCATCTGTAATGAGAGAAAGTTTGACTTCTTCTTTGTCAATTTGAATGCCTTCTATTTCTTTTTGTTGTCTGTTGGCTGAGGCTAGGACTTCCAGTACTATGTTCAACAAAAGTGGTGAGAGTGGGAATCCCTACTGTGTTCCTGACCTTAAGGGAAAAGCTCTCAGTTTTTCCCCATTGAGAATGATATTCACTGTGGGCTTTTCACACATGGCTTTTATGATATTGAGGTATGTTCCCTCTATCCCTGCATTTGAAGAGTTTTAATCAGTACAGGATGCTGTATTTTATCAAATGATTTTTCTGCATCAATTGAGAGGATCATATGCTTCCTGTCTCTTCTTTTGTTAATGTGGTCTATCACGTTGATTAATTTGCAAATGTTGATCCACCATTACATCCGAGGAATAAACCCCACCTGGTCATAGTGAATAATCCTTTTAATGTACTGTTGGATCCTATTGGCAAGGATCTTGTTGAGTATATTGGCATCCATGTTCATCACGGATAGTGGTCTGTAATTCTCTTTTTGATGGGTTCTTTGTCTGGTTTTGGGATCAGGGTAATGCTGGCCTCATAGAATGAGTTTTGAAGTCTTCCTTCTAGTTCCCTTTCTTGGAACAGCTTCAGTAGAATAGGTCTGATTTCTTCTTTAGATATTTGGTAGAATTCTCCTGGGAAGCCAGCTGGCCCTGGACTCCTCTTTTTTGCGTGGCTTTTGATTACTCTTTCAATTTCCTTTCTGGTTATTGGTCTGTTCAGATTGTCTATTTCTTCCTGTTTCAGCCTTGGTAATTCATAAGAGTCCAAGAATGCATCCATTTCTTCTAGATTGCCTAGTTTGTTGGCATATAGCTGCTGATAATGTTCTAATAATTGCCTCTATTTCCTTGATATTGCTCATGATTTCTCCCCTTCCATTCATGATTTTATTAATTTAGGTCCTTTCTCTTTTCTTTTGGATAATTCTGGCCAGAGGTTTATCCATCTTATTAATTCTTTCAAAGAACCAGCTTCTGGTTTCATTGATCTGTTCTACTGTTCTAGTTTCTATTTTATTGATTTCTGCTGTAATCGTTATTATTTATTTTCTCCTGCTTGGTTTATGCTTTATTTGCTGTTCTTTCTCTAGGTCCATTAGCTATAAGCTTAGCTTGTTCATTTGGGATTTTTCTAATCTTTTGAGAGAGGCTTGGATGGCTATGTACTTCCCTCTAAGGACCGTCTTTGCAGTATCCCATGGGTTTTGACCTGATGTATTTTCATTTTAGTTGGTTTGTATGAACTGGTTAAGTTCCTCTTTAAGTCCTGGTTGACCCATTCATCCTTTTTGAAGGATGTTTTTTAACCTCCAAGTGTTTGCATTCCTTCCAAATTTTTCCTTGTGGTGGAGTTCCAGTTTCAATGCATTGTGTTCTGAAAATATACAGGGAATAATCTCAATCTTTTGGTATTGGCTGAGACCTGATTTTTGACCCAGTATGTGATCTATTTCTGGAGAAAGTTCCGTGTGCATTCGAGAAGAATGACTATTCTGTTGTTTTAAGATGGAATGTTCTCTATATACCTATAAAGTCCATCTAGTCCAATGAATCCTTCAAAGCCCTTGTTTCTTTGTTGATCTTCTGCTTAGATGATCTGTATATTGCTGTGACTGAAGTGTTGAAGTCTCCTACTATTAATGTATTATTATCAATATGATTCTTTATTTTGGTTATTAGTTGGTTCATGTAGTTGGCTGCTCCCATGTTGGGGGCATAGATATTTACAATTGTATTTTTCTTGTTGGATAGACACTTTAAGTATGATATAGTGTACCTCTACATCTCTTACCACAGTCTTGATTTAAAATCTAATTTGTCTGGCATGCGAATTGCTACCCCAGCTTTCTTTTGAGGTCCGTTGGCATGATAAATCGTTCTCTATCCTCTCACTTTCAATCTGGAGGTGTCTTTAGGTTCAATATGATTCTCTTGTAGACAGCATATGGATGTTCCTGCTTTTTTTTTTCTAGTCTGAAACCCTGTGCCTTTTGATGGGAGCATTCAGCCCATTCACTTTGAGAGTAAATTTTGAAATATATGAATTTAGTGTCATTGTATTGCCTATAAAGTCTATTTCTGTAGATTGTCTCTGTAAATATCTGGTCTATATTACTCTTGGGGTCTTTATTCTTTTATAGAATCCCCCTTAATGTTTTTTGCAGGGCTGGCTTGGTGGTCACATATTCTTTCACTTTCTGCCAGTCCTGGAAGCTCTTTATCTTTCCGCCCATTCTGAATGACAGCTTTGCTGGATAAAGTATTTTGGGGGGTATGTTCTTCTCATTTAGTACCCTGAATATGTCTTGCCATGTCTCTGTTAATAGATCTGATGTTATTCTAATGTTCCTCCCTCCACACATAAATAATCTTCCCTCTAGCTGCTCTCAGGATAGCTTCCTTGACTCTAAGATTTGCATGTTTCACTATTACATGTCTGAGAGTTGATCTATTTTTATTAATTTTGGGAGGATTTCTCTCTGCCTCTTGGATAAAAATGCTTGTTTCCTTCTTCAGATTAAGGAAGTTCTTAGCTATGATTTACTCAAATATGCCTTCTAGTCTTCTCTCTCCAACCCCTCAGGGATCCTGACAATTCTGACATTGGAATGTTTCATGTCCTCATTGATCTCTCTAAGTCCATTCTCATGAGCTTCTAGCTGCCTACCCTTATCTTCTTTGACTTCCTTCCTTTCTGTCAGCTTATCTTCTAAATCACTAATTCGTTCTTCTGCCTTATTTACCCTGGCTGTTAGAGTATCTAGTTTAGACAGCATCTCATTTACAGCATTTTTAAGTTCGGCCTGATTAGATCTTATTTCTGCCCTTAGAGATTCTATATTGTCTCTGACGTTTTTTTCAAGCCTAGCTATTAAGTTCATGATTGCTATATTGAACTCTATCTCTGACATCTTGTTTATATCCATATCCATTAGATCCGTGGCAGAGAACATTGTGTCTGTTTCTTTTCTTTGTTGGGAGTTCCTCCTCCTAGTCATTCTGTCAAGGGATGGTTGAGCAAATGAACAGAGTCTGAAATACCAACCACAACCCAAGAAATGCATCTACAAAAAAATCCAAAGTGGTCAAAAGGTACCACAGATTCTCAACCAAAGCCAAGATGATCCAAAACAGTAAAAAGAAAGAAAAAAAATGGAAGGTGTTGGGGAGAGAGATTATAATCTCTTAGGTCAGACAAAGCAAGGTGATTGGCCTGTTCCTGATAGATTTTTGGTCTATGTGTTAGAAGACACAATATCCCAAAATTGCACAGAAATCAGAATAAATCAGATAATTTTATCTGATTCAATTTTGAATAGAGTGAAAAATGGGATAGTATGGGGCATAAATCTATAAAACATATATGTGAAAAAAAAGTTAAAAACATAGGTTAGGAAATAATCTACTTGAAATGGGAACAGGGTAAAAAAAAAGAAAAAAGAATAAGAAAAGAAACTAAAAAAGAAATGTAAAATTTTAGCTGGAAGTATACATGAGCTGTGAGGGAACACCTGGAGCTCCTTATGTTATTTTCCCCTGGTGCTGGAGTTTTTTTATAGTCCTGTGGGAAATAAGCTCATCATTCTCTTGTTCTTCCAGTCTGTCCTCTGGGGGGGGGTGCTGCTGCTGGGCTTCTCAGGCATCTTTGCCTAGGTGGAGTTGCCCCACCCCTTGTCAGGGGGCTGGTCTTTATGTGAGCTGATTGTCTGTGTGGTTTTTATTCCCTGGCATCTTTCAGCTTCTCTTTGGAGGGTCAGAGCAAATATGGCCATGTAGGAATCTCAGACACAGAACCACAATGTCATGGTCCCTCCCCTCAACAAATCCTCCAGGTCAAACCTTCTTCACCTCTGTGCATACCAAACTCCAGAGACTCATGCAATTCATGCCCACTGCATCTCTCCCAGGGGAGTCACCAGGACCCACTGAGCGTCTCTGTGCTTTGTGACTGCAATTGCTAGTGGCTATGGACTTGCACATGTAGCTCTCAGGTCATGCTGGGTGCTGTCCCAGTGTCCCTTTAGGAGTTACACCACCCTGAGAGCTGTTGTACAGTCATGGGTGTGGGCTCTTTATGTGCCAAACTGCTGAATCCCACGGCTTCCACTGGCTGCACTTCTCCTGGTTGAGTTACGGGGACCCTCAAGTGTCTCTGCACTTTGTGACTCTGCAACTGCTAGTGGCTGTGGGCTCACATATGAACCCTCTTCTGCAGCTCCCTTGTCACACTGGGAGCTTCCCCAGTGTCTTTTTGTGGGCCACACCACCCTGAGAGTTGTTGCCCTGTCATGGGTGCAAGCCATTTTATATGTCCCCTAGGATGTTAAATAGCCTGCACCTTCTAGTCCTTTTCAGGGTGGTCAAGCAGTGGGTGGTCTCTCTACTGGCTTGGCTCATGGTTTAAGGTGACCAGAGCTGAGAGTCCCTTCTGGGCTCGCTGACCATAACCAGTCTCCCTGCTCCACTGCTTGGGCACTATATCGGTTCCTGGCATCCTGAGACCACAATGATCCACCTAGAATTCTGTCCTATTAATCCCATGTGCCCTTTTCAGAAGGGAGTGCCTCTCACTAGAGCAGATTTCCACGGGTCCCAAGTTTTTGCTCTGGTGTTATATCACTTTCTAGTGGCCAGCTTATGGAGGCTCTCTCCCCCCTCCGTTTATCTTCTGATATTTCCCCTGAAGATTCAAGGTTCTGCACTTTCTACCTTGCAAAAAGTAGTCATTTTTCTGCTTGTGGAGATCCAAATAAATCTTCTTACATCTCAGGTTGAATTTGTGTGTGTTCAGAATGCTATACAAACAATTGGACAGAGCTCTTGGAGAATTCAATTCCAGCTGTTTTAGTTTATTTGCACTGACGCCAGGAAAGGAGAGGACTTCAATAATTACACCTTGAAAAAAATTGGCTAACACTAGCTACCATAACAAATGAGTCCACATCTCAATGGTTTAGAAAAATAAAAAAGTTTATTTTGATTCACACTATACTCCATTCAATGGTTCTCTTGAGATGCTCTTTTCCATATGGCAAACAAGGAATCAAAGTTCCTTTCATTGTGTAGCTTTATTATCTTAGAGTCCTTTGATTCTAGTTGCACAGTTGGAAGAGAGAAAGATGAGAAGGATCTCATTGGGTATTGGCCTAGAAATACCTTATATTGCTTCCACCTAGATTCCACCTAGACATGGGAACTAGTCATTTGACTTACTTCAATGCAAGTGAGGGTGGGAATTGAAAAGGCTTTAATGTATAAATAAGGAAAATGAAAACAACATAGCAATATGCCTGTCAGACACATTAAGTTAAAGAATCCCTCTCTCCTAGATTGTTGTGAAAAATGCAATTCCTCCATCTCCTGCCCACAACTGGAGATGAAACACCTAACTAAGTAGGTAACACTCTGAGTTAGGCACTGTTCTAGACTCTTGGGATTCTGGATGTGAATGAAACAAAGTTCCTGCCCTCATGGAGCTTATATTTTGCTAAATATACTGTCAGGTGATTTTAAGTTCTATAGAGCAACATAGAGTAATGTGAATAGATAGTGAGTGGCTGAAAGATATCATTTGATATTGGGCTTTTATGGAATTCCTTTCTTATAAGGCAATATTAAGCATATAAGGAAGGAAATGAGAGAATAGCACTGTGAATATGAGGAGGAGGAATATTTAGGCAGGTATCAAAGCAAAGAGATCAATAAAGTGGGTATTGTAATAGTCCAGAGGAAATTGATGATATCTTAGACCAGAGTGATAGTGATAAACGTGGTGGGAAGTCATGGGATTTGGGAAATATTTTGAAGGCAGAGAAGACAGAATTTATTGATTTTTGATGTATTGACTGTAAGAAGTGAGAAAGACACAAGTCAAAGATGACTCTAAGCTTTTTGACCTAAACAACTAAAAGGCTAAGATTGGCATTAAATAAGGTGAGGGAAACTAGAGGGAATATTGGGGGATATGAAGATATTATACTTTGATATGATAAGTGTGAGATGTCTACTAGACATCCAAAAGGAGATTTATAGTATACAATTGGATATTAGTACATAGTTCGTAGGAAGGGTTCTGGCTTGAGATAAAATGTGGGAGTATAGTGCACAGTATGTATATATAATAACTTTTACTATATATATTTTGTATACATGTGTGTATATATTTATATATACATAAATATATAAATATGAATTTAAATACATATATACATATATTAATTTTATGTATATATTTATGTGTATACACATACATGTATATGCCAATGATATACTGATGAAAATGATGCAGCAGAGAAGGGAATGTGGGCAATGAAAGAGAGAGATATTTGCTGGATAAATGTCCATGAGTAACTAGGAGGGTGGGATTTAGTGTCTTTTTGTTTTTGGTTTTAAAGAGAAGGGAATGTTCAAAGGGGAATTTGGGATATCACATACTCTCAAAAGAAAGACCACCATTCCAACTGCCTGTGACATTTCTGAGAAGCTTTATCCAGTATGTATAGGGAAGTTGAAACTGCTATGGATGAGATACCAATAAAATAATGATTTGTGTGAACTAGTACAAATGATTTTTTTAATTTAATAAATAATTGCATATTAAAAGCAAAGATATACACTGGGATCAACACACTTCCAAAAGGGGTGTGTTTAATGAATATGGAATGAGCATCAAAACACCTGGAAGCTAGTCTCTATTTTGTAACCTTGGATGAGTCTTTTTCCCTCTATAGGCCTCAAAACCCTCATTTGTTGAGTGAAGATATTTGACTATAGGGTCTGTAAAAGCCTATTCTCCTCTAACATTCTGAGGATAATGTTATGGACTACTTGTTTTTCTCCCCCTCAAACTCCACATGTTGAAGCCTTAACCCCCATTTTGATGGTATTTAGAAGGTGGGCATTTGGAAAGTAAATTTAGATGAGGTCATTGGGGTGGTACCGTCATGATGGAAGTAGTACCTTTATAAGAGAAAGAGACAGAAGAGCTCTCTTTTTTTCTTTCCATGCATGTGCACTGAGGAAAAACCATGCAAGCATATAGCAACGGGGGTTGTCTACAAACCATGAAAATGTCCCTCAACAAGATCGATATCTGCTAGTACCTTGATCTTGGACTTCCTAGCCTCCAGAACTGGAAGAAATAAATGGCTATTGTTAAAGACACCCAGTATGTGCATTTTGTTATAGCAGCCCAAACTGACTAACACCAATCCCTGGTTCCATCCTTCCTGTAGAGATGGTGTTATTTGAAGCACACAGTATTTTAATTTTGAAGAAATCCAATTTATCCATATTTCTTTTGTAATTTGTGCTTTTGGTGTCATAATTAAGAAGCCTTTGTCTAACAAAAGTCATAAAGATTTATTGCTGGTTTCTTTTAAGAGTTTTATGGTTTTGGTTCCTACATTTAGGTCTATGATTCGTTTTTAGTTAATTTTTCTGTATGGTGTGAGCTTGGGGTCAGACCTCATTGTTGCACAAGTGGATTACCAGTTGTTCCAGAATCATTTGTTGAAAAGACTATTCTTTCTCCTTTGAGTTGTCTTGGCACCAGTGTTGAAAACCAATTGACCATAAATGTGAGGGTAAGTTTCTTGATCCTAAATTCCATTCCATTGATTTATATGTCTATTCTTTTGTCATTATCACATTGTCTTAACTATTATATTTTTATACTTAATCTTGAAATTGGAAAAATGAATATTCCAACATGTTTCTACTTTTTCAAGATTATTCTGACTAAGCTAGGTCTCTTGCATTCTCATATGAACTTAGATCTTATAAATTTCTGCAAAAAAGAATCAAGCTGGAATTTTAATAAAAATTTCAGTGAATATGCAGATCAATTTGGGGAAATATTGACATTTTAATGAGATCATTTTCTAATCCATGAACATATGCTGTATTTCCTTTTATTTAGTTTTCTTCTTTTCTTTCTTCAAAAAAAATGTTTTACAGTTTTCAGTGTACAAGTTTTGTGCTTTTTTTGATTTTATTATTAAGCTTTTTATTCCTTTTATGCTATATTTGATAACAGATTTACAGGCTTACAATTTATATAATTCACCCATTTAAAGTCCATGATCAAATAGATTTTAATATTTTCACAGAGTTTTGTAATCATCACAATTTATTTTATTTTATTTTATTTTATTTTATTTTATTTTATTTTAGAGTGAGAAAGAGCAAGCAGGGGAGGGGCAGAGGGAGAGGGAGAAAGAGAATCTCAAGCAGACTCTTCACTGAGCACAGAGCCCCACACAGGGCTCAATCTCAAAACCCTGAGATCATGCTTGATCTGAAATCAAGAGTCCAGTGTTTAACCGACTAAGCCACCTGGGAGCCCCCATCACAATCAATTCTCAAACAGTTTTATCATCTTAAAAGATACCACTGCATTCATTAGCAGTTCCTCCCATTTTCTCCTCATTCTTTCAGCCATAGGCAACCAAAAATATTTTTTTCCTTCTTTTTTCTATGGATTTATCTATTTTAGCATCTCATATAAATGGAATTAGACAATATGTAGTCATTCATGATTTATTTTTTACTAATATAACATTTTCAAGGTTCAGCCATGTTGTAGCATTTATTAGGACTTCATTTGCTATATTGTCAAATAATATTTCATTGCATGAATAAACTACATTTTATTTATCCACTCACTGACTGATGGTTATCTGGGTGACTTACACTTTTTGGTTATTAGAATAATACTGTTATTAACATTAGTGTGGGATTTTTGTGTGGACATATGTCATTAATTCACTTGGATACATGCCTAGCAATGGACTTGCTAAGTCATATGGTAACTCTATGTTTAATCTTTTGTGAAACTTCCAGACTCTTTTGTAAAGTATAAATCCCATTATAAAATATTATGAGCAGTGTATAAAGGTTGTGATTTATTCATATCCTCACCAACATTTGTTAATGTCTGTTTTCTTATTACTACTTCTTTTAGAGATCATTAAGTGGTATTACAGTATGATTTTGATTTACATTTTCCAAATGACTAATGATTTTGAGTATTTTTTTGTTCTTACTGAGTATTTGTATATCTTTACAGAAATCTCTATGTAAGTCTTTTGTCCATATTTATATTAGGCTATTCATACTTGAATTGTTTAGTTGTAAGAAATCTTTGTGTATTCATGCCACAAGTCCCATATCAGAGACATGACTTGCAAAAATTATTTACCATTCTATAGGATGTCTTTACATGCTATTGATGTCCTTTGAAGCACAAAAGTTTTAAATTTTTATGGAGTTTTTTTTAAGTTTTTTTAATTTAAATTCCAGTAAGTTAACATACAGTGTAATATTAGTTTCAGGTGCACAATGTAGTGATTCAACACTTCCATACAACACCTAGTGCTCATCACAAAAAGTGTACTCCTTAATGCCCATGACCTATTTAACCCATCCCCCCACTCACCTCCACTCTTTTTTAATGATGATTTTATTTTTTTAATTGTTTTTATTAACATATAATGTATTATTTGTTTCAGGGATACAGGTCTGTGATTCATCAGTCTTACACAATTCATAGCACTCACCATCCCCAATGTCCACCACCCAACCACCCCATCCCTCCCACCCCCGTAACCTCCATTCTGTTAACCACCAGTTTGTTCTCTATAGTTAAGAGTCTGTTTCTTTGTTTGCCAATCTCTCTTTTTTTCCCTTTGCTCATGTGTTTTGTTTCTTAAATTATACATATGAGCTTTCTACAGAAGATGGTGGAGTAGTAGTGGGACCCTGAGCTTGCCTAGTCCCTCAAACAGAGCTAGAGCAACAACCAACTATTTTGAACAACTAGGGATATAAGCTGAGAATTAAGAAAACAACCTGCACAGTTAGAGGGAGAGAACATGGCAGATGCGAGGTTCAGAGTCATGAATTTGGGGAGAGAAAAGCCTCAGGGTTGCCAAGGGAAGGAAACCCTTTTTGCAGAGCAAAGTCAGGAAGAGGGAGAGAGCAGGAGAGAGAGCACAGCAGGTAAGGATTGCACAATAAGCCATGGTGAGGAGATCCCCTGGGTCTCACTGGGAGAGATTGCTACCCTTCCCAGAGCACATTTGGAATAGCATTATTTTGCCTCTCCAAGGACAAAAGGCCAGCTGGGAGCCATTGAGCAGCACTAAACAGCAGGGACAGAACTGTGTACAGAGGTCAGATAACCTCTTAACAGCTTTTCCGTGTGAGCCACAATAGGCTTAAACCCCTGTGTACCCACCAAGTGGCTGCTTTTCTGGGACAGAACTGAGCAGAGAGCAGAAATGTAAGAAGACTGCAGATAACCTGGCCACTGCTTGTCACTGTTTGCCACAATAGATTCAAAACTCTGTGCAACTGCTTTTCTGGACAGAATGGAGTAGGGGACTGAGTTGCTGATTCCTGCTTTTCACTGAGCATTACAATAAACTCTAGCCTCTGTGTGCAAACTGTGACTGCTTTTCTGGGACAAGATGGTGCTGGGTGCACTGTGAGCCTCTCTTCGGGGGGGGGAATGGGTCCACAACTTGACAGGCCCTTTAAAACCTGGAGTTTTTAATAGCAGCTATGGACCAGAGATAAAATATAGGAGATCTGTGGTACTGGGTGCACCAACAGCCCAGGAACATACAGGTTAAGGGCAGAGAACTAATGAAAACCCAGGATATAAGAGATTGTTTGCTTTTCTGTGAGGACCTCCTGAACAGCAGTGGCCAAGAGTTCCCTTCACTGGGAACAAGAGGGAGGGGGGATGCCATATTCTTCCTCCTCCCCCACCTGTCCTTCACCCTAACTATTAGCACAGTCTGACTTCAGAGAGAAATACAGCACCTCCAGTGGAGGCTGGGGTCCCCTACACTAAACCCTGTCCCCTTGTGCCTGAGAGGGGCATCTTTACAAGGGCAAGTCAGCTTGTGAGCCAGCCCAGCAGTCCTATCCCACATAAGAAGAACACAGGCCCCCCTCACATTTACTAAGTCTACTGATTAAAGAGTGCTCCAAAATGTCAGTTTCTGTGGGAAAGAGGATGAGGTTTGCTTCTTCTCTTTTTCTTTTTTTTTCTTAATTTTTAAATTTTTATCTTTTTCTTTTTCTTATATTTTTATTTTTTATCTTTATGTATATGGATATGTATATCTATCTATATCTATATCTATACTTTTTCTTTTTCTCTTTTCTCTTCATCTTTTTTTTATTTTTGGTGTCAGGCTTATAATTTTTTTGTTCATTTTTTGGTTTGTTTCCTTCTCTTGTTTTTCAGATTAGGCTTAATTTTTTCTCTTTTCTTCTTTCTTTACACTTTTTCCCTTCTTTCTTTCTTAGTCTTTGGATTCAGCTTATAAGGTTTTTTGTTTCTCTGTTTGTTTGCATTTTTGATCTTACTCTCTAGTCTTGGATCAGGACTTTTTTTTCTTTTTTTCCCAGGCTTATCTTCACAAACAAATCAAAGCACACCTAGTTAAAGATCCAAACACTCCCCACTACCAGGAAGAAGGACCTCTATAGATGACATATCAATGGGAAAAAGCAGCTAAAATGCAACAGCAAAGTATATACAGCTTATGCCAGAAACACTTCCTGAAGTTTTTGTTGTTGTTATTGTTTTTTACTTTTTTCTTTTTCTTTCTTCTTTTCTTCTTTAGACAAAATGAAGAGAAAGAGAAACTCACCCCAAAAGAAAGAACAGGATGTAGTACTTATTGACGAGGAATTAATTAATATGGATATAAGTAAGATTTCTGAACTAGAATTTAAAACAATGATTATAAATATACTAGTTGGGCTTGGAAAAAAAGCATAGAAGACACTAGAGAATCCCTTACTATATGGATAAAAGAACTAAAATCTAGTCAGGCAGGAACTAAAACTGCTATTATCTAGATGCAATCCCAAGAGGAGCCTTAAAAATGAGGATGAACAAAGCAGAAGAGCGAATCAGTGATATAGAAGATAAAATGATGGAAAATAAAGAAGCTGAAAAGAAGAGGGAAACAAACATTTTAGATCACAAAAGGAGACTTAGAGACCTCAGTGATTCCATAAAGCAAAATAGCATCCATATTATAGGAGTCCCAGAAGATGAGGAGTGGTAGAAAGGGGCAGAAGGTTTATTTAAACAAATTATACCTGACAAATTCACTAATCTAGGGAAGGAAACAGGCATTCAAGTTTGGGAGGCACAGAGAACCCCCCACAAAATCAACAAAAATAGGCCAACACCTCGACATATTATACTGAAGCTTGCAAATTACAAAGATAAGAGAAAATCCTGAAAGCAGTGCAGGACAAGAGGTCCTTAACTGACAAGGGTAGACAAATAAGGCTGGCAGCAGACCTGTCCACAGAGACCTGGCAGACCAGAAAGGAGTGGCATGATATATTCAACATGCTAAATGGGAATATATGCAGCCAAGAATACTTTGTCCAACAAGACTGTCATTCAGAATAGAAGGAGAGATAAAGAGTGTCCAGGACAAACAAAAACTAAAGGAATTTGTGAACACTAAACCAGCCCTGTAAGAAATATTAAAGGAGATCCTTTGAGTGAAGAGAAAGCCCAAAAGTAACAAAGGCCGCAAAGGAACAAAGACAATCTACAGGAACAGAAACTTTACAGGTAATACAATGGCACTAAATTCATATCTTTCAATAATTACTCTGAATATAAATTGATTAAATGCTCTAATCAAAAGACATAGGGTATCAGAATAGTTTAAAAAAACAAGACCTATTGATATTCTGCTTACAAGAGACTCATTTTAGACCTCAAGACAACTCCAGATTGAAAGTAAGGGGGTGGAGAACATTTTATTATGCTAATAGATATCAAAAAGAAGCTGGAGTAACTATAGTGTTATTAGACAAACTAGATCTTAAACCTAAGACTGTAATAAGAGATGAAGAAAGACACTATATCATAATAAAAGGGTCTATCCAACAAGAAGAGCTAACAATTGGAATATTCTTGCCCCTATCTTGGTAGCAACCAAATGATAAACCAATTAATAACAAAACTAAATAAACTCATTGATAATATTGCAATAATACTAGGGGATTTTAAGATCTCACTCACAGAGATCCTAAAATGGACAGATCATTGAAGCAGAAAATCAGAAAGGAAACAAGTGCTTTGAATAACACACTGGACCAGTTGAACTTAATAAATATATTCAGAGCATTTCATCCTAAAGCAGCAGAATACACATTCTTTTCAAGTGCACACGGAACATTCTCCAGAAGAGATCACATACTGAGTCACAAATCAGGTCTTAACTGGTACAAAAATATTTAGATTATACACTGCATATTTTCAGACCACAATGCTATGAAACTTGAAATTAACCACAAGAAGAAATTTGGAAGTACCACAAATACACAGTGGTAAAAGAACATCCTACTAAAGAATGAATGGGTCAACCAGGAAATTAAAGAAGAATTTTTTTAAAAAAATGAAAGTAAATGAAAATGAAAACATGAAAGTTCAAAACCTTTGGGATGCAGCAAATGTGGTCCTAAGAGGGAATTATGTAACACTACAGACCTTCCTCAAGAAACAAGAAAAATTGCCAAATGCACAACCTAAACTTACACCTAAAGGACCTGGAAAAAGAACAGCAAATAAAGCCTATATCCAGGAGGAGAAGAGAAATAATAAAGATTAGAGAAGAAATCAATGATATAGAAATTTAAAAAATAGAACAAATCAATAAAACTAGGAGCTGGTTCTTGGAAAGAATTAATAAGACTTAGAAACCCTTAGCCAGACTTAACAAAAAGAAAAAAGAAAGGACACAAATAAGTAAAATCATGAGTGAAAGAGGAGAGATCACAACAAACACCACAGGAATACAATTATAAGAGAATATTATGAGCAATTATATGCCAACAAATTAGGCAATCTGGAAGAAATGGATAAATTCCTACAAAAAACTACCAAAACTGAAACAGGAAAAATACAAAACCTGAACAGACCCATAACAGCAAGGAAATTAAATTAGTAATCAAAATCTCCCAAAAAATAAGAGTCCAGGGCCAGATGGCTTCCCAGGTGAATTCTACCAAACATTTATTATTATTATTAATTTTCAGTTAGCCAGCATATAGTACATCATTAGTTTTTGATGTAGTGTTCAACGATTCATTAGTTGTGTATAACACCCAGTGCTCATCACAACACCTGCCCTCCTTAATACCCATCACCCTGTTACACCATCCCCCAGCCCCTCCCTTCTGTAACCCTCAGTTTGTTTCCCAGAGTCCAGAGTCTCTCATGGTTTGTCTCCCTCTCTGATTTCTTCCCATTCAGTTTTCCTTCCCTTCCCCTATGGTCTTCCGTACTCTTCCTTATGTTCCACATATGAGTGAAACCATATGATAATTGTCTTTCTCTGCTTGACTTATTTCACTTAGCATAATCCCCTCCAGTTCCATCCATGTCAGTGCAAATGATAGGTATTTATCTTTTCTGATGGCTGAGTAATATTCCATTGTGCATACGAACTGTATCTTCTTTATCCAAACATTTAAAGAAGAATTAATACCTATTCCTCTACAACTGTTGCAAAAAATAGAAACAGAACAAAAACTTGCAAACTCATTCTACTTCCACATAATAAAGGCCATATATGAAAGACCCACGGCTAATATCACCCTCAATGGGGAAAAATTGAGAGCTTTTCCTCAGGGTCAGGAAAAAGACAGGGATGTCCACTCTCACCACTGTTATTTAACATATACCTGTAAGTCCTAGCCTCAGCAAGCAGACCACAAAAAGAAATAAATGGTGTCCAAATCAGCAAGGAAGAAGTCAAATATTCACTCTTTGCAGACAAATTGATACTCTGTTGAAAACCTGAAAGACCCCACCAGAAAATTGCTAGAACTGATACACGAATTCAGTAAAGTTGCAGGATTCACAATCAAAGTACACAAATCAGTTTCATTTCTATACACCAATAATAAAGTAGCAGAAAGAGAAATCAAAGAATTGATCCCTTTACAATTGTGTCAAAAATCATAAGATACCTAGGAATAAACCTAACCAAAGAGGTAAAAGATCTATACTCTGAAAACTATAGGTCACATATGAAAGAAATAAAGATGACACAAATAAATACAAAAACATTCTATGCTTATTAAACAAATATTGTTAAAATTTCTGTAGTATCCAAAGCAATCTATACATTTAATACAATCCTTATCAAAATTCCACCAGCATTTTCCACAGAGCTAAAACAAATAATTCTAAAAGTATGGAACCACAAAAGACCCCAAATAGCCAAAATAATCTTTAAAAAGAAAACCAGACCTGGAGGCATCACAATTCTGTTCTTCATGCTATATTACAAAGCTTTAGTGATAAAGACAGTATGGTACTTGCATAAAAACAGACACATAGATCAAAGGAATAGAATAGAAAACTCAGAAACAGACCCACAACTAATATTCCATAAAGCAGGAAAGAAAATCCAATGGGAAAAAAAGACAACCTCTTCAATAAATGGTGTTGGGAAAAGTGGACAGCAACATGCAAAATAATGAAACTGGACCACTTTCTTACACCCTACACAAAAATAAATGGATGAAAGACCTAAATATGAGACAGGAAACCATCAAAATCCTAGAAATCAGAGGCAGCAACCTCTTTGACCTCAGTTGTAGCAACTTCTTACCAGACACATCTACTGAAACAAAGGGAAAAAAGCAAAAATGAATTATTGGATTTCATCAAGATAAAAGTTCTGCACAGTGAAAGAAACAATCAACAATACTAAAAGGCAAACTTCAGGGGTGCCTGGGTTGAGCATCTGATTCCTGTTTTTTCTGCTCAGGTTGTGATCTTGGGGTCATAAGATGGAACCCCAGGGTGGGCTCTGTGTTCAGCATGGAGTCTGCTTGTATTCTCACCACCTTTCCCTCTGCCCCTCCACCCTGTGCCCACAAGTGCTCTTTCTCTCTCTCTCTCTCTCAGATAAATAAATAAATATTTCTTTTAAAAAAGGCTTCAGGATGGGAGAAGATATTTACAAGTGACATATCTGATAAAGTGTTAGTGTCTGAAATCTATAAAGAACTTACTAAACTCAATACCACCAAAACAAATAACCCAGTTAAGAACTGGGCAGAAGACATGGATAGACATTTTTCTGAAGAAGACATACAGCTATACAGCTAACTAACAGACACATAAAAAGATTATATATATATATATATATATATATATATATATATATAATCTTATATATTATACATATAATGTGTTACTACTCAGCTATAAAAAAAGAATGAAGTCTTGCCATTTGCAATGGGATGAATGGGGTTACAGTATATTATGCTAAGTGAAATAAGTCAGTCAAAGAAAGACAAATACCATGTGATTTCACTCATATGTGGAATTTAAGAAACAAAACAGATTAAACAAGGGGGAAAAAGAGAGGCAAACTGCCGGAGTCCAGCTCCAGCAGGGGAAGGGTCCTTGAAGGAAAGGATGGCGTCGGAGAGTGAGGAGACACGGACACAGGATCAGGTTGCAAGCATCTCCTCCTGATAGCCTCGGAGGGACTTTATTTATACATTAGAGTATTTCCTTGTTTTTTCCATTCTTTCATAACATGTGATTTTATTTTTTACATCTTATTACAATCATCTTAAATCATTTTGGATTTAAAAACAAAGGTACTAGACAGAGTGTGACCATGCGAGATGAAGCGTAACCTATCTGTTATTGTGTGCTAATGCGGAAAAAGTTATATTTTTACTCTTGCTTAAAGATTATCTAAAGTTTATTCTTGCTCCCAAGGCAACTTACAATGTGTGCACTCTATCCTATCAAAGTAACATAGGGAGGTCCCTGTACTGTGGGAATGACATGAGATTTTCCTTTCCTAGAACTCTGATGTTTCAGAGGTGCCCAAGGAATCTCATCAATAGCGACTTTTACTGGGCCTGGATCCAACAGCTCCCTTACAGATTGGAGGACATTGGGTATTTTTACTTCTTGGCCCATCGTAAGCCTTTTTGGAATCAGTTTCATTGTGATTGCTTACATAGGCATAACTAAATTTATAAATCATTTTATCATGAAACCCCAGAAAAAATCCCATGATCATAAAGATTGCCGCAAACAAAATGAAAGGAAGTAGCAGGAGCCAGCTGTGGAGTCTCCTCATTTTCAGGATTGTCCCCCATACTTGGACTTTGTCAAACAGCATGAGTAGCTTGGCTCGTGCCAGCAAACCATAAAACAGACTCATACCTATAGAGAACACACTGAGGGTTCCTGGAGGGGAGGTGTGCAGGGGGATTTTTTAAATGGGTATTAAGGAGGACACTTGTGATGAGCACTGGGTGTTTTTTTTTTTTAAGATTTTATTTATTTATTCATGAGAGACAGAGAGAGAGAGAGAGAGAGAGAGGCAGAGGGAGAAGCAGGCTCCCAAGGAGCAGGGAGCCCGATGCGGGACTCGATCCCAGGACCCTGGGATCATGACCTGAGCCGAAGGCAGACGCTTAACCATCTGAGCCACCCAGGCGCCCGAGCACTGGGTGTTTTATTAAAGTGATGAATCACTAAATTCTACACCTGAAACTAATATTCTACTATATGTTAACTACCTGGAATTTAAATGAAAACTTGAAACTACAAAAAACAAAAACAAAAAAGATCCAGTGGCAGTTTAGAGAGCATCCAGTGCCATCTCTCCCTTGTTTGAGGCTTGAAGACTTTGTGCAGCATCTCTGCTGGAAAACCATCTAGCCTCTATGTACAGACCTCATGTACCATCTCCCAAGGTATCCAAGTCCATCTTAGGAGCTCAGCATATTGGATAGCAGTCCCTTAGCTGCCACACTAGGACCCCGCAGAATCCATATGCTTCTTCTAAAGACAGACCAAGTGCCCCTGAGTCCATAGTGAGTCTCAGGCCCTTCCATTGTATTTTATTATCTGTTCCCTCTATATTTACTCTCTATGTAGGTGATCTTATCCAAAATCTTGGCTTTAATGATCATGGATATATTGAAATTCCCAGAATTAAAACTCTAGCCAAGTTATTCTTATGAACAGCAGACATCTATATTCAAATGTCTACTTGGCTTTTCCACTCAAAGCCCCCAAAGCACCACCACCTCAGTATTGCTCAACATGTTATTGATCTTTAAATCTGTTTCTTTTCTAGAGTTTTGCTCAGTGGATGTATCCAACATTTATCTAGAGACCTGAAAATTATTCTCAAGATTTTTCTCTCCCTTACCCAAATATAATCTATCACCATATCCTGTCAGTGATAACTAACTCCTAAATATCTCTTAAATATGTTGTTACTATTTTGAATATTATTTCCAATTGCACTGGCAAAACCTTAATCTCTTACTTTAATTAATAGAAGGATCTTCTACTAGTTACTTCTGAATTCATACTCCACATGTTCTCCACACTGCTGCCAAAGTGGCCTTCCCAAAACATGAATTTGATCATTTCACACAACCTTGTCTTTTCCTAATAACACTTTAATGCTTTCTTCATATTACTCTTAGAATGAAGACCAAAATCCTAACAAATTGCTACAGGCTCTGAGTGGAATGGCCTGACCCATTTCTCCAGCTCCATTTTCACCATATTTTCCCATAATTACAACCTCATTGTTTTTATTTCAGTTTCTTAAATCAATTTCGTTCTTTCCGGCAACAAGGCCTCTGCATATGCTTTTCCTTCTGGAAAAACTCTCTCCCGTACATATCTTCCTTACCTTTGCTCTTTCTTTAGGTCATAATATGTGCCATTCTCAGGGAAAATTTCTTGACATTCTTTACTAAAAAAATCACACATTTCCTCCTGCCAAAAAATTCTATACATTATTCAGTGTTCATTAGGATAGGTGTACTCTTTTTTTAGACATGTTTTATTTATTTATTTATTTATTTATTTATTTATTTATTTATTTATTTTAAACTTTTTTATTCTTTAAATTTTTATTGTTATGTTAATCACCATATATTACACCATTAGTTCCTGATGTAGTGTTCAATGATTCATTGTTTGTGCATAACACCCAGTGCTTTACACAGAACGTGCCCTTTTTAATACACATCACCAGGCTAACCCATCCCCCACCCACCTCCCCTCTAGAACCCTCAGTTTGTTTTACAGAGTCCATCGTCTCTCACAGTTCATCTCCCCCTCCGGTTTACACCCCTTCATTCTTCCCCTCCTCCTATCTTCTTCTTCTTCATTTTTTTTTCTTAACATATATTGCATTATTTGTTTCAGTGGTACAGATCTGTGATTCAACAGTCTTGCACAATTCACAGCACTCACCATAGCACATACCCTCCCCAATGCCTATCACCCAGTCAACCCATCCCTCCCACCCACCACCACTTCAGCAACCCTCAGTTTGTTTCCTGAGATTAAGAATTCCTCATATCAGTGAGGTCATATGATACAAGTCTTTTTCTGATTGACTTATTTAGCTCAGCATAACACACTCCAGTTCCATCCACATCATTGGAAATGGCAAGATCTCATTCATTTTGATGGCTGCATAATATTCCATTGTGTATATATACCACCTCTTCTTTATCCATTCATCTGTCAATGGACATCTTGGCTCTTTCCACAGTTTGGCTATTGTGGACATTGCTGCTATAAACATTGGGGTGCACGTACCCCTTCGGATCCCTACATTTATATATTTGGGGTAAATACCCAGTAGTGCAATTGCTGGATTGTAAGGTAGCTCTATTTTCAAATTTTTGAGGAACCTCCACATTGTTTTCCATAGTGGTTGCACCAGCCTGCATTCCCACCAAGAGTGTAGGAGGATTCCCCTTTCTCTGCATTCCCGCCAACATCTGTCATTTGCTGACTTGTTAATTTTAGCCATTCTGACTGGTGTGAGGTGGTATCTCATTGAGGTTTTGATTTGGATTTCCCTGATGCCCAGGGATGTTGAGAATTTTTCATGTGTCTGTTGGCCATTTGGATGTCTTCTTTGGAAAAATGTCTGTTCATGTCTTCTGCCCATTTCTTGATTGGATTGTTTGTTCTTTGGATGTTGAGTTTGATAAGTTCTTTATAGATTTTGGATAAAAGCGCTTTATCTGATATGTCATTTGCAAATATTTTCTCCCATTCTGTCGGTTGTCTTTTGGTTTTGTTGACTGTTTCTTTTGTTGTGCAAAAGCTTTTTATCTTGATGAAATCCCAGTAGTTCATTTTTGCCCTTGCTTCCCGCGCCTTTGGCAATGTTTCTAGGAAGAAGTAGCGGCAGCTGAGGTCGAAGAGATTGCTGCCTGTGTTCTCCTTTAGGATGTTGATGGACTCCTGTCTCACATTGAGGTCTTTCAACCATTTGGAGTCTATTTTTGTGTGTGGTGTAAGGAAATGGTCCAGTTTCATTCTTCTGCATGTGGCTGTCCAAGTTTCCCAACACCATTTGTTGAAGAGACTGTCTTTTTTCCATTGGACATTCTTTCCTGCTTTGTCAAAGATGAGTTGACCATAGAGTTGAGGGTCCATTTCTGGGCTCTCTATTCTGTTCCATTGATCTATGTGTCTGTTTTTGTGCCAGTACCATACTGTCTTGATGATGACAGCTTTGTAATAGAGCTGGAAGTCCGGAATTGTGATGCCACCAGGTTTCCTTTTCTTTTTCAACATTCCTCTGGCTATTCGGGGTCATTTCTGGTTCCATACAAATTTTAGGATTATTTGTTCCATTTCTTTGAAAAAAGTGGATGGTATTTTGATGGGGAGTGCACTGAATGTGTAGATTGCTCTAGGTACCATTGACATCTTCACAATGTTTGTGCTTCCAATCCGTGAGCATGGAACGTTTTTCCATTTCTTTGTGTCTTCCTCAATTTCTTTCATGAGTATTTAATAGTTTTCTGAATAAAGATCCATTGTCTTTTGGTTAGATTTATTCCTAGGTATCTTATGGTTTTGGGTGCAATTTTAAACAGGATCGACTCCTTAATTTCTCTCTCTTCTGTCTTGTTGTTGATGTATGCGAATGCCACTGATTTGTGCATTGATTTTATATCCTACCACTTTACTGAATTCCTGAATGAGTTCTAGCAGTTTTGGGTTGGAGTCTTTTGGTTTTCCACATAAAGTATCATATCATCTGTAAAGAGTGAGAGTTTGACTTCCTCTTTGCCGATTTGGATGCCTTTGATTTATTTTTGTTGTCTGAGTGCTGTGGCTAGGACTTCTAATACTATGTTGAATAGCAATGGTGATAGTGGACATCCCTGCCGCATTCCTGACCTTAGGGGGAAAGCTCTCAGGTTTTCCCCATTGAGAATGATATTCGCTGTAGGTTTTTCATAGATGGCTTTTATGATGTTGAGGTATGTACCCTCTATCCCTAAACTCTGAAGAGTTTTGATCAAGAAAGGATGCTGTACTTTGTCAAATGATTACCTGCATCTATTGAGAGGATCATATGATTCTTGTTCTTTCTTTTGTTAACGTATTGTATCATGTTGATGGGTTTGTGGATGTTGAACCAACCTTGCAGCCCAGGGATAAATCCCACTTGGTCGTGGTGAATAATCGTTTTAATATACTGTTGGATCCTATTTGCTAGTATTTTGGAGAGAATTTTTGCATCCATGTTCATCAAGGATATTGGTCTGTAATTCTCCTTTTGGATGGGGTCTTTGTCTGGTTTTGGGATCAAGGTAACGATGGCCTCATAAAATGAGTTTGTAAGTTTTCCTTCCATTTCTACTTTTTGGAACAGTTTCAGTAGGATAGGTATTAATTCTTCTTTAAATGTTTGGTAGAAATCCCCTGGGAAGACATCTGGCCCTGGGCTTTTATTTGTTGGGAGATTTTTGATGACTGCTTCAATTTCCTTAGTGGTTATAGGTCTGTTCAGGTTTTCTATTTCTTCCTGGTTCAATTTTGGTAGTTGATACATCTCTAGGAATTCATCCATTTCTTCCAGGTTATCTAATTTGCTGGCATAGAGTTGCTCATAATATGTTCTTATAATTTTATTTCTATGGTGTTGGTTGTGATCTCTCCTCTTTCATTCATGATTTTGTTGATTTGGGTCATTTCTCTTTTCTTTCTGATAAGTCTAGCCAGGGGTTTATCAATCTTGTTAATTCTTTTAAAGAACCAGCTCCTAGTTTCGTTGATCTCTTCTACTGTTCTTTTGGTTTCTATTTCATTGATTTCTGCTCTGATCTTTATTATTTCTCTTCTCTTGCTAGGTTTAGGCTTTATTTGCTGTTTTTTCTCTAGCTCCTTTAGGTGTAGGGTTAGGTTGTGTATTTGAGACCTTTCTTGTTTCTTGAGAAAGGCTTGTATTGCTATATACTTTCCTCTTAGGACTGCCGTTGCGGCATCCCAAAGATTTTGAACAGTTGTGTTTTCATTTTCATTCGTTTCCATTAATTTTTTTAATTCTTCTTTAATTTCCTGGTTGACCTATTCATTTTTTAGTAGGATGCTCTTTAGCCTCCACGTATTTGAGTTCTTTCCGACTTTCCTCTTGTGATTTAGTTCTAGTTTCAAAGCATTGTGTTCTGAAAATATGCAGGGAATAATCCCAATCTTTTGGTACTTGTTGAGACCTGATTTGTGACCTAGGATGTGATCTATTCTGGAGAATGTTCCATGGGCACTAGAGAAGAATGTGTATTCCGTTGCTTTGGGATGGAATATTCTGAATATGTCTGTGAAGTCCATTTGGTCCAGTGTGTCATTTAAAGTCTTTATTTCCTTGTTGATATTTTGCTTACATGATCTGTCCATTTCAGTGAGGGGGGTGTTAAAATCCCCCACTATTTTTGTATTGTTGTCAATGTGTTTCTTTACTCTTATTATTAATTGCCTTATATAATTGGCTGCTCCCAAGTTAGGGGAATAGATATTTACAATTGTTAGATCTTCTTGTTGGATAGACCCTTTAAGTAGGACTTAGTGTCCTTCCTCACCTCTTATTACAGTCTTTGTTTTAAAATCTAATTTGTCTGATATAAGGATTGCCACCCCTGCTTTCTTTTGGTGTCCATTAGCATGGTAAATAGTTTTCCACCCCCTCACTTTCAATCTGGGGGTGCCTTTTGGTCTAAAATGAGTCTCTTGCAGACAGCATATTGATGGGTCTTGTTTTTTAATCCAATCTGATAGCCTGTGTCTTTTTTTTAAAGATTTTATTTATTTTTTTGACAGAGAGAGAGAGTGAGAGCAGGAACACAAGCAGGGGGAGTGGGAGAGGGAGAAGCAGGCTTCACGCTGAGCAGGGAGCCTGACGTAGGACTCGATCCCAGGACCCTGGGATCATCACTTGAGCCGACGGCAGACGCTTAATGACTGAGCCACCCAGGTGCCCTAGCCTGTGTCTTTTGATTGGGGCATTGAGGCCATTTACATTCAGGGTAACTATTGAAAGATATGAATTTAGTGCCATTGTATTGCCTGTAAGGTGACTGTTACCTTATATTGTCTGTGTTCCTTTCTGATCTATACTGCTTTTAGGGTCTCTCTTTGCTTAGAGGACCCCTTTCAATATTTCTTGGAGGGCTGGTTTTGTGTTTGCAAATTCCTTTAGTTTTTGTGTTTCCTGGAAGCTTTTTATCTCTCCTTCAATTTTCAATGACAGCCTAGCTGGATTTAGTATTCTTGGCTGCATATTTTTCTCGTTTAGTGCTCTGAAGATATCATGCCAGTCCTTTCTGTAGCGCCCCCATTTTTTATTCCACCTCATTAATAGCCTTTTTGATTTCGACTTTGTTAGATTTTAGTTCTTTTATTTCTCCAGAAAGGGTTTCTCTAATAACTTCCATGCTTTTCTCAAGCCCAGCTAGTATCTTTAAAATCATGATTCTGAACTCTAGGTCTGACATCGTACTAATGTCCATATTGAGTAGGTCCCTGGCAGACGGTACTACTTCTTGTTCTTTTTGTTGAGATGATTTTTTCCATCTTGTCATTTTGTCCAGAGGAGAATAGATGAATGAGAGAACAAAATGCTAAAAGGTTAACAACATCCCCAGAAAATAAACTCTAAAAAATCAGAAAAGACCTGAAACCAGGGGAAAAGAATGGGAAAGAATGAAAAAAGAAAGAGATAAAAAAAGAAAAAGAAAAGTTAAAAACAAACAAAAACAGAACAAACAAAAAAAAACAGAATATGATCAAATATAATCAGGCTGGTGCATATATCAGTGCCACACACTAGATTTTGGGTGTATTTTGGTCTGTTAGTAAAAAGTGCCTCCTAAAATTTTAAAGAAAGAAAGACTTAAATATGTACAAAATAAGTGTTGATACGATGAAGGGATGGAATATATCTGTAAAGATGAAAAATATAAAAGAATTTAAAGAAGGAATTGATAAGAAGGTGTTTGAAAAAAGAAAGAAGAGGATTAAAAACAAAGAAAGAAAGAAAAAAAAATGGGAGAGAATGTGATTGGGCAGGAGAGTAGAACAAAGCCTTACACTAGAGATTTAGGTTATATTTTGATCTGTTAGAAGAAACTGTGTCTCAAAATTTTAAAGAGAGAACAACTTATATATATATGTCAAAAATAAGGGTAACTACTATGATGGATAGAATATGACTCTAAAAATGAAAAATATTTTTTTTAAAAAAGGGATTGATAAGATGTTGGTTAAAAAAGGGAAAAAGAAAAATTAAAAAAAAGATAGTTAAAAAAATTAATTTTGAAAGACTAATGAATCATGGTAAAAAAGCCATGAATTCTATGTGCAGTATTCCCCTAGCGCTGGAGTTCTCCTGTTCTCATTGATTGGTAAACTTGGTCTTGGCTGGCTGTTTGTGCTGATCTTCTGGGGGAGGGGCCTGTTTCCGTGGTTCCCAAATGTCTTTGCTGGAGGCGGAATTGTCCCGCCCTTGCTGGGCCGGGCTAAGCAATCATCTTGGGTTTGCTCTTGAGAGCTTTTGTTGCCTGCAAGCTTTCCGTACAGCTTTGGAGGACAAGAGTGAAAATGGCAGCCTCCCAATCTCTGCCCGGGAGGAACTGAGAACTTGGGGCCCCACTCTTCAGTGTGCCCCCAGAGAAAAGCAGTCAGTCACTCCCGTCTCCCCCAACTCCGGCAGCACTCCATGCTCACCCGGCCTGTGACTGAGCGTTTCTATCTTGGGCACCCAACCCCGTGTGGAGTCTCCAAACCCAGCAGATCCCTAAGGTGAGCTCCTGCGCCGCTCCTCCTGGGGGAGGAAGGGGAGTCTCCCCGGATCTGCCGCTTGTTGGGTCCCTGCTGGAGGAGCAGTGGCCCGACTGTCACCAATGACAGTTTATGGCAACCCCAAGCTGAGAACCCACGCCTTGGCTCCGTCTCTGCAGCTGGCTTCCCCACTCTGATACCCTGGATCTCTGCCGCACTCAGGCACCACCGGTCTTTCTGTGACCCCAAGGGTCCTTAGACCACATTGTCCTGCGAGGGTTCCACCCCCAACTTAGCCACCGGAGTGACGTCCCTCAGCAGAGCCAACTTCTAAAAGTTCCGATTTTGTGCTCCGCGGCTCTATCACTTGCCAGAAGCGTCCGACGGAGGCCCCTTCCCCTGCTGTCTATCCTCCCGAATATTGCCTCGGATTCACTTCTCCACATGTCCTACCTTCCAGAAAGTGGTCGCTTTTCTGTTCAGAGAGTTGTTGCTATTCTTTTCTTCGATCTCCTATTGAGTTCATAGGTGTTCAGAATGGTTTGATCCCTATCCAGCTGAATTCCTGAGACCAGACGAAATCCAGGTCTCCTACTCCTCCGCCATCTTGCTCCTGGCCATCTTTATTTTTAAACTTTTTTAGTTAACATATAATGTATTATTTATTTCAGGGGTACAGGTCTGTGATTCATCAGTCTTACACAATTTACATCGCTCACCATAGTACATACCCTCCCCAATGTCTATCACCCAGCCACCCTATCCCTCCCACCCCCCCTCTACTCCAGCAATCCTCAGTTTGTTTCCTGAAATTAAGAGTCTCTTATGGTTTGTTTCCCTCTCTGGTTTCATCTTGTTTCATTTTCCCCTCCCTTCCCCTATGATCCTCTGTCTTGTTTCTCAAATTCCTCATATCAGTGAGGACACTTCTCTTTGTCTGATTGACTTATTTTGCTTAGCATTATACCCTCTAGTGTGATCCATGTCATTGCAAATGGCAAGCTTTCATTTTTTGATGGCTGCATAATATTCATATATATATATATATATATATATCTCATATCTTCTTTATCCATTCATCTGTTGATGGACATCTAGGCTCTTTCCATACTTTGGCTATTGTGGACATTGCTGTTATAAACATTGGGGAGCATATGCCCCTTCGGATCACAACATTTGTATTTTGGGGTAAATACCTAGCAGTGCAATTGCTGGGTAATAGGGTAACTCTATTTTCAGCTTTTTGAGGAAACTCCATACTGTTTTCCAGAGTGGCTGCACCAGCTTGCACTCCCACCAACAGTGTAGGAGGGTTCCCCTTTCTCTGCAGTCTCACCAAAATCTGTCATTTCCTGACTCAATTTTAGCCATTCTGATTGGTGTGAGGTGGTATCTCATTGAGGTTTTGACTTGAATTTCCCTGATGTGGAGTGATGTTGAGCACTTTTTCATGTGTCTGTTGGCCATTTGGACGTATTCTTTGCAGAAATGTCGGTTCATGACTTCTGCCCATTTCTTGATTTGATTGTTTGTTCTTTGGATGTTGAGTTTGATAAGTTCCTTATAGATTTTGGATACTAGCCTTTTCCCTGATATGTCATTTACAAATATCTTCTCCCATTCTGACGATTGTCTTCTGGTTTTGTTGACTGTTTCTTTTGCTGTGCAAAACTTTTTTATCTTGATGAAGTCCCAGTAGTTCATTTTTGCCCTTGCTTCCCTTGCCTTTGGCGATGTGTCTAGGAAGAAGTTGCTGCAGCTGAGGTCGAAAAGGTTGCTGCCTGTGTTCTCCTTTAGGATGTTGATGGACTCCTGTCTCATATTTAGGTCTTTCAACCATTTTGAGTCTACTTTTGGTGTGTGGTGTAAGGAAATGGTCCAGTTTCATTCTTCTGCATGAGGCTGTCCAATTTTCCCAACACCATTTGTTGAAGAGACTGTCTTTTTTTCCATTGGACATTCTTTCCTGCTTTGTCGACAATTAGTTGACCATGGAGTTGAAGGTCCATCTCTGGGCTCTCTATTCTGTTCCATTGATCTAGGTGTCTGTTTTTGAGCCAATACCATACTGTCTTGATGATGACAGCTTTGTAATAGAGCTTGAAGTCCAGAATTGTGATGCCACCAGGTTTCCTTTTCTTTTTCAACATTCCTCTGGCTATTCGGGGTCATTTCTGGTTCCATACAAATTTTAGGATCATTTGTTCCATTTCTTTGAAAAAAGTTGATGGTATTTTGATAAGGATTGCCTTAAATGTGTAGATTGCTCTAGGTTGCCTAGACATTTTCACAATATTTGTTCTTCCAATCCATGAGCATGGAATGTTTTTCCATTTCTTTGTGTCTTCCTCAATTTCTTTCATGAGTATTCTATAGTTTGCTGAGTACAGATTCTTTGCCTCATTGATTAGATTTATTCCTAGGTATCTTATGGTTTTGGGTGCAATTGTCAATGGGATCGACTCCTTAATTTCTCTTTCTTCTGTCACATTGTTAGTGTATAGAAATGCAACTGATTTCTGTGCATTAATTTTATATCCTGCCACTTTACTGAGTTCCTGTATAGGTTCTAGCAGTTTTGGAGTGGAGTCTTTTGGGTTTTCCACATAAAGTATCATATCATTTGGAAAAAGTGAGAGTTTCACTTCTTCTTTGCCAATTCGTATGCCTTTTATTTCTTTCTGTTGTCTGATTGCTGTGGCTAGGACTTCTACTACTATGTTGAATAACAGTGATGATAGTGGACATCCCTGCTCTTTTCCTGACCTTAGGAAAAAGCTCTCAGTTTTTCCCCATTGAGAATGATATTCGCTGTGGATTTTCATAGATGGCTTTTATGATATTAAGGCATGTACCCTCTATCCCTACACTGTGAAGGGTTTTAATCAAGAAAGGATGCTGTATTTGTCAAATGCTTTTCTGCACCTATTGAGAGGATCATATGGTTCTTGTTCTTTCTTTTATTAATGTATTGTATCACAGTAATTGATTTGTGCATGTTGAACTGGACTTGCAGCCCAGGAATAAATCCCATTCGGTCTTGGTGAATAATCTTTTTAATGTACTGTTAGATTCTGTTGGCTAGTATTTTGGTGAGAATTTTTGCATCCATGTTCATCAGGGATATTGGTCTGTAATTCTCCTTTTTGATGAGGTTTTTGTCTGGTTTTGGGATCAAGGTAATGGTGGCCTCATAAAATGAGTTTGTAAGTTTTCCTTCCATTTCTATTTTTTGGAACAGTTTCAGAAGAATAGGTATTAATTCTTCTTGAAATGTCTGGTAGAATTCCCCTGGGAAGCCATCTGGCTCTGGGCTCCTGTTTGTTGGGAGATTTTTGATGACTGCTTCAATTTCCTTACTGGTTATGGGTCTGTTCAGGTTTTTTATTGCTTCCTGGTTCAGTATTGGTAGTTGATACATCTCTAGGAATGCCTCCATTTCTTCCGGGTTTTCTAATTTGCTGGCATATAGTTGCTCATAATATGTTCTTATAATTGCTTGTATTTCTTTGGTGTTGGTTGTCATCTCTCCTCTTTCATTCATGATTTTGTTGATTTTGGTCCTTTCTATCTATATATATATATACATTTTTTTTGATAAGTCTGGCCAGGGGTTTATCAATCTTATTAACTCTTTCAATGAACCAGCTCCTAGTTTTGTTGATCTCTTCTACTGTTCTTTTGGTTTCTATTTCATTGATTTCTGCTCTGATCTTTATTATTTCTCTTCTCCTGCTGGGTTTAGACTTTATTTGCTGTTCTTTCTCCAGCTCCTTTAGGTGTAGGGTTAGGTTGTGTATTTGAAACTTTTCTTGTTTCTTGAGAAAGGCTTGTATTGCTATATACTTTCCTCTTAGGATGCTTTTACTGCATCCCAAAGATTTTGAACACTTGTGTTTTCATTTTCATTTCTTTCCATTATTTTTTAAAACTCTTCTTTGATTTCCTGGTTGACCCATTCATTGTTTAGTAGGATGCTCTTTAGCCTCCATGTATTTGAGTGCTTTCCGACTTTCCCCTTGTGATTGAGTTCTAGTTTCAAAGCACTGTGGTCCGAAAATATGCAGGGAATGGTCCCAATCTTTTGGTACCAGTTGAGACCTGATTTGTGACCCAGGATGAGATCTATTGTAGAGAAGGTTCCATGTGCACTAGAGAAGAATGTGATGGAATATTCTGAATATATCCGTGAAGTCCATCTGGGCCAGTGCATCATTTAATGCCTTTATTTCCTCGTTGATCTTTTGCTTAGATGATCTGTCCATTTCAGTCAGGGGGGTGTTAACGTCCCCTACTATTATTGTATTATTGTCAATGTGTTTCTTTGCTTTTGTTATTAATTGGCTTATATAATTGGCTGCTCCCATGTTAGGGGAATAGATATTTAAAATTGTTAGATCTTCTTGTTGGATAGACCCTTTAAGTATGATGCAGTGTCCTTCTTTATCTCTTATTATAGTCTTTGTTTTAAAATCTAATTTGTCTGATAATAAGGATTGCTACCCCAGCTTTCTTTTGATGGCCATTAGCATGGTAAAGGGTTTTCCACCTCCTCACTTTAAATCTGGAGGTGTCTTTGAGTGTAAAATGAGTCTCTTGCAGACAGCATATCAAAGGGTCTTGTTTTTTTTATCCAATCTGATGCCCTGTGTATTTTGATTAGGGCATTTATCCCATTTACATTCAGGGTAACTATTGAAAGATATGAATTTAATGCCATTGTATTGCCTGTAAGGTGACTGTTACAGTATATTATCTCTGTCCCTTTCTGGTCCATGTTACTTTTAGGCTCTTTCTTTGCTTATAGGACCCCTTTCAGTATTTCTTGTAGGACTGGTTTGGTGTTTGCAAATTTTCTTAATTTTGTTTGTCTTGGAAGTTTTTTATCTTTCCTTCTATTTTCAATGATAGCTTAGCTGGATATAGTATTCTTGGCTACATATTTTTCTCCTTTAGTGCTGTGAAGATACCATGCTAGTCCTTTCTGGCCTGCCAGCTCTCTTTGGTCTTTCTGCTGCCAATCTAATGTTTCTACCATTGTAGGTTACAGACCTCTTGTCCTGAGCTGCTTTCAAGATTTTCTCTTTGTCTCTGAGACTCGTAAGTTTTACTATTAGATGTCGGGGTGTTGACTTATTTTTATTGATATTGAGGGGGGTTCTCTGTGTCTACTGGATTTTAATGGCTATTTCCTTCCCCAAATTAGGGAAGTTCTCTACTATAATTTGCTCCAATATACCTTCTGCCCCTCTCTCTTTTTCTTCTTCTCGAATCCCAATTATTCTAATGCTGTTTTGCTTTATGGTATCACTTAACTCTCGAATTCTCCCCTTGTGATCCAGTAGTTGTTTTTCTATCTTTTTCTCAACTTCTTTATTCTCCTTCATTTGGTCTTCTATATCACTAATTCTCTCTTCTGCCTCATTTATCCTAGCAGTTAGAACCCCCATTTTTTATTGCACCTCATTAATAGCCTTTTTTATTTCAACTTGATTAGATTTAGTTCTTTTATTTCTCCAGAAAGGGATTCTCTAGTATCTTCTATGCATTTTTCAAGCCCAGGTAGTATCTTTATAATCATCATTCTGAACTCTAGTTCTGACATCTTACTAATGTCTCTATTGATTTGGTCCTGGCAGTCAGTACTGGCTCTTGTTCTTTCTTTTTAGGTGATTTTTTTCCATCTTGTCATTTTGTCCAGAGGAGAATAGTTGAATGAGAGAACAAAATGCTAAAAGGGTAACAACGACCCCAGAAAAGTATACACTAAACAAATCAGAAGAGATCCAAAATGGGGGGGGAGGAAAAAGAAAAAAAAGACTATGATCAGGTTGGTGAATAGAACCCCCATGCATCCCAAGAATGTATTTTTCAAATTAAAAAAAAAAAAAAAAACAGATTTTGCCACCTTGCGTTCCTCCCAAGAAGTCCTTGGGGACTAATTCAGCACAATGGAATGTTTTATGTTTACTTTCTATTTCAATTGAGTATAGTTTGATAAACATTGAACATTTTTCTCATACAGGGCATGTGCCAAGAATAGAGGGAATACAGAGAAGCGGCAGTATAAAAATGAGCAACACCCAGTCCCTGCCCTCCAAGAACTAAGACTCTATTGTAGAGCCAGCATGAAAAAGAATAGCCAATGTAAGTGATAAATGGACATACATGTAGCATGCTGCTGGCTGAGCTCACACTGATTCCAGTGTGGGTGGGCATGGCTACTGAAGGAAGGTGGTAGAAGGTTCATTATGCACCACAGAAGAAGAGCCTCCATGTACCAGTTTAACTAATGGTGTAGAATGGCTTTATTATGATCATTAAAATGACCCAAGCAGTAAATCACATAGGTAATTAATTCTGCTTGGGGTGCCTGGGTGGCTCAGTCATTAAGCATCTGCTTTTGGCTCAGATCATGATCCCAGGGTCCTGGGATTGAGTTCTGCATCAGGCTGCCTGCTCTGCTCCCCCACTTCCCCTGCTTGTGTACCCTCTCTTGCTGTGTCTCTCTGTCAAATAAATAAATAAATCTTTTTAAAAAATCTGCTCAATTTACACTATCCTTTCTAGGCCAGGGACTAACTCCTAACTTTCAAATATGCATGTGGGGGATGGTTGTGAACTAAGTAACAAAGGAAAGACCCTTTTTGCCCTCAAGATTTTAAATATTTTGCATTTAACAAGTGCTCTTTCTGGCACTTTTACTTGAAATCCAGAATTTTCTCTATGCATTTTTGGTTCTTAATGATTCTGTAATGTTTTTTCCTAATTCTAATGAAATCATTCTTTCTAACTAAAACAAGTATTTTTCATACTCATATGGACCACTTTCAGACAGTGGGTCTCAAACATTGCAGTGGGTTCTCAAACTTTGCTGCATGCTAGATTTACTTGAAGAGCTTTTAAAAAATCCTCAATACCCAGAGGCCAAAAACTCCAACCCTTTGGAGTTTGGACTCAGACATCAACAGTAGCTAAAGCTTGCCAGCTGATTCTTATTTGTGGCTAAGTTTAAAAAACAGTGGAATAACAACTATTTACAAGGCTAATTGCATTCCCATTTATTCCAATTAGAACAAGCATTTAAAAACTACAAATGCCACATTTAAACTTGAGAGCTATTGCAGTGCTTCTCAAAATTTATGTGCATATCAGTAACCTGGGAATCTTTTTAAAATGCAGATTCTGATTCAGCAACTTTGTAGTGGGACCTGAGGTTTTGCTTTTACAATGAAGCCCCAGGTAATGTGGGTCCTTCTAGTTCAGGAACCAAACTTTGAGTTGCAAATGTCTAGTGCAAGGCGAGTTCCCTGAGGTAAAGTGGGAGTGGAAAGAAGGAATTAATCACTGTCTCTGTCTGCTAGTAATCTTTCTTTTACTGTCCTTCATTTGGATCCCAGGTGCAAAGAGTTGAGTTCAGTCCAAGGCAGAGCCATCTCCATTATCAATATCTCCCAATGTTACTTAGAAAATAATTTCTGAAAAAAAAAAGAATTTCTGAATTAAAAAAGTTGAAATGCTCATGGCAGAGAGCTGAGCATCTGTGAAAGAGAGTACACAAATCAGACAGATGCTGAGCAATGGTCTGAATGCACAGCAATAATAATACCGGATCATTAAATTTTTTTTTCTATATAGAAACATACATGAGCCTCACAGTCATCCTATGAGGCAAGGAAGACGTAAATTATTATGCCTACTTTACTGCTAAGGAAACTGAGACTCAGAATGCTCAGTGACTTGTCCGAGCTTATATGGGGAGCTAGGAGAAAAGACTTGGTACCAAAATCCTTGGCCTCCTGGAAGCATAGACTGCTATTTTCACTAAACAAAGAGATGATCAGCAATGTGAGATAGGGAGGGAGACTTTTCCCAATATAAGTTTGGTAAACATTGCCTGTTTAAATTACAAAAACATACAAATTTTAGGATTGTTTGTTGTAGTTCTGTGAAAAATGATGTTGGTATTTTGATAGGGATTGCATTAAGTATGTAGATTGCTTTGGGTACTATGGACATTTTAACAATATTTGTTCTATCAATCCATGAGCATGGAATGTCTTTCCATTTGTGTCCTCTTCAATTCCTTTAATCAGTGTTTTATAACTTTCAGAGTAGAGGTCTTTCACCTCCTTCCTTAAGTTTATTCCCGGGTATTTTATTATTTTGGTGCAATTGTAAATGGGATTATTTTCTTAATTTCTCTTTCTGCTTCTTCATTATTAGTGTATAGAAATGCAATGGATTTCTGTAAATTGATTTTGTAGCCTGTGACCTTATTGAATTCATTTATCAGTATTATTCAGCTATAAAAAGGAGTGAAATCTTGCCTTTTGCAATAACATGGATGGAGGTAGAGAGTATAATGCTAAATGAAATAAATCAGCCAGAGAAAGAGAAATACCACATGATTTCACTCATATGTGGAATTTAAGAAACAAAAAAAAAATGAACAAAGGAAAAATAAGAGACAAACCAAAAAACAGAGTCTTTTTTTTTAAAGATTTTATTTATTTATTTATTTATTTGAGAGAAAGAATGAGAGAGAGAGAGAGAGAGAGCACATGAGAGAGGGGAGGGTCAGAGGGAGAAGCAGACTCCCTGCCGAGCAGGGAGCCTGATGTGGGACTCGATCCCGGGACTCCAGGATTATGACCTGAGCCGAAGGCAGTTGCTTAACCAACTGAGCCACCCAGGCGCCCCCAAAAAACAGAGTCTTAAATAGAGAACAAACATATGGTTGCCAGAGTGGAGGTGGGTGGGGGGATGGGTAAAATAGTAAGAGGGATTAAGAGTACACTTATCATTTTTAAAGTTATTTATTTATTTATTTATTTGAGTGAGGGGAGAGGGACAGAGGGAAAGAATTTTCAAGCAGACTCCCCACTAAACACAGAGCCCTATGCAGGACTCAATCTCATGACCCTGAGATCGTGACCCAAGCCAAAACCAAGAGTCTGATGCTTAACTGATGAACCACCCAGGTGCCACAAGAGTACACTTATCTTCATGAGCACTGAATAACATATGGAATTGTTGAATCACTATATTGTACACCTGAAACTAATATAACACTGTATGTTAACTACACTGGAATTACAATAAAATAATAAAAAATAAAATAAAATACAGAAATAAAAAATAATAAATTGCTTAAATCTCCATTTACCAGCTAAGGGAAGATGATGGGTAGATGGCTGTTTGGTGATCTCTCGAGCAAAGAATATGAATTATATTTCTAAAGTTATTTGAAATCTTATGCTTCTGAGAGAGAGACTCTTTGCCAAGCACACTGCCTTCTCTGGACAGCACTCAGGTTGCTGCCTGAATCCATAACCACGTCTTATTTTCATCTAACCTCTCTCACCTGTCTTGATGACCCATGTCCTACCTGCAGCAATAAGGACCACCAAGATCAATATGGGTTGAATGCCCTAACATACACAAAAAGCCCACTTAACCAGTGCAGAAATACGTGGCTATGCTTTTTGCCTTACTGATCCGTTCAAGCTCCCAGCCCCACCTGCCTTTTAATTGCCTGGGGTTAGGGAAAAAATGTTGCAACATTACATGCGGCTGGGGCGGGAGGGATATAGCAGGCTATCGTGAAAAAGAATATGAGGCTATAAGGCAAAACAAAACAAACAAAACAAAAATTTCCCATGTTTTGATAAATCCTGATGGTGCAAACAAGTGCATGTCACTTTCATATTTTTGAGTCTCACTTTCCTTGCCCGTGAAATGGGGATAACTTTATATGCCTGAAAAAGTTGCTCTTAACATCATATAAAGTAATGATTAAGAAAGTATACTTGGAGGATTCTAAGATGCTCTACAGTGGTAAGGGCCTGCTATTATGATTATTTTTACCATTTGATAATGAGAAGAATTACATAAGGCCACTTTTCTCTTTGTTTATTGCATTCTGTCCCTATGCTAGAAGACTGTCTCTGTGTTTCTTGAACATTTCAAACTTGTTCCTATCTCAGGACCTTTACACTTGCTCTTCCTTCTGCCTAGTATGACTCTCTGCACCTCCGATTTTTACTTGACTGGTTCCTTCTCATCAATTAGGTTTCAACCCAAAGATCACATTCCCAGACAGGCCTAGTTCATCCAATCTAAAGAGGTATACTAACCCTAGTCTCTCTCCTTATCACTTCAATCAATTGTATTTTCTTCATAGCACATATCATGATGAAATATTATTTTGTTTATCTGCTTTCTTATTTATTGTCAGTTATCCCCCACTGGAATGTAAGTAACACAAAGATAAGGACTTTGTCTATCTTGTTCATTGCTATGTCAGTATTACAGAAATAGTGCCTGGCATACAGTGGATACATGTATAATGGAAGTTTGGCAAGTTATGTAGCCTTCACATTCAAGACAAAAGGGAGATAATGTGTTTGAAATTTTCCCAGACCTCATCCTAATTTTCCAATATTTCTGCCCTTCTATGCATCCTTCCAAAAGTGGATCCTATGTAGGGACTTTATTTCCAGCAACAAATCAAAGAAAAGACTGGGATGCTACTTGCAGTTGCTATTATCATTGTTTCATTTACTATTATAAGTATTATTATTAGACACAAGATGCCTCAAAGAAACCCCTTTTCATATCAGGTACACTTTTAGGGGTTAAAAATAGAGATGATTTCCTACATATTTGATTATTTTTATACCCGGTCTGCAGTTTGAAATATAAAAGTGAAAAATAGCTTAATTGTATATAATGATAGTGATGAATATCACAAGATATTTGAGTTAGAAGGGCCCTTAGAAGATTGAATCCAATCCCCTCATTGTATAGATAAGAAAGAGCCCCAGAAAGGAGAAATGCTCACCCAAGATTACATTGCAAGTTAGGGAGAAAACAGGATTCAGAAGTTACTGTTCCAACTCCCAGCTGTGAAAAAACACAATTTGGGAGCTTCAGCTATTTCTACCAAAAAAAAATGAGTGGATTGATCAGATATCTCTCAGGAACTTTCTGGCTTAAATATTCCAAAATTATATGGCTATGAACAAGCATTCATTTAGCCATTTATTCATTCAAATTGCATTTATTGAAGCACTACACTGTGCCAAAGAAGATTATATAATGCCCACCAGCAAATCCTTCTCCATTTTCAGGGAGGGAGAAATAAGGTATGGAAAATAAGACAGAGTCTATAGTTATGGGATGGCATACTTGAGAACCTGAAGGCAGAGAAAAGAGCGCTGGGGTAGGCAGCAGTCATAAGACAGGAGTTCTAGGGCTGATTCAACCATCTCGTCTATTGCCCTTCCCTCTCTTGTTCTTAGTGTCTGCATCTGTGAGAAGGTGGGCTTAAAATTTTCTGTTTTTGTTCATGTGATTTAAATCCTGTAGGAGCACAAACATAATTATGAGTCAGTGAACACTATTATGTTAAATAACTGATAGATCATTTGCTGAATTCCAGTTTAGTGGAATTGGGGAACAGAAAAAAGAGAACAGGACAGGGAAGCAACAGAGGACTAAGTTCACTAGATCTGGTCAGAAGTCTTCCTGAGCCTTGGTTCCATTACATTAATATTGAGAGGGTTGGATTAGCTGGTCTCTGAACACTTCTTTCCATACCTACTGTATCAACTTTCTCAGTATTCTATTATTGCTATGACTATGACCACAACTATTTGTGAAAGTATACAGGATTAACCTGCAGGAAGAGGCAAGAGACTTAGGTAGGAATCAGATTTTATCTTCAAAAGCTAAAAGATTGTCATGTGGTAGAGAGTTTGGCTTAATTGTAGTAGACTCTAGGAAAGAATTGTGACCATCAGTGGGAGAGAGGCAAATTTTAGCTCTTTAGAAGACTGCATTTGATAACATAAAGAGATGTTCTAAGTCCTAAAAGAGAATGGGATGGCTCTACAGTTAAAGAGCTCCCCATTACTGAAAGTATACAAGAAAGGATCAGAGAAAATCCCCAGGAGCAATGATGAAACAAGTAATAAAATGGCAATAAATGTATATCTATTAATAATCATTTTGAATGTAAATGGACTAAATACTCCAATTAAAAGACATAGGGTGCCAGAATGGATTAAAACAAAAAACTCATCTATATGCTACCTACAAGAGACTTATTTTAGATCTAAAGACTCCTGAAATTGAAAGTGAGTGGGTAGAGAAATATTTTCATGCAAATGGATGTCAAAAAAAAAGCTGGAGTAACAATACCTATATTTGAAAAACTAGACTTAAAAACAAAGACTGTAACAAGAGACAAAGGAGGACATTATACTGGGCTCCTGCGTGGCTCAGTTAAGTGTCTAACTCTTGATTTTTGGTTCAGGTTATGATCTCAGGGTCGTGAGATTGAGCCCCACATCAGGCTCTGCATTAGGTATGGAGCCTGCTTCAGATTCTCTTTCTCCCTCTGCTCCTTCCCCCCTCTCTTAAAAAAAAAAGAAGGGCATTATATCATAATGAAGGGAACAATCCAACATGAAGATCAGTCATAAATATGTATGCACACATATGGGATCACCCAAATATAGAGAATGATAAAAAAGATAAAGGAACTAATTGATTATAATACAATAATAATAGGGGACTTTAGCCCCCACTTACATCAATGGGCAGGTCACATAAACAGAAAATAAACAAGGAAACAATGGCTTTGAGTCCAGCTGGACTAAATGGACTTAACAGATATATTTGGAACATTGCATACTAAAACAGCAGAGTATACATTCTTTTCAAGTGCACATGGAACATTCTCCAGAATAAATTACATAATAGGTAGCAAATCAGGTCTCAACCAATTCAAAAAGATTGAAGTCATACCATGCACCTTTTCTGACCACAACACTATGAAACTAGAAATCAATCACAAGAAAAAATCTAGGAAGACCACAAATACATGAAGGTTAAACAACATGCTACTAAACAATGAGTGGGTCAATCAAGAACTCAAAGAAGAAATAAAAAAAATACATGGAAACAAATGAAAATGAAAACATGATCATCCAAAACCTTTGGGATGCAGCAAAAGTGGTCCTAAGAGGGAATTATATAGCAATACAGGCCTGCCTCAAGATACAGGAAAAATCTCAAATAAACAACCTAGCCTTATACCTAAAAGAGCTAGAAAAAGAACAAAAAATGAAGCCTAAAGACAACAGAAAGAAGGAAATAATAATGATTAAAGCAGAAATAAATGATATTGAAACTTAAAAAAAAAACAATACAATAGATCAATGAAACCAGAACTGGTTCTTTGAAGAAAAAAAAAAATTGATAAACCTTTAGGCAGACTTATCAAAGGACCCAAGTAAATAAAATCCCAAATGAAAGAGGAGAAATAAAACCAACATCACAGAAATGTAAACTACTCTAAGAATATTATGAAAAATTATATGCCAACAAATTGGACAATCTGGAAGAAATGGATAAATTCCTAGAAACATAAACAAAATTGAAACAGGAAGTTTTCTATTTGAAAACTTAAGCAGACTTATAACCAGTAAAGA
Organism: Callorhinus ursinus; assembly: GCF_003265705.2. Taxonomy (NCBI): domain Eukaryota; kingdom Metazoa; phylum Chordata; class Mammalia; order Carnivora; family Otariidae; genus Callorhinus; species Callorhinus ursinus. Next base: position 2,574,972 of record NW_027397128.1, read on the forward strand.
AATTGAATCAGTAATCAAAAATCTCCCAACAAATAAGAGTCCAGGACCAGATGGCTTCATAGGCGAATTTTACCAAACATTTAAAGAAGAGTGAACACCTATCCTTTTCAAACTATTCCAAAAACTAGAAAAGGGAGGAAAACTTCCACGTGCATCCTAAGAGGCCAGGATTAGCTTGATACCAAAACCAAAGACACCACTAAAATAAGAGAATTACAGGCCAATATCCCTGAACATAGATGCAAAAATTCTCTATAAAATACTAGCAAACTGAATTGAACAATACATTTAAAAAATTATTCACCATGATCCAAAATAAATAAATAAATAATTATTCACCATGATCAAATGGAATTTATTCCTGGGTTGCAGAGGAGTTTCAATATTACAAATCAATCAGTGTGATACACCATATTAATAAAAGAAAGGAAAAGAACCATGTAATCCTCTCAATAGGGGTTCCTGGGTGGCTCAGTCAGTTAAGCATCCGCCTTTGGCTCAGCTCATGATCCCAGAGTCCCAGGATTGAGCCCTGCATCTGGTTTCCCACTCAGCTGGAGTCTGATTCTCCCTCTGCCTCTCCCCCTACTCATGCTCTCTCACTGTCTCTCTCAAATAAATAAACTCTTTTAAAAAATTCCTCTCAATAGATGCAGTAAAAGTAATTGACAAAGTACAACACTCATTCATGATAAAACTCTCAACAAAGTCGGGTTATAGGGAACATACCTCAACATAATAAAGGCCACATATGAAAACCCTACAGCTAATATCATCCTCAATGGGGAAAAACTGAGAGTTTTTCCTCTACAGTCAGAAACAAGACAGGAATATTCACTCTCACCACTTTTATTTAACATAGTACTGGAAGTTCTAGCCTCAGCAGTCAGACAACAAAAAGAAATAAAATGCACCCACATAAGCAAAGAAGTAAAACTTTCACTATTCATAGATGACATGTTACTATATATAGAAAATCTGAAAGACTCCACCAAAAACTGCTAGAATTGATAAATGAATTCAATAAAGTCACAGGATACAAAATGAACATATAGAGATCTGTTGCATTGCTATATACCAATAAAGAAGCAGCAGAAAGAGAATTTAAGGAATCAATCCCATTTACAATTGCACCCAAACCAACAAGATACCTAGGAATAAACCTAAATAGATAGGTAAAAGACCTGTGCTCCGAAAACAATAAAACACTGAAGATAGAAATTGAAAAGGACATAAAGAAAGGGAAAGATATCCCATGGTTATGAATTGGAAGAACAAATATTGTTAAAATATCTACCCAAAGCAATCTATACATTTAATGTAATCCCTATCAAAATGCCAATAGCAGGAACCCTCCTACACTGTTGGTAGGAATGCAAGCTGGTGCAGCCACTCTGAAAAACAGTATGAAGGTTCCTCAAAAAGTTGAAAATAGAGCTACATATGACCCAGCAACTGCACTACTGGGTATTTACCTCAAAGATTCAAATGTATTGATCCAAAGGGGTATGTGCACCCCAATGTTTATAGCAGCAATATCTACAATAGCTAAACTATGGAAAGAGCCAAGATGTCCATTGACAGATGAATGGATAAAGAAGATGTGGTATATATATACTATAGAATATTATGTAGCCATCAAAAAAAAAAAGAAATCTTGCCATTTGCAATGATGTGGATGGAACTAGAGGGTATTATGCGGAGCAAAATAAGTCAATCAGAGAAAGACAAGTATCATATTATCTCACTGATTAGAGGAATTCTTAATCTCAGTAAACAAATGGAGGGTTGCTGGAGTGGTGTGGGGTGGGAAGGATGGGGTGGCTGGGTGATAGACATTGGGGAGGATATGTGCTGCGGTGAGCACTGTGAATTGTGTAAGACTGATGAATCACAGACCTGTACCTCTGAAGCAAATAATACATTATATGTTCAAAAAAAACAAAAGAAGATTGTAGGAAGGGAAAAATGAAGGGGGGGAAATCGAAGGGGGAGATGAACCATGAGAGACTATGGACTCTGGGAAACAAACTGAGGGTTTTAGAGGGGAGGGGTTGGGGGGATGGGTTAGCCCAGTGATGGGTATTAAGGAGGGCACATATTGAATGGAGCACTGGGTGTTCTACACAAATAATGAATCATGGAACACTACATCAAAAACTAATGATGTAATGTATGGTGACTAACATAACATAATAAAATAAAATAAAAAAAATGCCAATAGCATTTTTTACAGAGCTAGAACAAACAATCCTAAAATTTGTATGGAACCACAAACCCTTAATAACCAAAGCAAACTTGAAAGAAAAGCAAAACTGGAGGCATAACAATTCTGGACTTATATTACACTATAAATTATATTACAAAGCTATATTAATCAAAAGAATATGGTACTGGCACAAAAGTAGACACATAGATCAATAGAACAGAAAAAAAAACCCAGAAAGGAACCCACAACTATATGTATGGTCAATTAATTTTCATCAAAGCAGGAAAGAATTTCCAATGGAAAAAAGACAGTCTCTTCAACAAATATTGTTGGGAAAACTAGACAGCAAAATGCAAAAGAATGAAATTGGACCACTTTCTTACACCATACACATAAATAAATTCAAAATGGATTAAAGACATAAATGTGAGACATGAAATCATAAAAATCCTAGAAGAGAACACAGGCAGTAACTTCTTTGACATTGGCTGTAACAACTTCTTACTAAGTACATCTTCTTGAGGCAAGGGAAACAAAAGAAAAAATAAACCCTTGGGACTATATCAAAATAAAAAGCAGAGAAAGGAAACAATCCACAAAACTAAAAGGAAAGCTTTGGAATGAGATGAGATATTTGCTAATGACATATCTGATAAAGGGTTAGTATCTAAAATATATAAAGAACTTATAAAACTCAGCACCCAAAAAACAAATAATCCAGTCAAAAAATGGGCAGAAGTCATGAGTAGATATTTTTCCAGAGAAGCCATACAGACAGTCAACAGATACTTGAAGAGATGCTCAACATCACTCACCATCAGGGAAATGTACATCAAAACTACAATGAGATAACACCTCACACCTGTCAGAAGGGCTAAAATCAAGAAGACAAGAAACAACAAATGTTGGCAAGGATGTGGAGAAAAAGGAACCATCTTGCACTATTGGTGCAAACTTGTGCAGCCACTGTGGAAAACAGTATGGAGTTTCCTCAAAAGATTAAAAATAGGACTACCCTATGATCCAGTGATTGCACTGCTAGGTATTTACCCAAAGAGTACAAAAATATTAATTCAAAGGGATATGTGCACCATGATGTTTATAGCAGCATTATCTACAATAACCAAATTATGGAAATAGCCCAAGTGTTCATTGACTGATGAATGGATAAAGAAGATTTGGTGTGTGTATATGCAATGGCATTTTACTGAGGCATAAAAAAGAATGAAATCTTGCCATTTGCAAGGACATGGATGGAGCTAGAAAGTATAATGCTAGATGAAAAATGTGAGTCAGAGAAAGACAAATACCATATGATTTCACTCATACATGGAAGTTAAGAAACAAAACAAGTGAGCAAAAGAGAAAAAAGAGAGAGAGAGAAGCCAAGAATCAGACTCTAACTTATAGAGAATAATGTGATGGTTACCAGAGGGGAGGGGTGGTGGGGTGGATAAAATAGGTGATGTGGATTAAGGAGGGCACTTTTTGTGATGAGCACCAAGTGTTTTATGGAAGTGTTGAGTCACTATATTGTACACCTGTAACACCTTCTATGTTAACTAACTGGAATTAAAATAAAAACTTAAAAAAAGAAGACGTCATTGAAGCTGTGGGTAGGGATAACTGAGAATGGGAAATTTGGATTAGAATAGGCTCCTTAAAACCTTTCTTCTCTGTTAAGGACACTTGTAGGACTCTATTTACACTGAAAGCAAAGGGACCAAGATCGAACCTGTCACTAGGGGTCTGGTGAAAAATGTAGGTCTTTTATGCCTTACATATGTATAGTTTTGCTTGGTTGGTTGCTTGTTTTTATGTGTATATCTTAGAAGATAGAGTAGGGAAGTGGTGGTGACTTTAAAGGAGAGAGGAAACTCAATGTGAAATGTAGTTGTGTAGAAAATGAATGGTTTACAGTGGCTATGACTGAGCACCTCCAGAGGGGCCAAGTTGTAAGAACTGAGGGCCATTTTGCCTGAACAAAGCCAGAAGCTAGATGGATAGATAACTTGAAATGATCACATCAACTAATGCACCTATTCTGGCTCTTAATGTGCCAAGGAGTCTGCCTTCTTCCACTAATAATAGTAAAACTAGTTTCCTTAACTTTCAGTCACTCCATCTCCATGGAAACTCCTTAGAAAAGCCTGCAGTACTAGAGAAATGCATAGGAACAGCAACTACTAAGCTTTCCACTCAAAACCTTTTTTTTTTTCCTTGTCTCTAGAACAAGCTAGGAGACTTTCCCCTCTTTGTGGCTTTGCTACTGCCTTCTGGGGGGTCAAGTTTCACCACCCTCTCTCCCTTCTCTCTGCTAATTTCTGCCCATCTGATAGTTTAAACCTCAGCTCAGATGCTAGCTCCTCTACAAATCCTCAACTGCCCAGCCTACACTACTTGCTCTTCCAGCACTGTTTCCATTTCTTGTGCCTGCCTACTAACCATTCCTGAGTATGGATTCTTCTCTTTAGTGCAATTGTAAGCTGCTCAAGAAGAGATATTGCACTGAGTTCCCCTTCTTTTAATCCCCATACAGTGCTTATAACCCAAGGATGGCCAGGAAGCCTCCTCTTACCCTGATGAACTTGGTGCAGGAATGAGCACCAGGCTTTCCTCTGTCTACCGACTAAAGATGTCTTGCAAGATTTCAGGTAGCTCATGGGCTTTGAAGACATGTGGGTCAAGAAGTTCACGTGTACATCAGGGCCTGAGATGCAGAAAGAGAATGCAGTGGTGTCAAAAGTTTGAGGATGCTAGTGTGATACAATCTGCATCATTTTTCCCTTTGTTAAATGCAGTCTAGCAATGCTGTTACATGGAACTCTCACTTCTCTGGGACCTAAGTATTTCTAGCCCCCTTTGGACAGATGCAGGAATTCTGGCTCAGAGAGGCCAAAGAAGATAAGGACCATAGTTAACAGGCTGGTGGAGGCCAAGGCCATGTCTCAACACTTGAAGTCTGCCTCTGCCTGTTTGAGCCTTCTACTTTGGCCCCTGCCACAGAACCTCTGCACTTATCTGGTTAGATTTTATGAAAGTCTTATCTTTGACTACGTGTCAACACATCCAAATATGGAGCCCTTTTAGGCCATTGGGAAGCCAGCCCAGGGCCAGGCTCTAGGAGACATCCTCAGGGCCAGGCTGGAGGAGACATCCGCTGAATGTTCAGTTGATTTATCTTGGCAGTTTTCCTTTGGAAACTGTTGCAGAGGGATCAAACTGGAGATCGATAATTCCTAATTCCCAACTCAGTACCTGCTCTTGGGTAGATCTACATGGTAGAGCCAACATTTATTAACTCCTTCCCATCTGTTGATTTATGTCTCCCTGTTCTGTGTGCCATCCAAATAAGACAGCTTTTTTTCCCTCCTTTTCCTTTCCTCTTTTTCTGTCTTTTCCTTCCTTTATTTTTTTATGAAGTTACCCTACGTCACACCCAGTGTGGAACCTAATGCAGGGCTCAAACTCACAACCCTGAGATTGAGATCTGAGCTGAGATTGAGACTTGAGCTGAGATAAAGAATGGGATGCTTACCCACTGAGTACAGGAGCCCCTACCATACGGTTGTGAAGTTGGTGGTTGCATATTGGAGAAAGCAGAGTATCAGCATCATGCTGGATTTGTCCTCTTCCAGGTGACTCTGGTTTGGGCTCATAGAGACTCTTGCTCAACCCCAAAACACGTGCAGGACATTCCTGGTGACCACTCAGCCACCAAATTTGCTGTTACCGAATGAGGCATCGACCTTCTTGGTCAGACCATGGTCCACTCACTACTACAGTCTCCATAACCCCCTCTCAGTTTCTTGTGCCACAGCTCCTAAGCCAGTATTGTGGGCACTGGTGCAGAAGAAAAAAAGGAGATTAAGGGAAAAGAGAGGTGATCAAGGCAGATCTTGGGGATTGCAGAAAGAAGAGTGTGTAAGTCTGGGATCTCTACTGTAGCAAAATGGAGGAGGCAGAGCCAAGGAAAAGCCACAAAAGGAGGGGGGCTGAGACAGGAACCGCAGAGACTTTGCCAACCCCTTTGGTTCCCAAGCCTGGATGTACAGGGCGGATGTTCAGCTGCAGTTTCCCATTGTCTCTCATATGGGCTGCTTGACTTTCTATAAAGGGCAGCTGCAAGAAGTGCCGCCAGCACTGACACAGAGCTAGTGGCAGAGCCTGGCTCCGCCCTGCCTGCAGCACCGGCTGGCTTTAGAAACAAGGATTTATCCACTGTGACAGAAATTTATTTGGAACGACCCGGACTGCGTGAAAAGAGAAGCCATGCTGGAGTAACACTAGGTGCTGCTGTCACCAGTTTGGAAGAGACTCTGTCTATGCTCCCCAAGCTTCACAGCATTTGGAGCCCGCGGAATTCGCCCGCTAGACTGCTGAGCTCAGTTCTGCAGACTTGCCCACTGTGAGACGGTCCAGCAGTTTGGTCTTTTAGCCTTCCTTCTTGCCAGTGTCCCCATGGTACCTCCCTGCCCCCCTTTCCCCCCCCCCCCCCCCGCCTGCCATCTCAGCTCCTTGTTTCTGGACCCTGAGCAGCACTGGCCCAGCGCTCGGTGAAGACCCTGCCTTCCCTCACTCTCTCTTCCCCAGGCATTCCCTAACTCAGTAGCTTCAGGACCTTGAGGTTCTTCAGAAGTGTCAAGCTGGATGTCCTGATTACAGAATTGCCCCAAGGGGCTTTCCTGAACCCCAGCCTCAACACTGTGAGCTATGGGGACAAGCTGATCTGAGAAGCTCTAAGTGCACAGAACTGCTTTGATGACCTAATCACCTCCATCACCTCCCAGGTTGTGCGGGCTATGAGCAATGCCACATCTGATGTGGGTTGCTCAATTCGGAATAATGTTCTCTCCATGATCCACAAGCTGCATGACCACATCCTGAACATGAGAAATTTGGCTGACTTAGGTCACATGGCTTCAGAGATGGTATTCCAGGAGGAGTGGGTGCAATTCTGGCTAGTAAGAGGGTACACTATAACCGATTTGCTGGCATTTTGGGCAATTGGGTCTCAAACCATGTGATTATGAAGTACAAAAAAGTGCAAAAGCAGTGCTTGGACAGGAAGGTGGCTTTTTTTGTGATTTGGGGTCTGAGCCTTCAACCTGGACCATTTGTGTGGGAAGAGATGTGAAAGGTATGAGAGCTGCAGTGTGAAAATATTTCTTTGCTTATTGAGACAATAATCTCAGCAGTTTGGTGAAACAAGGTTTTTACTTGTGTTTTTGGACTTGTAAGAGGGGAAAACTCAGGGTTAAGTTCCTGTGCCTCACTGTGCCCTTTCTACCACAGGTATGATATCTGTGTAATTCCTTGGTGTTTGAGAAGATGACATGACACCTCAGGCATTTTGCTCTGTACTATTGTGCCTATGTAACTATGATAACCATGGCTGCTATTTCCTTGGACCAACATTGGGTATGTGTTTTCCCAGGCTCTTCAGGTCTTATGAAAGGGTAAGTTCCTCTTCTAGGTAGATGGAAACAGCTAAGAATACAAATGATCTAATAATATTCTCTGAGTTCCTTGAAACAATCTATGTGAATGTATATGTATAATTTAGGAGGATTGCAAGATGGTAAAATACAAACCTTCACCAAATCAAATCTTACATAATAAAAATGCCACCATATTTGATATGGTGTTATGGGAACAGAGATGTGGCAGTAAGAAAGTGATTTATTTTTAAAAGTGCTCCTCTTCTCCTTTGGATAACATTTTTTTTTTAATTTGCTGTATTGCAGGACCAGCTAAGGGAAGAAAGAGGGAAGGGAAGAATCAGATGAGGGTGTGGCTTCAGGACTGATGGTGGGTTGAGTTTGGGAGGTGGCTATGAAGTCTGTGAGTGAGGGCTGAGCAAATGAAGTGGGAAGACAGGGAGAGATTTGAGGAAGAAGGAGTTGGGAGGAGGGCTAGAAGTGATTTAAAAGGAAGGAGGTGGGACTAAAAGGGTAAGAAGCTGGGAGGGATTACATTGTTAATCAGTTGAAAAGGAGCCAGAAAACAAATGATGTGGGAGAGACAAGGAGGGAAATGAAAGAGGGTGTGACTGGAACCAGATAAAAGGGGCCTTGGAGGGATCTAGGTGATAGGAGATGGGCGGAGATGGGAAGGGGCACGGGTGAGGAGGAAGAGAGGGAGGGAGGAAAGGAGAGAAGAGCAGCCATGGAGTAATCAAGATGGGAGGAGGTTGAGGGAGAAAAAAAGGGGGCATGCAGAAAGCCAAGTGGGAGGAAGAATAGAGGAATACAGGGGTGCTTACCTATCCATATATGATAAAGGAAAAATAAGTCACGCTTTTGGGCATCCACCCCTTTTCTCCGTTGAATGCCTTACTTAAGAGACAGAAGTTTTTTTGATGTCAGTCCACTGGATTCCTGTCTTCCCACTGAAGTATTTCTCTAAACACTAACTAATGTTGCTCTTTCATAAAATAAAATGACACTCATTTGTCAGCTGAACTAGTTGGGCACATTCTTCATCCACTTACAAAGTCTTTGCACCTTTACAAAAGAATGTCAGTTGATGAGTGGCTAATAAGTAACCTTAATTTGAATTGTGAAATTGGGCTGGGGTATTTTTTTCTTCCAGGTGATGCTCTATCCCCTGAAGTCCCAAATTACTCTGATGTGAGGCAATCATTCTTATTTGGATTGTGAGCACCTGTGCTGCTTTGCCACATGCCGTTTTCCAAAAGCTTTACCAACTGGAGGTTGGGTAAGAGGAACACAGGCTAGCCAGTGTTTGGATTTCAGCAACCCATGACCTTGGAAGCCTCATGGAAAAACTTATGGAACAGGGGCTCCATTTCAAAACATGGGTACAAAAATAAATTTCTCCAAACTGAAATGTATTAAGAGTACCCAAGAACTCTCATGACAAGTGGTCGCTAGGCATAGCACTTTCTGTTTGGGGTCCATGGTTTTCCTATATGTCACACTCGAATTCTGGGAAAGTTGAAACCTAAAGCTCCCTACTTTATAATTCTAGTCTTCAGGCCCAGTGCAGACACAGAATAAATATGTCTCTTCCTTAAGACCTGTCATATAATACCTATCTGTAGGACTCAGGGAAAAGGCAAATAAAGTTATTTTTTTTTCTCTTTGACTCTTATAACCTAGAAACATAACTGAAGAAACTGTCTGCCTCTTCAGTTTCCTGTACACTTCAAAACCCATGTGGAAATATCCTGACCTGGGTACATTTTTGCTCTTCTTTGTCTTGCCATTAATGGTGCTGGTGGTTGTTTATGGTCATGTGACCTAGAAGCTGTGGATCCATAATGATGTGGGAAACAAAGACAGAAGAAAAATTATTAAATTTTCTTTCTACCTATAGTCCATTGACAAGTCCTTGAAACAGGCAAAGTGACATTCCTCTAGGGATTCAACTGCCTTAATGTTAATACTTTGCTAAGAGCAAAAGGCAATCCTAGCCTGACCTCTTCCCCCCAGCATCCTGTAAGTCTACTTTAACATGTAAAAATTCCTTTGGAAACTTCCTTTATCTCTAACCCCCCCAATATACACATTGGAAATCATCCCCCAAGCATATGGCCCACTGATATATATCTGAAGGGTCTCATGACTAAGGTTTTACTGGATGGTAATAAATGACTTTTCCCAATAATACCTAGCCCCCTCAAGGTCCTGGAAACCTGGCTTCCAAAATTCCTTAGAGATTTATGCTATCCCTAATCCCTTCCGAACGTAAAAGTATATAATGGGCCACTCCTCATGACCCCATTACAGCTCTTTCTGTCCACGGGTCCTGTCCCCATACTTTAATAAAATCACCTTTTTGCACCAAAGACGTCTCAAGAATTCTTTCTTGGCCTTTGGCTTCGAACCCTAACATTGTCTTTCCTACATCAAATAATGCTGTTAATGACATAAATATCCACACCTACATCTACCAGTGTGGGAAGAAGCAGACCCTGAAGATGCTGATGACAGTGGTGCTTCTCTATACTATCTGCTGGCTTCCCCTCAACCTCTATTTGATGCTATTCAAGGAATCCATCTCAAGCCACAATGGTCTCTACTTTTTCTTCCACTGGCTGGCTCTTGCTACAACCCCTACATCTACTGCTGGCTCAGGGATAGCTTCCAGATTGAAATTCAGAAGGCCATCATGGAAATCCAGAAGACGCTGCTGGATGGAATCAGCTTTCTGAGAGGAGCATCACCAACTGAATTCTGACCCCCACCTCACTGCACTGCTTGGGGGGATCCTAATCCTGGAGTGCCCAAATTCCCATGATTCAAATATTTCAGTGAGCTACCCAGTCTCCCTCCCTTCCCAGAAGTGGAAATTTCTTTTCTCTACCCCCAGTGCCTAGAGTTCAAACTGCCAGGATCACAATAGGTATCCATCTTCAAAATCTCTGAGATAGGGTGGAACCAAAATACTTAGATTTCATTCATTTTTCATGGTGGGGGTGATGAGGGAGCAAAAGGCAAGCTGAGGGCAAAGCACAAGCTGACACCCTGCAGCCACTCCCCTGGACTCCTGGGTGGGATATGTGTGATATTTCTCAGGCACTCCTGGCTGCCCTAAAACTAAGGGAAGGGAAAAACAAATGGTTTACTGATAAAGATCACAGTCCTGCAGGACACAGTCTCTATCAGTTTACAGATGTCTTAGTGATTTACAAGAAAAAAGCACTCTTATCAATAGCCTAGCTTTCAGAAACCGGTAGACTCAATTTCCTGGAGCCCTAACATCACCCTCCCTTCCATAGTGATGTGGGCAACAAAGCAGAAGGAAATGTAAATAAAATTGAATCTCCTTATAACCTGCAGCCCATTGACAAATACTTGAGAGAGGCAGGGTATAACATCCCTCCAGGAAACTCCCAACTGTCTTAATATTAATGCCTTCCTAGAAGGAAAAAACAACCTTAACTTGACAACAGCCAGATGTTCAGTATCCTGTGAGTCTTCTTTAGTATATGAAAGTCCTTTGGGAAACCTCTCTTTTGCTTTATCACCCAACTCCAAAGTATACAATCAGCCATTCCTCACAAACCCAGTGGAGTAGCTTTCTGCCCATGGTTCCTGTTCCTGTGCTTTAATAAAATCACCTTTTTGCACCAAAGAAGTCTCAAGATTTCTTTCTTGGCCATAGGCTCTGTACCCCATCAACACTCCAAAACCACATTAGAGGGAATTGAGGGAAGGGTTGATAACTGAAGGATGATGACCTTGTGAACTACCATATGTATCTTACTTGCTCTCCTTTTCTTCTCTGCCTTTTCTCTTGCCTCTCTTTCCTACCCTATTCTCTCTCCCAACTGTAAGTAAACTGAAGATATTAGATGTTTCGCCATAACTCAAAGGAAAGTTACACTTTAACTTGGGTCTCTTGAATTCCATCTCTGATTCTGGCCATTGTTGCCTTCTCCATTCTTTGTGTGCCCACCTGGCCATGGCACTTGTCTTCTGATATCATAGACATTGTCATAGGAGCTACAAGAGCCCCCAGAGGTTCTTACTTGTATTTTATTTAAATGTAAAAGAGAGCAATACCCCTATTGTGCCCAAAATATTCCCAGGGAAATGCCAGAAGAGTATAAAGTATAGTTCCTGAAATTTTATTGGGTGCTCTGGGAATTTAGAGGACCTTATAAATGCAAGTAAGTTATATCTTATCTCCTTACAGAAGAGTGAGAATGAGAAATCTTACAGGAAAGGACAAGGCAGTTAAATGGCTTACCCCATGTCACTTGGGTTAAGTTCCTAAGTTTCAATTATAGTAATTTGGTGATAGTTTCCCTTCAAATGTAGTAACAATTCAAGTGTTCAAGTTAACTCAGCAAAATTAAAAAAAATTTTCATGTTTCTTGACCCCTACACTTAATATTATACTTTGTTTCATGTAAATTTGTACTACCTGGTTTTGCCTTTCTTTTGCCTGAAGAAGAGAGAGGAAGAGTAGTGTTCAGTGTTGGTTTAATTGTTTACAATCTCTCTAGCCTATGAGGATTTCAACTCAGCAGGAGAGATGAGGAAGAAGTAATTATCTAATCCTCTTCCATTGCCTTTCATCTGGAGACAATGCTATTAAGGTGTTTTGAAGGGTATAGCTGACTGTGTGTGTCAGGATGATGCCAGGATAAGGAATGGAAATTCTTCCTTTCCTCCCACCCTCTTTCCATGTCTCCTTCATTCCCCTCCCCCCCCAACTTTCTTTCCCCTACTTCGCCAGTCTGTATTCTCCCCTCTTCACTCCTCCTCCCTTCTCCCAATTCTCCTCTTCCCTTTTATCCTCTCCTTGCTCCACTTCTTGCCTCTCCTCTTCCTTCTCTCACTTCCTCATTCCTCCTAGCCTGTCCCTTCTTTAGTGCCACTCTTCTATTTTTCCTTTGTTCTTCTTATTTCTCTATTATCTAGTTGTTCATTCTTTACTTCTTTGAACTCTGATGTATAGTTTAAACTACTGCTTTCCCATTGCATTCTAGATATTCATCAATTCCCTCCCATAATTCCTCTCCTCTCCTCTTCTTTCTTTTCTTCTCTTCTCTTCTTTTCTCTTCTCTTCTCTTCAGAATTTGGATTTCTCTTTTACCCTTAGTGAGAGCCTAGGGATTTGGGAAGCAGCTGCCTCTGCCTCTGGGAAGCAGCTGCCTCTGCACTGCTCCATAGGCCTCTGTGTGGAATATGTGATAGAATGACTGGTTGTCACTGATTACATTTTTCTTTTTCTCTTCCTCATTCAATTGTAGCAATCAAAATGTGACTGTCCATTATGCCCTCCTAGGGGATAGAATGGCTCACCTTAGGATCATAAAGGAAATTGTACAGCCTTTAGGCCATAGCTTCTGTGCCTTTTGGGAAGTTATTACCATACAGTGACCCACAAGAACATAACCCTGTTCATTCTGAAGGAATTATACCCAGTTCAAGCATGTTTCTTCTCTAGCCGCTCTTTTTTTTTTTTCCAAACTCTTTCTGTTTTATAGCATTTTGGCTATTGCTCATTTTCTTCTCCTACTCCCTTTCCAGTAGCCACCCCCAAAGAAGCAAAATAACTTCTAAAAATATAAAACTGTAGAGAGGAAAATGGAGTCTCTCCTGTTAAGCAGGAGCCTGTGTCAAGCAGGGGCTTATGTCATGTGATGACACAAGTAGGTAAAGGTACTGCAGCTACAAGATATCGCTAGGACCAGCATCAGCTGGTAACCTAGAACTGGTAACAAGCAGAACCAGAGGAGGTCTGCAGGGGCCCAAGACCTATTAAATCAAATCCCTTTAAAAAGGGGAGGATTTTGGCAGCAAACTGTCAGACTCTTCAGACATGACCCCTCTATGTATGACCACTTAGAAAAGGCAACTGCTGCCCAAGGCTCTGCCCAATTGATCTCTGAACAGAACCAAGATCCTTCACTGCTTGAACATAATAAGCAGTAAGTGCCAAGAGCTGACCCTGACCAGACCGAGGCCTTATCTCAACTGCGTGCTCACAGACTGACTTCACATTTGATTCGTTAACTTCCTACACCCCTTCTGTTATCTTGTTTGTTGTGCGGTTTGTCTTATGTCCTGCTCTGCGTGCTGTGTAAGAAGCCAAGTTTAATCACATGGTGAAATGTCATTGAGTTTGGAACCTTGAACCGGCTTTATAATTGTAATTTAATTGCTTTATGACTGAATAAAGCTGACAATGTGGAAAGACACAACTCATGCATGTGCCTTCATAGCGTGCTCATGACAATAACTAAAAACAACAACAAGAACAACAATAGATTCTTATCAACACAAGATATCTGTGGAGACTCTTGGAAGTCCCAGGCTTCAGACTTTTGCTGCTGCCTTTGCTGTCAACTTCATAGTGGCTACACCACCCCATTACCTTTAGCAGTTTTTTGAAAATGGGTTATCATCATTTGGTTAGAGTGTATGTGTGTATCTGCTTCCTTTTTTTTCCTCAAACATCTTCTCTTTCTTCTCCTACCTTAATCATTCTCTCCTTAATGAGGATATATTATTTTTTAAATTTTTTTTAAATTTTATTATGTCATGTTAGTCACCATACAATATATCATTAGTTTTTGATGTGGTGATCCATGATCCATTGTTTTCATATAACATCCAGTGCTCCATGCAGTACGTGCCCTTCTTAATACCCATCACTGGGCTAACCAATCTCCCCTCCTGCCTCCCCTCTAAAACCCTGTTTGATTCTCAGAGTCCATAGTCTCTCATGGTTCATTTCTCCCTCCGATTCCCCCCTCATTTTTCCCTTCCTTCTCCTAATGTCATCCATGCTATTCCTTATGTTCCACAAATAAGTGAAACCATATGATAAATGACTTTCTCTGCTTGACTTATTTCACTTAGCATAATCTCCTCCAGTCCCATCCATGTTGATGTAGAAGTTGGGTATTCATTCTTTCTGATAGCTGAGTAATATTCCATTGTATATACAGACCACATCTTCTTTATCCATTCATCTGTTGAAGGGCATCTCAGCTCTTTCCACAATTTTGCTATTGCAGACATTGCTGCTATGAACATTGGGGTGCATATGGCCCTTCTTTTCACTTCATCTGTGTCTTTGGGATAAATACCCAGGACTACAATTGCTGGGTCATAGGGTAGCTCTATTTTTAAATTTCTGAGGAACTTCCACACTGTTTTCCAAAGTGGCTGTACTAACTTGCATTCCCACCAACAGTATAAGAGGGTTCCCCTTTCTCCACAACCTCTCCAAAATTTGTTGTTTTTTGCCTTGTCAATTTTTGCCATTCTAAATGGTGTAAGGTGGTTATCTCAATGTGGTTTTGATTTGAATTTCCATGATGGCTAATGATGATGAACATGTTTTCATGTGTCTGTTAGCCATTTGTATGTCTTCTTCAGAGAAGTGTCTTTTCATATCTTCTGCCCATTTTTTGACTTATTTGTTTTTTGGGTGTTGATTTTGAGAACTTCTTTATAAATCTTAGATGCCAGCCCTTTATCTGTAGTGTCATTTGCAAATATCTTCTCCCATTCTGTCGGTTGCCTCTTTGTTTGGTTGACTGTTTCCTTTGCTGTGCAGAAGCTTTTTATCTTGATGAAGTCACAATAGTTCATTTTTGCTTTTGTTTCACTAGCTTTTGGAGATGTATCTTGAAAGAAGTTGCTGTGGGTGATGTCAAAGAGGTTACTGCTTATGTTCTCCTCTAGGATTTTGATGGATTCCTCTCTCACACTGAGGTCTTTCATCCATTTTGAGTTTATCTTTGTGTATGGTGTTAGAGAATGGTCGAGTTTCATTCTTCTGCATGTGGCTGTCCAATTTTCCCAGCACCATTTATTGAAAAGACTGTCTTTTTTCGATTGCATGTTTTTTCCTGCTTTGTCGAAGATCATTTGACCATAGAGTTGAGGGTCCATATCTGGGTTCTCTATTCTGTTCCATTGGTCTGTATGTCTGTTTTTGTGCCAGTACCATCCTGTCTTGGTGATCACAACTTGCAATAGGGCAACGTGATGCCCCAGCTTTGTTTTTCTTTTTCAACATTTCCTTGGCAATTCGGGGTCTTTTCTGATTCCATACAAATTTTAGGATTGTTTGTTCCAGCACTTTGAAAAATGTCATTGGAATTTTGATCAGGATGGCATTGAAGGTATAGATTGCTCTGGGTAGCATAGACATTTTAGCAATGTTTATTCTTCCGATCCATGAGCATGGAATATTTTTCCATCTTTTTGTGCCTTCTTCAATTTCTTTCATGAGTGTTCTGTAGTTCCGAGAGTATAGATCCTATACCTCTTTGGTTAGGTTTATTACAAGGTATCTTATGGCTTTTGGTGCTATTGTAAATGGAATCATTTCTCTAATTTCTCTTTCTACAGTTGTGTTGTTAGTGTACAAGGAAGCAACTGATATCTGTGCATTGATTTTGTATCCTGCTACATTACTGAGTTACTGTATGAGTTCTAGTAATTTGGGGGTGGAGTCTTTTGGGTTATCCACATAAAGTATGTCGTCTGAGAAAAGAGAGAGTTTGACCTCTTCTTTGCCAATTTGAATACCTTTTATTTCTTTTTGTTGTCTGATTGCTGTTGCTAGGACTTCTAGTACTATGTTGAACAATAGTGGTGAGAGTGGGCATCTTTGACGTGTTCCTGATCTTAAGGGAAAGGCTCTCAGCTTTTCCCCATTGAGGATGATATTCACTGTGGGTTTTTCATAGATGGATTTTATGGACTTGAGGAATATTCCCTCTATCCCTATACTCTGAAGATTTTTAATCAGGAAAAGATGTTTTATTTTGTCAAATGCTTTTTCTGCATCAATTGAGAGGACCATATGGTTCTTCTCCCTCCTCTTATTAATGTGTTCTATCACATTGATTGATTTGCGAATGTTGAACCACCCTTGCATCCCGGGGATAAATCCCACTTAGTCATGGTGGGTGATCCTTTTAATGTATTGTTGGTTCCTATTAGCTAGGATTTTGTTGAGGATTTTGGAATCCATATTCATCAGGGATATCGGTCTGAAATTCTCCTTTTTGATGGGGTCTTTGCCGGCTTTGGGGATTAAAGTAATGGTGGCCTCATAGAATGAGTTTGGAAGTTTTCCTTCTGTTTCTATTTTTTGAAACAGCTTCAGTAGAATAGGTATTATTTTTTCTTTGAATGTTTGGTAGAATTCCCCAGGGAATCCATCAAGCCCTGGACTCTTGTTTTTTGGGAAGTTTTTATCACTGCTTCCATCTTGTTACTGGTTATTGGCCTATTCAGGTTGTCAATTTCTTCCTGTTTCAGCCTTGGCAGCTTATAGGTTTCCAGGAAGGCCTCAGTTTCTTCCAGATTGTTCAGTTTATTGGCATATAGCTGTTGATAATGATTTCTAATAATTGTTTCTATTTCCTTGATGTTAGTTGTGATCTCTCCCCTTTCATTCATAATTTTATTAATTTGGGTCCTTTCTCTTTTCTTTTGGATAAGTCTGGCCAGTGGTTTATCGATCGTATTGATTCTTTCAAAGAACCAACTTCTAGTTTCATTGATCTGATCTACTGTGTTTCTGGTTTCATATTCATTGATCTCTGCTCTAATTTTAATTATTTCTCTTAGAATGCATGGCTTAGGCATTGTTTGTTGCTTTTTCTCTAGTTCTTTAAGGTGTAGAGTTAGTTGGTGAATTCGCGATTTTTCTATTTTTTTGAGTGAGGCTTGGCTGGCTATGTATTTCCCCCTTAGGACCGCCTTTGCAGTGTCCTGTAGGTTTTGGACCAATGTGTTTTCGTTCTTATTGATTTCCATGAATTCTTTAAGTTCTTCTTTAATTTCTTGTTTGACCCAAGCATTCTTGAGCAGAGTGGTCTTTAGCTTCCAAGTGTTTGAATTTCTGCCAATTTTTTTTCTTGTGATTGAGTTCCAGTTTTAAAGCATTGTGTTCTGAGAATATGCAGGAAATAATCTCAGTCTTTTGGTATCAGTTGAGACCTGATTTGTGACCCAGTATGTGGTCTATTCTGGAGAAAGAGTCATGTGTGCTCATGGAGAATGAGTATTCCGTTGTTTTAGGGTGGAATATTCTGTATATATCTATGAGGTCCATCTGGTCCAGTGTATTAATCAAAGTTCTTGTTTCCTTGTTGATTTTCTGCTTAGATGATCTGTCTATTGCTGAGAGTGGAGTATTGAGGTATTCTACAATTAACATATTGTTATCAATATAACTATTTTGGTGAACACTTGGCTTGTGTAGATGGCTGCTTCCATGTTGGGGGAATAGATATTTACAATTGTTAGGTCTTCTTGTTGGATAGACCCTTTAAGAATGATATAGTGTCCTTCTGTGTCTCTAACTACAGACTTTAGTTTAAAATCTAATTTGTCTGATATAAGAATTGCTACTCCAGCTTTCTTTTGAGGTCTGCTGGCATGGAAGATGGATCTCCATCCCATCACTTTCAGTCTGGATGTATCTTTAGGTTCAAAATGAGTCTCTTGTGGACAACATATGGACAGGTCCTGTCTTTTTATCGAATCTGCAACCCTGTGCCGTTTTATGGGAGCATTTAGGCCATTCACGTTGAGAGTGATTATTGAAAGGTATGAATTAATTGTCATCATGTTGCCTGTGAAGACATTGTTTTTATAGATTGTCCCTGTAAATTTCTGTTTTATGTCACTCTTGGGGTCTTTCTCCTTTTATAGAACCCCCCTTAATATTTCTTGCAGGGCCGGCTTAGTAGTCACATATTCTTTCAGTTTCTGCCGGTCTTGGAAGCTCTCCATCTCTCCATCCATTCTAAATGACAGTCATGCCGGATAAAGTATTCTTGGCTGCATGTTCTTGTTTAGTACCCTGAATATGTCTTGCCAGGCCTTTCTGGCTTGTCAGGTCTCTGTGGATAGGTCTGACGTTATTCTGATGTTCCTCCCTCTGTTCATAAGGAATCTCTTTCCCCTAACTGCCCTTAAGATGGTTTCCTTGGTTCTAAGATTTGCGAGTTTTACTATTACATGCCAGGGCGTTGGCCTGTTTTCCTTGATCTTGGGAGGGGTCCTCTCTGCCTCTAGGCCGCGAATGTTTGTTTCATTCCCCAGATTAAGGAAGTTCTCAGCTACAATTTACTCAAATACATCTTCTAGTCCTCTCTCTCTCTCCACTCCCTTCGGGATTCCAATTATTCTGACATTGGAAGTCTTCATGGTATCACTTATTTCTCTGATTCTATTTTCATGGATTCTGAGTTGTTTCTCCCTGGCCTCCTCTTTTCCCTTTTTATCTATTATATTGTCTTCCAGGTCACTTATTCGTTCTTCTGATTCACTTACCCTAGCTGTTAGATTATCTAGATTGGATTGGATCTCATTGATAGCATTTTTAAGTTCTGCTAAATCAGCTTTCATTTCTGCCTTTAGAGACTCTATGTTGCCATTAATTGATTTCTCCATTCTAGCCATTGTCTTCACAATTGCTAGCCTGAATTCCATCTCCGACATCTTGGTTATATCTGCATCCATTTGTAAATCTGTGGCAAAGTCATAATCTCTCAGTCTTTTCTATTTTGGGAGTTCCTCCTCCTAGTCATTCTGTTGATGGGTGGTTGAGGGAATGTATAGAGTCCACATTATTGACCAGAACCCAAGCAAGATGCACCTGTTTTCTAGGGACCTTAGGGTTGCTGGCCTCTTGTTTTCCCAGCCTGTCTTCTGGGGGAGGGGCCTGCCATGCTGTTACTTAAGCAACCCTGTTTGGGCAGAGTTGCCCTGCCCCCCTGTGGCAGGGAATGGGCTCAGTGGGAATCAGTTTTGGGGCTTTTGTTCTCTGGTGGCTTTCCCTGGCCGCTTTCTGCGTCTTTTCCAAGAGTCAGGGCATAAGAGACTGTTTCCAACCCTCTGCCTCAGAGCAGAGAGGTCACAATCTGTTCTTCAGTGAGCTCTCCAAGCCATACTGTCTCCATTTGTGTCCATGCTGCTATAAACTGCAGTGTCCTGGGTTGTTCACCCCTCCGCAGTGCTCCCAGTCTTTCCTCCAGGTCGGAGCACGTCTCTGCCCTTTGTGCTTCTAAAACCGCCAGCCCCTCCCAGTTCACACGCCTGACCCTGCCGCTCCGGGTTTCCTTCCCAGGGCTGCCCTAAAGTCCTTTCCCCGCTGCTACTGGTCTGTGAGTCTGTGCCCCTTCCCCAGCACTTGAGGCTGTCCCTCACCGGTGGTGTAGGATCCACATGGCTGGGCTTCCTCTGGCTGCTGTTTATCCTCCAATATCTGCCTGCAGAATCAAGATTTCCCGCTTTGTACCTGGAAACCAACCACCTGCGATATTCTGTTTGTAGAGATCCAGATCTTCTTACATCTCAGGCTGATTTCATGGGTGCTCAGAGTGGTCTTGTAGATATCCAGCTCAATTCCGGGGACCAGTTGAAATAGGGTCCCCTACTCCTCCACCATCTTTTCTTCCTAAATCTACTGAGGATATATTATTTAAACTGCTTTGATTCCTTGAGTTTCCTCTGGAAAAGGACAAGCCCATTTCCAAGAACATAAAGCAAATTAAGTGGAGTTTGACTTCTGGCTAGTTTTATACTACCTGGTGACAGGGAAAAGTGGATTTTTAGAGTCAGAACTCCAGATATCTCTTAAACATTTCCTTACTTGCTAGAGTACCACATCTCCTTTTCAGATCAAGGAGAATTTGAGAGGAAAGAGCTGTAGTTTGAATTTTTTTCTTTCCATTTTTACTTTCATGGATGTACTCTTTATCTCCTCTCTCTTATAAACCTTACCACCACCTATATATTTATTACTTTTCCACACAAGTATAAAATTAAATATTTAGTGAAGTCCTGGGCTGAGTAGATGACCACATTTACTACTGTCACTGTTGTAAATTGCACATCCACCTATCATCTCCTTTTGGCTTTAGCTGTTTCTGAGATTAGTAGTTTTTTGTGAGTGATGAGTTCTGCTGGTATCTTTTCCTCATTCTTTATGTAAATCCTTCTCATTCTTTTAACTAAGGACAGAGAGTTGTGCTTCCATTCTCCTTTTGTCAGCATCGATATATCCTAGGACAATCAGGCTGACTGTCTAGGGCCTCCCTAGAAGGAGAAAACAAATGAAATTGCCCCTAAGTACCCTGTGCTTCTAAGAGGAATCATACCTTGTTTTGTAATGCTCCTTCTCCTGCTTTGGCTTAGGAGAATTTCAGATAAAGGGACTATTATTGTAATTTAAATGATTATTGTGCTATTGTATTTTTACCTAATGTTCTTTCATTTGAGGAAAACCCCTCCTTACTCTTAGCCCTATCCTCCAAAAAATCACTTTTTTTTTTACCCTCAGTAAGGCTGAAGATCTGGAATGTTCAATGACTGACAGATGATCCAGCTTCAGTGTTTGCTGTTGCCTCAACTCCACATTCACAGAACTTTGTCTACCCATCAGCTTTGGTGATGTACAGGATGTTTGAAGAATTGGGCTTCGTGATAGTTTGTTTCTTGTGAGTTTTGTGTACTCTTTTCAGCAGCAACTAATCTGAACTCTGTAAGTGTGAGGCTGCTGCCTCTGTAAGTAGTTTCTGGCCAGTGGGCTCATTTGGTTGGAACATGGTGCTAGTGAGCTCTAGGCCCTAGGTTCTAACACAGCCATTTAGCTCTATGGGTTTTAGAATGGTGCTAAAGAACAATGGGCATGTGGCTTCAAAACCCCATCTTTTCTTGTTTTGTTTCGTTTTTATAGACTGCATCACTCACTTAGACCAGCCTTTTTCTGAACATGTGTTATCAGCTACCTGGAAGACCCAGCAAAACTACTACTGTATCAATAGCCCTGCAAAATTCATTTTCACTTCTGGAGAAACAATTTAAAGTGTATTCCCTAATAATAGTTTGTTAGTAATGTTGCCTTCTTGTCAGAAGGGCATTCTTTCTGAAATGTATACCTGAGCAAAGATTTACAGCAATGGTAGATGGGAGAAGTTCATAAATTTTCCCCTTTCACACATCCAAATGCATATACTAGTCTTTGTCCAAGGCCAAGAAACTGTATCTTGGTCCAACCTAGGATATTTGGAGACATGCTTTGATGAGAGCAAGATTTACATGCATTTTGTCCAATGTCTCACTTCACCGAAACAATTGGAGTGGGGGACTTTATCCCATGACACATATATCTAGGACAGTAATCAATCTTATGTGTTAGTCATTTGTGAATGTATAATGTAGATTCACTCTTAGGTATTTTGAGCTGAAGGAATTCATTGATTGAGAATTCCCTCCCCTCCTGCATTTAAGGTGTCTTCATACACACACACACACACACACACACCCATACATATACACTTCTACACATTGCACATGTATGAATACACATAAATACCTCCACACATATGCAAGCATACACACACATGCACACAGATAGAGAAAAATGAACACACACAGATTTATTGTGTGTTTTTTTAAAAAAACACACTGGATCTTTTCATAACATATTTCAAATTTAAATTTTATTTTTTAGTCATTCTTTCAGTCAATTATCCATTTGAATGAATGAACTCTGTGATCTTTTCAACACTTTCATCATTTTTCTGGGTGATTAGATCACTATTTTGTACATTGTTGCAGTCACTAATCTTAACATTAAAATTTCATGTTAATCCTAACATTAAAATATCACTCATGTTTCTGGCATCACAGCATGGCAAGTGTCTTATTAGCAAATGTGTATAAGAATACCGCTTGGATATTTGCTGTTCTAAAGAAAATCCACTTAATTTTTTGCTTAAACACACATAAAAACAAACCCTTAAAGGAGTAGCAAATTTAATACACATGAACATAAACTCATCCACAGATAACTATATAAATATACACAAATGAATATATACATATACACAATAATGAAAGACAATTTTTCTAAAGGCCTGATATACAAGGGAAGCCATTTTAGATATCTTTCTAAGTGAGAATGATTGTACATAAACATTGTTTAAACCAAAAGCCCCATTTATGGCCCACCACATTTGCATAGTATATCTGCTTTATGAATGAGTAGCCTAAAGGAAAACCCTCTCATCCTTGAAATATCAACCAATATTTTTTTTTTAGATAGAAAGAGAGACAGGTAAGGGATGGTGGAGGGACAAATGGAGAGGGAGAGAGAATCTCAGGTAGGTTCCATGCCCAGTGCAGAGCCTGACATGGGGCTCAATCTCACAACCCTGAGATCATGACCTGAGCCAAAATCAAGAGTTGGAGGCTTAACCAACTGAGCCACCCAGTTGCCCCTTATTCAATGCTTTTACTCCCTGTATTCCTTGATGTTAAAATTCATGATTCCTGCCTAAATGTTAATTTATAATCTTCTAAGTTTTTATAAGATGTAAAAAAGTATATGACCCTGTAAAAACTGTTTATTCTCTGGAGCACTTTCTTCCCTGTGAAGATTGTGTTTCCTGGTCAGCTGTCCTTATTGGGCTTGAATAAAACTCTATTTTCTTTTTATATTAGAGTTATCTCTCTGGTTAATTAGTATTGACAACAGAATAAAAAGATACACACACAACTTTAAAAAGCCCTTAGCATAAAAGAATCTTGCTGGTCCACACTAGAAAACAGATTAAATGCCATTTTAGTTTTTTTTTTAAAGATCACATATAAAATTGGTAGTCAACTGGGAATTCATAAAGACATTGAGACATGTGTTCTCAGTCCCTTGTTACAACACATAGAGTAAGAAAGAGAACCAAGGGCTAAAATTCCTATTCCTGCCTTGTGAGGAATTTCTAAGCTTGGGTGTCTGCTTCTCCATGGCCTGGTTTAATATGTAGTTTTGCTCCAGGAGAAGTTCATGCCTTAATATAAGCAAGTGATGACCTGGAATCATAATTACATATGTGGACCTTATGCTTGCTACTCTGCCATTGCTGAAGGCTGGCAACATCTGTAGACTATGAGGCAAAGCCAAATTTATGGACACAGTTGTCTTCTGGGCCATGTTAGGAAGAAAAGGAGATAGTCTTCATCTGGACAGTTTGAGAATGGGAATGAAGTTGTTTATTCTGATAACTCTTGTTCAGAGACTTTTCTGTGTCTAATTCAAACTCCTTTCCATTGTAATAATTAGAAAATTACCCTATATGTGATGATGGCTTTGTGAGTCCCAAAGTGAGACATTTTGATTTTTTTCAACATGCTTATTGTCAGTATTTCCCCCCACATTGAAAAACAAAAGACTGTGGGGAATCTGAATAAGGCTGTAGGTTTCATTTGCAAATAAGCTGATGAATGGCGATATGTTGTGAAAACAGCAATGCACTGGATCAACTATTGTTGTATATCTTGGAAAGAAGCCTTTCTATATCCTAGGGAAAGATTGATGCTGAAGGAAATAGCCTATCTGGATGCCCAAGGTGGGTACTGCGGGAAAAGTGTAGATAAGAGCTCAATGTCAGTTTCTTGACATGGTAGATGCTGATTTCTAAAGAAAGTACACAATATTTAGATTTATGTAAATAGGTTTGTGTTAATCAAACTAATTGAAATATAGTAGCGAGATTTATAATTTAGGAGTGAATCTAACTATCCTTTTGTAATGTGATTCTACTAGAAATAAAATTTCCATTACTTTGAATATTTTTTGTGATGATCTTCAAATATACCTAGGAGAGAGACATAGATCCAGCTGGCCCCAAATACCTTTAATCTAGAGGTTTTCCCACTCAGAACATTAATCTCAAAGTAGTGTAAAGTCTTCATTAAGAGTTGGGAAACTATGAATTCCATTTATTCACCCTGAGACAAGAGACCATAAAGACATTTGTACCTGCAACTTCAAACTCAAGTAGGAAAATCTAGTATAACAAACAATCCCTTGTCTAGGGTGGAGTAGAGATGGTGGAGCAGGAGGACCCTAGGCATGTTTCATCCCTAGAACACAACCAGATAGCTATTAAATCATTCTAAATACACCAGAAATCAACCTGAAAACTGATAGAACGAACTCCATGACTAAAGGGAGAGAGGAAGCCACATTGAAGAAGGTAGGAAGTACACAGATGTGGGTTGGGGGAGAAATGGATTATGGGTGCTGTGGAGGGGAGGGAGCTGAAACAGGAAGAAATAAAAAACATGAACAGACCAATAACCAGCAAAGAAATTGAATCAGTAATGAAAAATCTCCCAAAAAAAACAAAGTCAAGGGCCAGATTTCTTCACAAGTGAATTCTACCAAACATTCAAAGAAAAATGAATACCTAATCTTCTCAAACTAGTCCAAAAAATTTAAAAAAAGAACTTCCAAATTCATTCTATGAGGCCAGCATTACACTAATACCAACCAGACGAAGATTCCACTAAAAAAGAGAACCACAGACCAATATCCCTGATGAGCATGGATGCAAAAATCCTCAATAAAAGGCTAGCTAATTGAATCCAACATGATCAAGTGGGATTTATTCCTTGGTTTCCCTTCAATATTCACAAGTCAAACAACATGCTACACCACATTAATAAAAGAAAGAGGATAAGAACTATCCTCTCAATAGATGCAGAAAAAGCATCTGACAAAGTTCACATCCTTTCATGATAAAAACCCTCAACAAAGTAAGGTTAGAAGGAACATACCTCAGTATAATAAAGGCCTCAATGAAAAATCCACAGTGAATATCTTCCTTAACAAAGAAAAACTGAAAGTTTTCATCTATGGTCAAGAACAATAGAGGAATGTCCACTCTCATCACTGTTATTTAACATAGTACTGGAAGTCCTAGCTATAGCAATCAGACAACAAAAAGAAATAAAAGGCACCCAAATTGGCAAGGAAGAAAGCAAACTTTCACTATTTGCAGATGACATGATTCTCTCCATAGGAAACCTGCAAGACTCCACCCAAAAATTGCTAGAACTGACACATGAAATCAGGAAAGTCTCAGGATACAAAATCAACATAAAGAAATCTGTTGCATTTCTATACCAATTATGAAGCAGCAGAAAGAGAAATCAAGGAATCTAACCCATTTACAATTGCACCAAAAACCATAAGATACCTAGGAATAAACTTAAATAGATAGGTAAAAGACCTGTATTCTGAAAACCATAAAACACTGATGAAAGAAATTGAAGATGACACAAAGAAAAAGAAAAACATCCCATGCCCATGGACTGGAAGAAAAGTATTGTAAAAATGTCTATATTACCCAAATCAATCTACACATTTAATGCAATCCCTATCAAAATACTACCAGCATTTTTCACAGAGCTAGAATGAATCTTAAAATTTGTATGGAACCACTAAAGACCTGAAAGCAAACTTGAAAAAGAAAAGCAAAACTGGAGGCACCATAATTCCAGATGTCAACATATATTACAAAGTTGTGGTGATCAAGACAGTATGGTACTGGCACAAATATAGAAAATAGATCAATGGAACAGAATGGAAAACCCAGAAATGGGCCCACAATTATAGGGTCAATTCATCTTTGACAAATCAGGAAAGACCATCCAATGGGGAAAAAAAACAGTCTTTTCAACAAATGTTGTTGGGAAAAGTGGATAGCAACATGCAAAAGAATGAAACTGGACCACCTTCTTATACCACATACAAAAATTAATTCAAAATGGATAAAAGGCCTAAATGTGAGATGGGAAACCATTAAAATCCTAGAGAACACAAGCAGTAAACTCTTTGACATTGGCAGGATCAACTTTTTACTAGATGTGTCTCCCGAGGCAAGGGAAATACAAGCAAAAATAAACTATCAGGACTTTATCAAAATAAAAAAAAAATCTGCACAGGGGCGCCTGTGTGGCTCAGTCATTAAGTGTCTGCCTTCAGCTCAGGTCATGATTCCCGGGTCCTGGGATCAAGCCCCACATCAGGCTCCCTGCTCCGCAGGAAGCCTGCTTCTCCCTCTCCCACTCCCCCTGCTTGTGTTCCTGCTCTTGCTATCTCTCTCTGTCAAATTAATAAATAAAATCTTTTAAAGAAAAAAGCTTCTGCACAGTGAAGGAAACAATCAACAAAACTAAATGGCAACATTTGAAATGGAAGAAGATATTTTCAAATGACATATCTGATAAAGTGTTAGTATCCAAAGTACATAAGGAACTTATACAACTCAACACCCCCCCAAAAATAAATAATCCAGTTAAAATGTGGGCAGAAGATATGAATAAACATTTTTTTTCCAAAGAAGACATATGGATGGCCAACAGACACATGAAAAGATGCTCTATATCACTTATCATCAGGGAAATACAAATCAAAACTACAATGAGTTATTACCTCACACCAGTCAAATTGGCTAAAATCAACACAAGAAACAACAGGTTTTGGGGAGGATATAGAGAAAGGGGAATCCTCCTACACTCTTGGTGGGAGTGCAAACCGGTTCAACCACTCTGGAAAACAGTATGGAGTTTCTTCAAAAAAGTTAAACACAGAACTATCCTACAACCCAGCAACTGCACTAAGTGTATTACACTACTTAGTAGTGCAAAACAATTTTTGTATCCAAGTATACAAAAATACTGACTTGAAGGGATACATGCACCCTAATGTTTATAGCAGCATTATCAACTAGCCAGATTATGGAAAGAGTCCAGACGTCCACTGACTGTTGAATGCATAAAGAAGATGTGATATCACACACACACACACACACACACACACACACACACACACACACACCCTGGAGCTTAATTTCCTGTGCTGTTTACACACTGCTGCTGCAGCTTACCATACAGAGAACATGGGAATCTCAGTCTTCTTCCCTAGAAATCTTCAGTCCCATGTATCCAACACCACCACTAGTCTTAAAACATACAGCTTGTGTAAGATATAAGCGTGAATAAATGCCTAGGATGTTTTCATCATTCCACAGAGCTTGCAAGCAAGGACAGAGCAGTGGAAAGACTAAAAATGTGAAAGTCATTAAGGTATCATCAAGTTCGTTTCATCTCATGAAGGTGCCCTGGAAGTACTGCTCAGGCAGGTTTTGGAGTGGGAGATAAAGTTCACTAACTGCCTTCTAAAGTTTAAGGGGCCTATTTCTTTTTCTTTCTTCTTTGGATATTTTATTTTATTTGCATTAAAATTTTATTTCATTGAGGAATTCTTTTTTTAATTTTTATTGAAATTTCAGTTAACATACAGTGTAACATTAGCTTCAGGTGTACAATATAGTGATACAACACTTCCATACAACCCCAGGTGCTTATCACAAGTGTCCTCCATAATCCCCATCACCTATTTAATCCATACCCCACCCCCCCTTGTAACCATCAATTTGTTCTATATAGTTATGAGTCTGTTCCTTGATTTGTCTCTCTCTCTCTCTCCTTTATTTTCCTTTGCTGGTTTGTTTTGTTTCTTAATTTGCACATATATGTGACAGCATATGGTATTTGTTTTTCTCTCACTGACTTATTTGCAAATGGCTATATTTCATTAATTTTTATGGCTGAATAATTTTCCATTATATATATATCACATCTTTGTTTTCCATTCATTTATCCATAAACACTTGGGCTGCTTCCATAATTTTGTTATTGTAAATAATGCTGCAATAAATATAGGAATGCATGTAACCCTTTGAATTAGTGTTTTTGTGTTTTGGGGGTAAATACCTAGTAGTGTGATTACTGGATTGTAGAGTAGTTCTATTTTTAATTTTTTGAGGAAACTCAATACTGTTTTCCAGAGTGGCTGCACCGGTTTGCATTCCCAATAATAACAAAAGAGGGTTCCTTTTTCTCTGTGTTTGTGCCAGCACTTGTTTTTTCTTGTGTTTTTGATTCCACCCATTCTGACGGGTGTGAGGTGCTACCTCATTGTGGTTTTGATTTACATTTCCCTCATGATGAGCTATTGTACATCTTTCCATGTTTCTGTTGGCCATCTGTATGTCTTCCTTGGAAAATGTCTAGTCACATCTTGTGCCCATTTTTAAAGTGGATTATGTTTTTTGGGGTTTTGAGTTTTATAAGTTCTTTATATATTTTGAATACTAACCTTTTATGGGATATGTCATTTGAAAATAGATTCTCCCATTCAGGAGGCTGTCTTTTTAGTTTTGTTGATTGTTTCCTTTGCTGGGCAGAACCTTTCTCTTTTGATGTAGACCCAATAGTTTAATTTGAGTTTGTTTCCCCTGCCTCAGGAGACATATCTAGAAAAATATTTTGATGGCCAATGTTACAGACATTTCTGTCGGTACTCTCTTCTAGGATTTTTATGGTTTCAGGTCTCACATTTAGGTCTTTAATCCATTTTGAGTTTATTGTAGTGTATGGTGTAAGAAACTGGTTGTTTCATTGTTTTGCAGATTGCTGTCCAGTTATCACAACACAATTTGTTGAAGAGACATTTTTCCCATTAGATATTCTTTCCTGCTTTTCAAAGATTAATTGACCATACAATTGTGTGTTTGTTTATGGGTTTTCTATTCTGCTCCATTGATCTATGTGTCTTTTCTTGAGCCAGTACCACACTATTTTGGTTGCTACAGCTCAGTAATATAAGTTTAAGTCCAGAATTGTGATGTCTCCAGCTTTGCTTTACTTTTTCAAAATGTCTTTAAGGATTTGGGGTCTTTTATACTTCCATATACAGTTTAGGATAGTTTGTTCTAGTTCTGTGAAAAGTGCAGTTGGTATTTTGATAGGGATTGATTTCATTAACTCCGTAGGTTTCTTTGGGTTGTTTAGACATTTAACAACATTTGTTCTTGCAATCCATGCATATGGAACATCTTCCCATTTATTAGTGTTGTCTTCAATTTCATTCATCAGTTTTTTATAGTTTTCAATGTACAGGTTTTTCACCTCTTTGGTTAGATTTATATAATAAGATACTTACTTATAGGTATTATAAATTATAATAAGTACTTATAGGTACTTATTATATAATAAGATACCTACTTCCTAGGTATCTTATTATTACTGGTGCAATTGTAAACCAGATGATTTTTTCCCCAATTTCTCTTTTTGCTACTTCACTATTAGTGTATTGAAATGCAACATATTTCTGTACTTTGATCTTGTATCCTGTGACTTTACTGAATTCATTGATCAGTTATAGTAGTTTTTTCATGGAGTCTTTAGGGTTTTCTACATATAGTATCATGTCATCTGCAAATAGTGGAAATTTTAACTTCTTACTTTCCAGTTTGGCTGTCTTTTACTTGTTTTTGTTGTCTTATTGTTCTTTTTTTTTCATTTTTTAAAATTTTTATTGTTATGTTAATCACCATATATTACTTCATTAGTTTTTGGTGCAGTGTTCCATGATTCATTGTTTGTTCATAACACCCAGTGCTCATGCAAAACGTGCCCTCCTCAATACCCATCACCAGGCTAACCCATCCCCCTACCCCCCTCCCCTCTAGAACCCTCAGTTTGTTTTTCAGAGTCCATCATTTCTCATGGTTCGTCTCCCCCTCTGACATACTCCCCTTTTCTTCCTCTCCTGTTATCTTCTTCTTTTTCTTTTTTCTTAAAATATGTTGCGTTATTTGTTTCAGAAGTACAGATCTGTGATTCAGCAGTCTTGCACAATTCACAGCGCTCACCGTAGCACATACCTTGTTCTTATTAGGACTTCCATTAC
This sequence comes from Callorhinus ursinus, assembly GCF_003265705.2. Classification (NCBI taxonomy): domain Eukaryota; kingdom Metazoa; phylum Chordata; class Mammalia; order Carnivora; family Otariidae; genus Callorhinus; species Callorhinus ursinus. The sequence goes on from NW_027397128.1 coordinate 2,605,246, forward strand.
TATGTTGAACAGAAGTGGTGAGACTGGTCATCCTCATGTTGTTCCTGGCCTTAGGGAGAAAGTTCTAAGTTTTTCCCCATTGAGTATGGTGTTCACTGTGAGTTTTTCCATATATGGCCTTTATTATGTTGAGGTATGTTCCCTCTAAAATTGCACTGTTGAGCGCTTTTATCATTATTGGATGTTTTACATTGTCAAGTCCTTTTTTCTGCATCTATTAAAATGGTAAGATGGTTTTTATCCTTTGTCTTATTGATGAGATGTATCATGTTGATGGATTTGTGAATATAGAAACACACTTTTATCCCATTTATAAACTCCACTTGATCGTGCTGAATGATTTCTTTAATGTATTGTTGGATTTGGTTTGCTAGTCTCTTGTAGAGAATTTTTCATTTGTGTTCATCAGAGATAATGGCCTGTAGTTCTCTTTTTTGGTGGTGTGTTTATCTGGTTTTGGTATTGTGTAATACTGGCCTTATAGAATGAATTTAGAAGCTTTCCCTCATTTTCTATTTTTTGGAGTAGGTTGAGAAAAATATTTATTAACCCTTTAAATGTTTGCTAGAATTCACCTATGAAGTTGTCTGGTCCTGGACTTTTTTTTTTTTAAGATTTATTTATTTATTTTTTGAGAGAGTGAGAATGAGAGAGAGAGAGAGAGTACATGAGAAGGGGGAGGGTTAGAGGGAGAAGCAGGCTCCCCGCCGAGCAGGGAGCCCGATGTGGGACTCGATCCCGGGACTCCAGGATCATGACCTGAGCCGAAGGCAGTTGCTTAATCAACTGAGCCACCCAGGCGCCCTGGTCCTGGACTTTTATTTGTTGGGATTTTTTTTATTATTATTACTAATTCAATCTCCTAGCTGGTAATGGGTATTTTTATATTTTCTATTTCTTCCTGCATCAGTTTTGGTAGATTATATGTTTCTGGGAATTTATCCATTTCCGCTAGGTTGTCTAATGTGTTGGCATACAATTTTTAATAATATTCTCTTATAATAGTTTGTATTCCTGTGGTGTTTGTTGTTATTTTCCCTCAGTCATTTGTGATTTTTATCTGAATCTTTTCTCTTTTTATTTATAAATTTTTTGAGGAGTCTAGCTAGAAGTTTATCCATTTTGTTGATCTTTTCAAAGAATCAGTTCATGCTTTCATTAATCTGTTCCATTGTGTTTTTAGTTTTTATATCATTTATGTTTGCTCTAATCTTATTTTCTTCCTTCTGCCGGTTCTGTTTGTTTTTTCTTTAAAGATTTTATTTATTTGTTTGAGAGAGAGTGAGAGACAAAGAGCACGAGAGGGAAGAGGGTCAGAGGGAGAAGCAGACTCCCCGCTGAGCAGGGAGCCCAATGTGGGACTCAATCCAGGGACTCCAGGATCATGACCTGAGCCGAAGGCAGTCACTTAACCGACTGAGCCACCCAGGCGCCCCACTGTTTATTGTTTTTTTATAGTTCCCTTAGGCATTAGGTTCAGCTGTTTATTGACATTTTTCATGCTTCTTTGAGGTAAGTCTGTGTTGCCATAAACTTTCCTCTTAGAGCTACTTTTGCTGCATCCCAAATGTTTTGGACAATCGTGTATTCATTTTTGTTTGTTTCCATGTACTTTTTGATTTTTTCTTTTATTTCCTGGTTGACTCATTCATTTTTAGTAGCATTTATTTACACTTCCATGTCTATTACTGTTTTTTGATTTGTAGTTATCATTTGGTGTACATAAAACATCTTCTGCACATATTAGTCTATATTATACTGACAGTCCCTTAAATTTAAACTTCATCTTTACTCTTCTCCCCTCCATGTGTTAAATATTTGGTATTATATTTTACTTTTATTTTGTGCTTCTCATAACTGATTTTATAGGGTTTTTTTTTTTTTGCTTTTTGCTTCTTATTTTTCTTTCTCTTACTTATGCTTTTTGTTTTCCACTCACAGAGTCCCCAGTAACACTTCTTGTGGGGCTGGTTTAGTGGTCATGAATTCTCTTAACGTTTATTTGTTTGGAAATCTATTTATTTTTTCTTTTTAAATTTTTATTTAAATTCTGATTAGATAACATACAGTGCAATATTGGTTTCAGGAGTAGAATTCAGTGATTCATCACTTACATATAATACCCAGCACTCATCATAACAAGTGCCTTCCTTAATACCCATCACCTATCAAGCCCATCCCACACCCACCTCCCTTCACAAACCCTCAGTTAATTCTCTATAGTTAAGAGTCTCTTACAGTTTTTTTTTACCTCTCTGTATCTCTTTTTTCCCCTTTCCATATGTTCATCTGTTTCTTTTGTAAATTCCACATGAGTGAGATTATGTGGTATTTGTCTTTCTCTGACTGATTTATTTCACTTAGCATAATATACCCTAGCTCCATCCACATCATTGCAAATGGCAAGATTTCATTCTTTTTGCTGGTTGAGTAATATTCCATTGTATGTATATACCACATCTTGTTTATCTTTTCATCAGTTGATGCACATTTTGGCTCTTTCCATAGTTTGGCTATTGGTGATATGCTGCTATTAACATCAGGGCTCAGGTACCCTTTCAAATCAGTATTCCTGTATCTTTTGAGAACCTGTTTTCCAAACTTTTCCAAAAAATAGAAAAGGAAGGAAAACTTCCAAATGCATGCTGTGAGGCCAAAACCAGATACCAAAACCAGATACCAAAACCAGACAGACACTGCAAAAGAAAAGTGCAAATCAAAATCCTTGATGAACATAAATGCAAAAGTACTCAACAAATATTAGAAAACCACATTCAAAAATACATTAAAATACATTAAAAGTTTATTCATCATGGTAAAGTGGGTTTTATTCCAGCAATATCTGCAACTTAATCAACATAATACACACATTAATAAATTGAAGAATAAAATTATATAATCGTCTCAATAGATACAGAAAACCATTTAACAAAAAACACTTTTTATGATAGAAACTCTCAACAAGATCTATTTAGAGAGAATATATCCCAACAAAATAAAGACCATATATTTTATGGCATATATAGATTATACATATATCTATATAGAAATATATAGATATAAATTTATAAAAATTTATCAATATTATAGATTTATAAATTTAACATAATGAAAACCATATATGAGAAACCCACAGCTAGCATCATACTCAATGGTGAAAAGCTGAAAGTTTTCTCTAAAATCAAGAAAAAGACAAGGATGTCCACTCTCACTACTTATTCAACATAGTATTGGAAATTGTAGCTGCAGCAATCGGACAAGAAAAAGAAAAAAATCAAAATTGGTAAGGAAGAAGTAAAACTCTTACTATTTGCAGAAGACATGATACTATATATAGAAAACCCTTGGGGGGAAAACAAAGAAAACCTAAAGACTCCACCAAAAAACTACTAGAACTGAAAAACAAATTCAGTACATTTGCAGGATACAAAATTAATATATAGAAATCTGCTACATTTCTATACATTAATAATGGAATAGCAGAAAGACAAATTAAGAAAATAATCATATTTACAATTGAACCAAAAAGAATGAAATACATAGGAATAAGCTTAACCAAGATGGTGAAAAACCTGTATTCTGAAAACTATAAAATATTGATGCAAAAAAGTGAAGATGACACAAATAAATAGGAAGATATTCCATGCTCATTGGTTGGAAGAAATAATAGTGTTAAAATGTCCATACTACCCAAAGGAATCTACAGATTCAATGAAATCTCTATCACAATACCATTAGTATTTTTCAAAGAGCTAAAACAAATAATTCTAAAATCTGTATGGAACTACAAAAGACCTTGAATAGCCTAAGCAAACTTGAGAAAGAAAAACAAAACTGGAGCCATCACAGTTCCAGATTCTATGTATGAGACAAAGGTATATAAATCAGAACAGTATGGTACTGACACAAAAATAGATACACAGATGAAGGGAAAAAAATAGAGAGCCCAGAATTAGACCCATGCCTATACGGTCAATTAAAGTATGACAAAGAAGGCAAAAATATACAATGGGGAAAACTCTTCTCAACAAATGGTATTGGGTAAACTGGACAACTACATGCAAAAGAATGAAACTGGACCACTTTCTTACACTGTACACAAAAATAAACTCAAAAAGTTTTAAAGGCCAAAATGTGAGACCTGATACCATAAAATTCCTAAAAGAAAAGTTAGGCAGTAATCATTTGGATATTGGCCTTAGCAACATATTTATGGATATCTTTCCTCAAGCAAAGGAAACAAAAATAAAAATAAACTATTGGGACTATGCCAAAATAAAAAGCTTTTGCATAGCAAAAGAAACCATCAACAAAACAAAAAGGCAAACTACTGAATTGTGAATATATTTACAAATTATATATCCAATAAAGGGTTAGTATCCAAAATATAATAACTTATATAACTCAACACCAAGAAACCAAACATTTCAATTAAAAAATAGGCTGAAGACATGAATAGACATTTTAATGTAGAAGACTTGCAGATGACCAACAGACACATGAAAGTTACTCAACATCACTAATCATCAGGGAAATGTAAATCAATACTACAGTGAGATATCACCTCACACCAGTCAGAATGGCTAGTATCAAAATGGTAAGGAAATAACAAAAATTGGTGAGGTTGTGGAGAAAAGGGAACTCTCTTGCACTCCTGGTGAGAATGAAAATTTGTGCATCCACTGTGGAATACAGAATGGATGTTCCTAAAATAATTAAAAATATAATTACCATATGATCCAGTAATACCACTACTGGGTATTTACCCAAGGAAAACAAACACTAATTTGAAAACATATACGTGCCTCTATGTTTTTTGCAGTGTTTACAATAGCCAATACCCAAGATATAGAAGCACCCCATTTCCACTGATAGATGAATGGATAAAGAAGATGTTATATATATAAAATCTAAAAAACAAATGAACAAATAAAACGAGACTCTTAAATACAGAGAACAAACTGGTGATTGAGAAAGGGTGGTGAGGGATAGATAAAATAGTAGAAGTGATTCAGAGGTACAAACATCCAGATATAAAATAAATAAGTCATGTAAATAAAAGGTACATTTTAAGGAATATAATCAATAATATTTTAATAACATTGTATGGTGACTGCATTTATGGTGAACATTGAATAATATGTAGATTTGTTGATTCAATATGTTGTGCACCTGAAACCAATATTGCATTGTATGTTAATTTTATACTTCAATAATAAACAAACAGATAAATAAATAAGTCAATAAATAAATAAATAAATAAATAATAACATGTGTACACACCAAACAACAGTGCCTCAAAATGTGAGACCAAAAACAAAAAAAAATGATAGAAATTCTAAAGGGAGAAATAGACAAATCCAAAACTGTAGTGAGAGACTTCATCATCCCCCTTTGAGCACCTGACAGAATTAATAGATGGAAATTTATCAAAGATTTAAGAAATCTGATGAACAAATTCAACCAACAATATCTAATTGACTGTATATTAAACACTTCACCAAACAACATCATAATATGTATTTTTTCAAGTACCCATGGAATAGTTATCAATACACAGAAAATCCCAAGTCATAAAAAAACAACAATTTTTTTAGAATTTTATTTATTTATTTGACAGAGAGAGAGAGCACAAGCAGGGGGAGTGGCAGGCAGAGGTAGAGGGAGAAGTAGGCTCCCTGCTGAACAAGGAGCCTGACGCAGGGCTCGATCCCTGGACCCAGAGACCATTACCTGAGCTGTAAGCAGATGCCCAACCAACTGAGACACCCAGGTGCCCCAACAACAAATTTAAAAGAATTGAAATCATATAAAGTATGTTCTCTGGCCAAAATAAAATCAAACTAGAAATCAGTAACTTAAAGACATCAGAAAAATCTCCAACACTTGGAAATTAAATCACACACTTCCAGCTAATCAGTGGCTCAAAGAGGAAGTTTCAAAAGAAATAAAAAGTATGTAGAAATCAAAATAATGAAGTGATAAGCCACAAATAGTGAAAATAATTGGAAAACTCCTATCTGATGGAGGACTTGTATCTAAAACTTGCCAAAAATAAATCCTTTATGTTAAACTCCACAATAAGTAAATAAGCAACCCCATTAAAAAGTGGACAAAAGATCTGATCATATGCCTCACCAAAAAAAAAAATATATATATATATATATAGCTAATACTCATATGAGAAGGTGCTCAACATTATATGGTATTAGGGAATTACAAATTAAACCAGTTTCAACTACACATCTATTAGAATAGCTAAAATCCAAAATACTGACAACAAATGCTGACAAAGATGTAGCAAGAGGAACTCTCATTTATTGCTGGTAAGAATCCAAATAACACAGACACTTTGAGAGTTTGGTAGTTTGTTTATAAAGCTAAATATAATCTGACCATAGGTTCCAACAATTATTGTAATTGATATTTACTCAAATGTATTGAAAACATGTCCACACAAAAATTGTATATGAATGTTTATGGTAGCTTTATTCATAATTGTCAGAACTTGGAAGCAACTAAGATGTCCTCCAACAGGCAAGTGGATAAATTAACCATAGTACATCTAGAAAATGTAATATTATTCAGCACTAGAAAAACAATGAGCTATCAAGCTACAAAAAGACATGAAGTAAATTTAAAGGCATATTACTAAATGGAAGAAACCAATCTGAAAATACTATATAACACAAGATTCCAACTATATGACATTTTGGAAAAAGCAAAATGATGGAAATAGTAAAGATCAGTAGTTGCCAGGGTTTTGAGGGAGGGAAGGATGAACAGGCATAGCATAGAGAATTTTGGGGGCATTGAAACCATCTGGTTTGATACTATAATGCTGGACATATGTCATTATACATTTGTTCAAACCTATAGAACGTACAAGATTGAACCCTAATATTAACTATGGACTTTGAATAATGATGATGCATAAATGTACGTTCAGTTGTAACAAATGTACTACTCTGATGTGGATATTGATAGTGGGAGACTGGTGGGGTGGGCATGGGGTAGAGGGGGCCCTCTGTATTTTCTGCTCAATATTATTGTGAACCAAGATCTTCTCTAGAAAATAGTCTGTTTAAAATAGGAGTAAATAGAATTCATATTTTGTGAGATGCAACTAAATCCATACACTGAGAGAAATTTGTACCTCCAAATGTTTGTTAGAAATAAGGAACAATTAAAGAGACAATGCTAGTAAGATGGAGGAATAAAATGTTCCCCATTTATATCTCCCTCAACAACAATGATTTAAGCAACCAACCATGGACAAAAATTCCTTTGTGGGAACTTTGAGAACCAGGTAGGAGATTTTTAAACCCTTGTGGAGTCCAAGACCAAGAACTGCTTTGAGAAAGTAGGCCTTATTCAGGCAGCTAACGTGCTGACCATGACTCTGCCTAAAGACCCAAAAATAGCTTTGTGCATCTGATATCTAGTCTACAACCCAGACTTCATCCTGTTACCAGCACCATATGACAAAGCACCTGAATGGAGTCATGGTCACCCATACCTTAAGTAATAAACACACAGAGCTCAATCCTACTTATGGACCCTGAAGTGGCCCTTGAACCTGCTCCATCTCCTCACAGCCATGGTCTAGGGACACCTGGAGGTAAGCCTACAATGTCAGTCAGGCTGTAGATCATGAAAGGGCCCCATTCTCAGCTTCAGGTTCTCCCAGGCATTAACAGTCCTGTTGGAATAGGGATCCATTGAGACACACCCCTTTCTGAAATTTAGGAGATCATGAATTGGCCCTATACTTTGCTCCAGTCCCTCCAGCTGCATTTAGAGATTTCAACCAACCAAGGGACCTGGTGGGAGACACTCTCATACATTTTTCCAGAGCCAGGTATTCATTACTCAGTTTTGGCTGTGGACCCTGAAACAGCCCTGGAACTCAGTTCCAGCCCTTCCCAGCTATTATTCAGGGCTAGTCCAGCCCATCCAGGGACCTACCAAGTAATCAGGCAGGAGCTCTTGTAGGGCCTGGTGGGAGGCATACCAATTGTGCACCTTGTAATATGCTAGTGGTCTGTAGTTCCAACTTTGAACCCTGAAGCAGGCCCTTGTCCCAGAACCACCCTACTAAACAAGGTACTGGAGGCAGTCCTATTCACCCGGGAACGAGACAGGATCCATGTCCACTTGAGCCCTTGTTAACAAACCTGCCAACTTCAAGCCCAAGTACAGACTCAGCAACAGCCTTATAAGTTGGTTCCAACCCAGCACAACTTCAATTTTGGAGGTTATCCCATCAGCCCAGGGAGCAGACACCTGCCACCACCACAAGGTCGAAATCAGCCTAATTAGCAGAAGAAACATTTACTCCTTAAAATGCACAGACAACAGGGCACCTGGGTGGCTCAGTTGGTTAAGCAACTGCCTTCAGCTCAGGTCATGATCCTGGAGCCCCGGGATCAAGTCCCGCATCAGGCTCCCTGCTCAGCAGGGAGTCTGCTTCTCCCTCTGACCCTCTTCCCTCTCATGCTCTCTATCTCTCATTCTCTCTCTCTCAAATAAATAAATAAAATTTCTAAAAAAATGCACAGACAACAATGCAAAGCTACACAGACCATGAAGAATCAAACAAAATTGCACCACCCAAAGTAATAAAGCTCCAGTAGCTGACCCCAAGGAAATGGAGATTTGCAAAGTGCTTGACAAAGAATTCCAAATAATCATCTTCAAAACCTAAATGAAATTCAAGGCAAAACAGAGAATGAAATGAAAACAGAAAAAAATGATGCATGAACAAAATAAGAAGTTTAATGTAGAAAAAGAAACCATAAAAACAGAACCAAACAAAACTCCAGGAGCTGAAGAATAAAAGAATTGGTATAAAAGAGTTGGAAAATTCAACACAGTTTCAACTACAGAATTGATGATGCAGGAGAAAGAATTACTAAACTCATAGAGAGGTCATTTGAAATTAGAGGAATAAAAAGAAAAAAAATGAGAAAAGAAAGCACACATGAATGATGGGACATCATCAAAAGAATGAAAATCCATATGAGAGTCCCAGAAGAAACAGAAAAAAGCAGAAAGCTTATTTAAAGAAATAGTTGATAACTTTCCAAATATTTGGAGAGATAAAGTAATCTAACTACAGAAATCGCAAAGGACCCCAAGCAAGATCAACCCAAAGAAGATTACCACAAGACATCTTATCACCAAAATGGTAAAATATAAAGACAGAGGATTTTGAAAGCAGCAAGGGAAAAATGACTCATTTTTCTCCCAGAAGACTGTCAACAGATTTATTTGCAGAAAACTTGAAGGCCAGGTGGGAGTGGGTATATTCAAAGTGCTGAAAGAAAAAAAAAGGCAACAAAGAATACTATGCCTAGTGAAATAGCCCTTTAGAAATTAAGGAAAACTAAAGACATTTCCAGACAATAAGAGCTGAGGGAGTTCACCACCACTAGACCTGCCTTACAAGAAATGTTAAAGGGAGTTCTTTAAATTGAAATAAAAGGGGGGCGCCTGGGTGGCTCAGTTGGTTAAGCGACTGCCTTCGGCTCAGGTCATGATCCTGGAATCCCGGGATCGAGTCCCACATCGGGATCCCTGCTCAGCAGGGAGTCTGCTTCTCCCTCTGACCCTCTTCCTTCTCGTGTTCTCTATCTCTCATTCTCTCTCTCTCAAATAAATAAATAAAATCTTTAAAAAAAATAAAAAAATAAAAAAATTGAAATAAAAGGATGCTAAGTAACAACATAAGAACATGTAAAAGTATAAAACTCACTCATAAAGATAAATACATAGTCAAATTCAGATATGCTAATGCTGTAATGGTGTTACATAATTCACATTTATATCTAGTATAAAAGTTAAGGGAAAAAATATTAAAAATAACTGTACTTACAAAAATTTGATAATGGATACACAATATAAAGATGTTAAGGGTAGCATAAAATGGGGGAGGAGAAGTATAAGTTTAAAGCTTTTGTATGTAATTGACAATAAGTCATTATCAGTTTAAAATGAACTGTTACATCTACAAGATGTTTTATGTAACACTCATGTTAACCACAAAGGGAAAACCTATAGTAGATACACAGAAAGATAAAGAAAAAGGAATTAAAACATGTTACTACAAAAATATGTATTAAAAAGAGACAACAAAAGAGGAATAATGGAACAAAAAAGTTTTTTTAAAAGTCAGGAAACAACAAAGTGGCAATAGTAAGTCCTTACCTATCAACAATTACTTTGAATATAAATGGGTTAAGATTGTTGGTAAAAAGACACAGAGTAGATGAATGGATTAAAAGTAACAATATACTGCTAACAAGTGATTCACTTCAGCTTTAAGGACACACTTAGGCTCAAAGTGAAAAGATGGAAAAAAATATTCCATACAAATAAAAATCAGAAGAAAGCAGGAAGGGTTATATTTATATAAGATAATATAGACTTTCAGTGACAATCAGTCACAAGAGACAAAAGAAGTCACTATATTTAAGATAAAGGTACCAATTCATCAATATATACAGACCCAGTATTAAGGCACCTAAATATTTAAAGTAAATATTAGCATAACTTAAGGGAAAAATAGGCAATAATTCTATAATAGGGAGCTTCAGTACCTCGTTTTGAATAATAAATGCTTTATCCGGACAGAAAACTAATTAGAAAATAGCATACCTAGGGGCGCCTGGGTGGCTCAGTCGTTAAGCATCTGCCTTCGGCTCAGGTCATGATCCTGGGGTCCTGGGATTGAGCCCCGCATCAGACTCTCTGCTCCGTGGGAAGCCTGCTTCTCCCTCTCCCACTCTCCCTGCTTGTGTTCCCTCTCTCACTGTGTCTTTCTCTGTCAAATAAATAAATAAAATCTTTAAAAAAAAAGAAAATAGCATACCTAAATAACGCTATAGACCAAATGGACCTAACAAAAATATACAGAAAATCCTGCCCTACAGCAACAAAATTCTACTCCAGTGCACATGGAACATTCTTCAAGACAGATTATATCTTGGCAATCAAAGTAAGCCTTAACAAATTTTAGAAGATCAAAATTGTATCACATATATTTCCTGACTACAGAGGTATGAAACTAGAAATCAATATCAAAAGGAGAACTGGAAAACACCCTAATATGTAAAAATTAAACAACATACTCCTGAACAACCAGTGGTCCAAAGAAAAAAATCAAAAGGAAAATCACAGTATTTTTGAGACAAATTAAAATAAACAAAACATACCAAAACTTCTGGAATGCAGTCAAAGTAGTACTAACAGGGAAGTTTATAACAATAAATGCCTACATTAAGAAACAAAGAAAACTCTCAAACAAACTAACTTTACACCTCAAGGGGTTGAAAAAAAGATTAAAAAAAAAAAAGCCCAAAGTTAGCAGAAGGAAGAAAACAACAAAGATCAGAGCAGAAGTAAAAGAGAGTAGAAAGAGAATACAAAAAAATCAATGAAACTAAGAGTTGATTTTGTGAAAAACTAAAAAAAATTGACAAACCTTTATCTAGACTAACCAAGGATAAAAAGAAAATTCAAATAAAATTATAAATGAGAGAAATACATTAAAACTCATGACACAGAAATAGAAAGGATTGTAAGGAGCTACTATGAATAATTGTATGCCAACATATTAAATAGCTGATTTATGTCAGTCTCAGCCTATTGATAGTAATGCTATTGGCTTGAATGCCTGGGAACATTCACCTGGATCTAAACTCTGTGGTCAGTGCCCGCAGACATTTCCACAGCCAAGCCAGTGTTGTGGCTGGACCAGCCACTGTGATTCTTATGATTGCAAGATGCACCTCAGCAATAAACATTAGGAACTTTGAAAAAATAAAGTTTATTACTCACAAGTCCTAGAGGGTACATGGTATGCTCATGGCTACTCAGTGAGGTCATGGGTACAGAAATAACACAGACCTGGGGTTCTGCTTTTATTAAGGTTGAGAGTGGGATGCCCAGGACTTTGTGAGTTTACTCTACATTGGAAAATTTACAACATAATAGAATTATTTCATGGGAAGGAAATTGGGGTCACTCAAGTGGTCAGTTATCTAAATTACCCAATGCTTTCTAAAAGGGGAATGTGAGGTGTAAAGGAGCTTGGCTCTATATCTAGTGGTGTAGTTTACACTATGTTTATCCAAGATGGATGTCTTTAAAATGGATACCTTGGCAATAAAAAACTTAATGTCAAGCATTTATATTATAATAAAAAGATCTTATTATCAGTTACACTACAGTAAACTAGAATAAATGGGTAAATTCCTAGAGGTATGTAACTTATCAAGATTGGATAATGGAAAAATAGAAAATCAGATCAGACCAGTAAGGAATATGGGCATTGAAGCAATAATCAAAAACATCCCAACAAAGAAAAGCCCAGGAACAGATGGCTTCAATGGCAATTTTTACCAAATACTTAAAGACAAAATAATGCAAATTTTTCCCAAATTCATCCAAAAATATAGAAAGGAGAGAAAAAGCCCGAACTCATTTTACAAGGCCATATTACACTAATACCAAAGTCAAACAAAACAATATAAGAAAATAAAACTACAGGCCAATACCCTTGAGAAATAAAGATGCAAAAGTTTAAAACAAAATACCAGTAATCTGAATTCAACAATATATTAAAAGGATCATGCACCATAATAAAGTGGGATTAATCCCTGGGGTGCAAGGATGGTTCAACATGCAAATCAATATACATGATATATCACATTGATAGAATAACAGATAGAAATCATATGATCCTCTCAATAAATGTGAAAAAAGAGTTTGTTGAAATTCAGCACACTGTCAGGATAAGAGTGCCCAATAAATTGGGTATAGAAGGAACATGTCTCAACATAATAAAGGCCATATATGACAAGCACAGAAATTATATCATACACAATCAATGGTGAAAAGTTGGGAACTTTTCCTGTAAGATTGGAAGCAGGACAAGAGTGCTTACACACTCACCACTCTGATAAAACACAGTACTAGAGGTACTAGTCAGTGCAATTTAGCAAGAAAAAAAAAAAAGAAAGGCATCCAAATAAGAAAGGAAAATGTAAGATTGTCTCTGGTAACACATGGCATGATTTTGTGTATTAAAAAAAAAATGCTACAGACTCAAAGAAAAACTATAAGAACTATTAAATAAATGTAGTAAAAATGAAAGATAAAAAATAAACATAAAATTATTTGCATTTCTATACACTAACAACAAAATACCTAAAAAAGAAATCTAGAAAACAATCCCATTTGCAATAGCATCAAAAATAATAAAATACATAGGAATAAAGTTAACAAAGAAGGTGAATGATATGTACACTGGAAATTTACAAAGCATTGATGAAAGAAATTAAAGAAGACAGAAATAAATGGAAAAATATCCTGTGTTCATGAATTTGAAAGATTATGTTAAAATGTCTATACTACCAAAGAATCTATAGATTCTATAGATTTAGTGAAATTCCTATAAAAATTCTATGGATAACCTGTGACTTTACTGAATTTGTTTAGCAGGTCTAGCAATTATTTGGTGGAGTATTCTGGATTTTCTATATAAAGTATCATTTCTTCCCTGGCAGTTTGAATGCCTTTTATTTATTTTTGTTGTCTGATTGCTCTGGCTCAGACTTGCAGTATTAGAACAAATAATCCTAGAATTTGTATGGAACCACAAAAGAACCTAAATAGTCAAGCCACCTTGAAAAAGAAAAGCACAGCTGGAGGCATCACAATTCCAGACTTCCAAGTTATATTACAAAGATGCAGTGATGAAAATGGTATGGTACTGGCCCAAAAACAGACACATGGATCAGTGGAACAGAATAGAGAACCCAGAAATGAACCCACAACTGTATGGTAAATTAATCATCAACAAAGCTAGAAAGAATATGCAATGGGAAAAAGTCAGTCTCTTCAACAATTGGTGCTGGGAAAACTGTACAGCAACATGCAAAAGAATGAAACTAGACCACTTTCTTACACCATACACAAAAATAAATTCAAAATGGAAGAAAGACCTAACAGTGAGACTTGAAACCATCAAAATCCTAGAGGAGAACACAGGCAGCAACCTCTTTGACCTTGGCTGTAGCAACTTATCTCTAGATATGTCTTTTGAGGCAAGGGAAACAAAAGCAAAAATGAACTATTGGGATTTCATCAAAACAAAAGGAAATAATCAACAAAACTAAAAGATAACCAATGGAATGGGAGAAGATAGTTGTAAATGACATGTGATAAAGCGTTAATATCCAAAGTAGATTAAAAAACTTATAAAACTAAACACCCCCCAAAATGATCCAATTAAAAAATGAACAAAATGTATGAATAGACATTTTTTAAAAAAAGATGTACAGATGACCAACAGACACCTGAAAAGATATCCAATGTCACTGATCATCAGGGAAATACATATCAAAAATACAATGAGATATCACCTCACACTTATCAGAATGGTTAAAATTAACAACAGAGGAAACAACAAGTGTTGGCAAGGATGCAGAGAAGAGGAACCCTCCTACATGTTGGTGGGAATGCAAACTGGTATAGCCACTCTGGAAAACAGTATGGAGGTTCCTCAAAAAGTTAAAATAAAACTATTCTATGATCCAGTATTTGTACTACTAGGTAATTACCCAAAGGGTACAAAAATACTAATTCAAAGGGATGCATGCATCCTAATGTTTATAGCAGCAGCATCAACAATGGCCATCTTATGGAAACAGCCCAAATCTTTAATTTATTTTTTACTTTCAAGCATAATTATTTTTTTTCTTTTTAAATTAAATGTTGTTAGTTAACATACAGTGGATTATTGGTTTCTGGAGTAGAACTCAGTGATTCGTCACTTACATACAATACCCAGTGCTCATCACGTGTCCTCTTTAATAGCTATCACCCATCTAGCTCATCTTCCACCCACTTCCCTCCATCAACCCTCAGTTTGCTCTCTTTCATGAAGGGTCATTTATGACTTGTTTCCCTCTCTCATGTTTTTCTTTTTCCCCTTCCCATATGTTCATCTGTTTTCTTTCTTAAATTCCACATATGTGTGAGATCATATGGCATTGGTCTTTCTCTCATTGACTATTTCACTTAGCATAATACACTCTAGCTCCATCCATGTCATTGCAAATTGCAAGATTACATTCTGGTTGATGGCTGAATAATATTCCATTATATATATATATATATATATATATATATATATGACACATCTGATATATATATATATATACACCGTCTTCTTTATCTATTCATCAGTCAATGGTTATTTGGGCTCTCTCCATAGTTTGGCTTTAGTTGATAATGCTGCTATAAACATCTGGGTGCATGTACCCCTTTGAATCTATATTTTTGCAACCTTTGGGAAATACCTAGTAGTGCAATTGCTGGATCATAGGAAACTTCTATTTTTAACTTTTAGAGGAACCTCTAAACTGTTCTCCAGTGTAGCTGCACTGGTTTGCATTCCCACAAACAGTGTAAGAGGGTTCCCCTTTCTCTACATTCTCGCTAACACCTGTTGTTTCTCGGGTTGATAATTTTGGCCATTCTGACAAGTGTGAGGTGATATGTCACTGTGGTTTTGATTTGGATTTCCCTAAGCCAAGTGATGTTGAACATCTTTTCATGTGTCTGTAAGCCATCTGGATGTCTTCTTGGTAAAAGTGTTTATTCTTTTCTTCTGCCCATTAACTAACAGAATGATTTGATTTTTTGGGGAGGGTGTTGAGTTTGATAAGTTCTTTATAAATTTTGGATACTAACCCTTTATCAGATGTGTCATTTGCAAATATCTTCCCCCATGCCATTGGTTGCCCTTTAGTTCTGTTGATTATTTCCTTTGCTGTGCAGAAGATTTTATCTTGATGAAGTCCCAACAGTTCACTTTTGCTTTTGCTTCCCTTGCCTGTGGTGATCTGTCTAGTAAGAAGTTGCTGTTGCCGAGGTCAAAGAGGTTGCTGCCTGCATTCTCCTCTAGGATTTTGATGGCTTCAAGTCTCACAGTTAGGTCTTTCATCCATTTTTAATTTATTTTTGTGTATGGTGTAAGAAAAAGGTCCAGTTTCAGTCTTCTGCATGTAGTTGTCCAATTTTCCCAGCACCATTTGTTGAAGAGACTGTCTTTTTTCCATTGGATATTCTTTCCTGCTTTGTGGAAGATTTTTTGACCATTTACTTGTGGGTTCATTTCTGGGTTCTCTATTCTATTCCACTGATCTATGTGTCTGTTTTTGTGCCAGTACTGTACTGTTTTGATGACTACAGCTTTGTAATATAGTTTGACATCTAGAATCGTGATGCCTCCAGTTTTGTTTTTCTTCTTCAAAATTGCTTTGGCTATTCAGGATCTTCTGTACTTCCATACAAATTTTAGGATGGTTTGTTCTAGCTCTGTGAAAAATGCTGTTGGCATTTTGATAGGGATTGCATGAAATGTGTAGGTTGCTTTGGGTAGTATAGACATTTTAACAATGTTCTTCTAATCCATGGGCATGGAATACCTTTCTATTTCTTTGTGTCCTCTTCAAAATCTTTCTTAAGTATTCTATAGTTTACGAAGTGCAGATATTACCTCTTTAGTTAGGGTTATTCCTAGGTATCTCATTGCTTTTGGTACAATTGCAAATGGGATCAATTCTTTAATTTGTTTTTCTGCTGCTTTGTTATTAGTGTATAGAAATGTAACAGGTTTCCACACATCGATTTTATATCCTGAAACTTTGCTGAATTCAATTTTGAGTTCTAGCAATTTTTTTTATGGAGTCTTTTGGGTTTTCTATAGAGTATCATGTCATCTGCAAATAGTGAATGCTTGACTTCTTTCTTGCCAATTCAGATTCCTTTTATTTTTATTTATTTTATTTTATTTTACTTATTTTATTATTTTGTCTTTGATTGCTGTGGCTAAGACTTCTAGTACTATGTTATATAGTAATGGTGAGAGTGGATATCCTTGTCTCGTTCCTGACTGTAGGGGAAAGGCTCTCATTTTTTACCTATTGAGGATGATATTGGCTGTGGGACTTTTGTATATGGCCTTCATGATGTTGAGATATGTTCCATCTATCCCTACATTGTTGAGGGTTTTAGCAAAAAAGGATGCTGTATCTTGTCAAATTTTTTTTTCTGCATCTATTGACAGGATCCTATGGTTCTTAACCTTTCTTTTATTAATGTGGCATATCACATTGATTGAGTTGTGAATGGTGAACCATTCCTGCAGCCCAGGAATGAATCCCACTTGATCATGGTGAATAATCCTTTTAATATACTGTGGAACTCAATTTGCTAGTATTTTATTGAGAATTTTTGAATTTATGTTCCTCAGGGATATTGGCCTGTAATTTTCCTTTTTAGTGGGGTTTTTGTCTGGTTTTGAAAACAAGGTAATGCCAGCTTCATAGAATGATTTGGATGTTTTCCTTCTATTCCTATTTATTGGAATAGTTTGAGGAGAATAGGTAATAACTCTTCTTAAATGTCTGGTAGATTTCCCCTGGGAATCCATATGGCCTTGGACTTTTGTTTGTTGGAAGATTTTTGATTACTGATTTCATTTATTTGCTGGTTATGGGTCTGTTCAAATTTCCTATTTCTTCCTGTTCTAATTTTGGTGGTTTGTAGGTTTCTAGCATTTCTCCATTTCTTTCAGGTTGCCCAATTTGTTGGCATGTAATTGTTCATAGTTTTTCTTAGAATTGTGTGTATTTCTGTGGTGTTGGGTGTGATCTCTCCTCTTTCATTCATGATTTTATCTATTTGAGTCCTTTCTCTTTTCTTTTTGATAAGTCTGGTTAGGTGTTTATCAATTTTATCAACTCTTTTGTAAAATTGGCTCTTAGTTTCATTAATCCATTGTACTGTTTTTTGTTTGTTTGTTTCTATGTCATTTATTGCTGCTCAAATATTTATTATTTCCCTTCTGCTGGCTTTAAGCTTTATTTGTCATTCCTTTTCTAGCTCCTTAAATTTTAAGGTTTGGTTGTGTATTTTAGACTTTTCTTGCTTCTTGAGATGGGCCTCTATTGCAATATACTTCCCTCTTAAAACCACCTTTGCTGCATCTGAAAGGTTTTGGACTGTTGTGTTTTCATTTTCATTTGCTTCCATATATTTTTTTAAGTTCTTCTTTAATTTTCTGGCTAACCCATTCATTCTTTAGTAGGATGTTCTTTAACCTCCATCTGTTTGTGGTCTTTCCAAATTTTTTTCATGTGGCTGACTTCAAGTTTCATAGTTTTGTGTTCTGAAATATGCATGGTATGATCTTAGTCTTTTTGTACTTGTTGAGGGCTGATTTGTGACCCAGTATGTGATCTTTTCTGGAGAATGTTCCATGTGCACTTGAAAAGAATATGTATTCTGCCTCTTTAGGATGAAATGTTCTATATATATCTGTTAATTCCTTCTGGTCCAGTGTGTCATTCAAAGCCATTGTTTCCTTGTTGATTTTCTGCTCAGATTATCTGCCCATTGCTGTAAGTGGGGTGTTAAAGTCCCCTACTATTATTGTATTATTATCATCAGTGAGTTTCTTTACATTTATTATTAATTGGTTTATATATTTGGGTGCTCCCAAGTCAGAGGCATAAATATTTACAATTGTTAGATCTTTATGGATAGTCCCCTTTATTATGATATAATACTCTTCATCTCTTGTTACAGTCTCTATTTTAAAATCTAGTTTGTCTGATATAAGTATAGCTAATCTGGCTTTCTTTTGACATCCATTACCATGATAGATGGTTTTCTATCCCTGCACTTTCAATCTGCACATGTCTTTAGGTCTAAAAGGTGTCTCTTGTAGGCAGCATATAGATGGATCTTGTTTTTTTTTTTATAATCCATTCTCATACCCTATGTCTTTTGATTGGAGCATTTGGTTTATTTACATTCAGAGTGATTATTAAAAGATATGAATTTAGTGCCATTGTGTTACCTGTAGAGTTGGTGTCTCTGGTGATGTTTTCTGGTCCTTTCTAGTCTTTATTGCTTTTTGTCTCTCTCTTTTTTTTTTTTTCTCCACTCAGAGTTCCCCTTAAAATTTCTTGCAGGGCTGGTTTAATGTTCATGAACTCCTTTAGTTTTTGTTTGTCTGGGAAACTATCTCTCTTATTCTGAATGACAGCCTTGCTGGATAAAGAATTCATAGCTGCATATTTTTCCCATCCAGCACGTTAAATATTTCCTTCCACTCCTTTCTGGCCTACCATGTTTTGGTGGACGGATCTGCTGCCAACCTGTTCTGTCTTCCTTTGTAGGTTAAGGACTTTTTTCCCTTGCTGCTTTCAGGATTCTTGCTTTGTGTATTTTGTGAATTTGACTATGGCATGTCTTGGTGATGGCTGGCCTTTGTTGAATGTAATGGGAGGTCTCTGTGCTTCTTGGATTTTGATGTCTGTATTTTTCTCCAGATTAAGGAAATTTTCAGCTATAAATTATTCAAATAAAATTTCTGCCCCTTTTTCTTTCTTCATCTTCTGGGACTCCTGTGATACGAATGTTATGCCATTTTAATAAGTTACTTGAGTTCCCTGTCTACCTTTGTGATCCATTACTGTTTCCCTCTTCTTTTTTTTTAAGATTTTATTTATTTATTTGACAGAGAGAGACACAGTGAGAGAGGGAACACAAGCAGGGGGAGTGGGAGAGGGAGAAGCAGGCTTCCTGCCAAGCAGCGAGCCCAATGCGGGGCTCAATTCCAGGACCCTGGGATCATGACCTGAGCCGAAGGCAGACACTTAATGACTGAGCCACCCAGGTGCCCCGTTTCCCTCTTCTTTTCAACTTCATTATTTTCCATAATTTTATCTTCTATATTATTGATTCATTCCTCTGCCTTATCCATCCTCATTTTTATGGCATCCATTTGGGTTTTCATCTAGGTTATGATATTTTTAATTTCAGCCTGACTAGATTCTAGTTCCTTTATCTTTGCAGCAAAGGATTCCCTAGTATCTTCTATGATTTTTTTCATGCCCAGCGAGTACCCTTATAACCATTGTTTTAAATCCTAGTTCAGACATCTTCCTTATAACTGTATTGATTAAATCCCTGGTTGTGAGTACTACCTCCTGTTCTTTCTTTTGGGGTGAATTTCTCCATCTCATCATTTTGTCCAGAAAAGAAAACAAGAAAGAGAAAGAAAAAAAAACAAATAGAACATCAACAACACAAAATTAGATCTTGGGTGTGTTTTGGTCTGCTTGTGAAAAGAAACTAGTTGTGTGTGTGTGTGTATAGTTTATATATATATATACATAATTTTTAATGAAAGTATACAAAAATATATACTGAAATACAATACAATGAAATACATAAAATACAATGAAATAAAATACAATGAAAGTAAACAAAAATAAATATATATAAAGTATATATATATAAATAAAAATTATAGAACTAAAGAGTTGAAAAAATAAGAAAATAAATGAAAAAATAATAAAAAAATAAAGAATAAAAGTACAAATGAGGTTAGATCTATTTTCCCCTAGAACTGATGTTTTGCAGCCCTCTGATTAGTAAACTTTGTGTGAGTGAGTTGTTTGTTCTGGTCTTCTGGGGAGGGGTCTGTTGCACTGATTCTCAGGTGGACTTGCCCTAGTGGAAATGCACCTCCAGGGGGCAGGGAGGCAGGGCTTGGTGTAAGCGGTGGCTCCAGACTCCACTAAGTGGCACTTTTTTGTTCCCTGAGGGCTTTCAGCACTGATGGGTGGGATGAATATGGTGGTGCCCTGCTCTCTAGCCCTGGAGTTGAAAATTCATGCCCCCCTACTCTTCCATGAGCTCTTACAGAAGAGCAATCATTCTTATTTCCCTGGTTTCCATCAGAACCCTGTGTTCACCCTACCTATGTGTGTGTTTTTTTTTTTTTTATCTCAGTCATGCGACTAAGTTTCATAAGTCCAAATTTTAGGGACTCCCATGTCACAGACCCACGCTGTTCCTCCTAGGGATGGTTTCTCCATATTTCTGCTGTTTGCCAGGACCCATCCTAGGAAAGGGGTCAAACAACCACACAGCAATTTGCAGTTTATGACAATAGAGGAGAAACCTGGCACCCAGACTCGCTGTTCTCAGCTGGCTTCCAGGCTCCTATGCCTGGGAACAGTGCAGCACTTAGGCACCACCCCTTCTTCTTGCAACCCAGGGGATCCTCAGACCATGGTGTCCCACCTGGGATTCTGCCTGCTTCACCACCTGAGCACCTTTAAGCCAAGCACATTCCACACTGTAGCAGTCTTCTAAAAGTTCTGGTTTTGTACTCCACTGCTTATAATACTTTGTGGTAGCCTCTGTAAGCATACTCCTTCCCTGTTGCTGTATCCACAACTACATTGCCCTGGATTCAAGTCTCCACACCTCCTACCTTTCAAAAGCCGGTCACTTTTCCACTTGCAGACTTGCAGTTTTTGTTCTCTCAGACCTCTGATTGATTTCTCAGGTGTTCAGAAGGATTTGATAACTAGCTGTATTTGAGGGATGAGCAAACTTAGGGTTCCCCTAGTCCTCTACCATCTTAACTCCTCCCCAAACGTCTATTGACTAATTAATGGATAAGCAAGATGTGATACACACACACACACACACACACACACACACACACACACACAATGGGATATTACTCAGCCATAAAAAAAGAATGAATTCTTGCCATTTGCACATGGACAGAGCTAGAGGGTAAGAAAATAAGCCAGTCAGAGAAAGAGAAATATCATCTGATTTCATTCATATGTGGAATTTAAGAAACAAAATCAATGATCATAGGGGGAAAAAAGAGAGAGCCAAACCAAGAAACAGATTCTTTACTATAGAAAACAAACTGATGGTTACCAGAAGGGAAATGGGTGAGGGGATGGGTTGAATAGGTGATGGGGATTAAGAAGTGCATTTATGTGTTGTATGTAAGTGTTGATAACTAAATTGTATACCTGAAACTAATATTACAGCATATGTTAACTGGCTAGAATTTAAATAAAAACTAAAAAAAAGGAGATATATGGATTTACAGATAGCACATGAATGAATAGAAAAATGCACAATGATCTATATCTCTTTGTTCTTCCTACTTATGGCAAACTTCCTTTCTCAGAAGTAGCTGGAAGATCTGAAGATAATCTCTAGAGGTACATTTTAATAAAAGTTTGGTTAAAATGTCAGGAGATTAAAAAGAGTTGATTCCTAAAAGGAATGGAAAACACCAATAAGGTCCATAAGTTAAAAAAAAAATCAAGTCCTTGTCATTCACTCAGTTGTTTTCTAGTAACCATTTCCAGTTATGTTCTTTATCCTCCCTCCCCTGCTGCCAAGAGTGAGTCTACAGCAAAGCTAGGTCTTGCATGTTCATTGCACATTGTCAGTGTTGGAAGGCTCTTAGAAAGCATTGAGTCTAATCTCCTTTATGCAGCAAGAGGGAAACTGAAGCCAAGGAAAGGGGGAAGGATCTTAATCCATCTAGGGAATAATGGAGGTGAAATAACTCAGATTTCTAGGATGCTTTCAGTGACAGCATTGTGGCCAATAAAACAGCATAATCAATGTGGTCATTCTAATAATATGGAAACGATCATCATGAGCTGATAATATTTTGACACTATTTTGTTAGAAATTCCCAGGGAGACTCTTTTGGTGTAGTTTCTTAAGCTGGGAACTATGAGAAATTCAGTGGGGTGAAGAGGATTCTCTTTTCTGGGGTCTGTCTTAGGGAGGCAGCTGTGGCATAGTGGGAAGTGTTTGTGCCTCAGAGTCAGACAGATTTGGGCTGGAATTCCAGCACAGCACTTACTGATGTATAGCCATAGAAAAAGCATTAAATCTGTTTGAACTTCTTTTGTAAAATAAAGGTTATAAAGAACACCAACCACCTGGGAACGTCATGAGGATTGAATGAGACAACATATGAAAGTGAGAAAGCACGAGAAGTAATGTGTAAGAGCTCAAAATGAAAAGAACTGAATAGGACTCAGGTTCTGTCTCTTTATTTTGTCCTGAATTGAGTAATTGGGTGGTGTGTATGTCTGTGTGTGTGAGAGTGTGTGTGTGCTGGGGTGGAGGAGGGAGGGAAGGAGAGAAGGAGAAAGATTGAGGTTATTTGAGATTATTTCTGGCAATTCAGGTGTTTGGAAAGTAATCACATTGGAAAACACCAGTCTACTCATAAATCAGTGATCATAGAATATTTTTAAAAACAGCTTTATTGAGGTATATTTTACATATTATAAAATTCATTCACTTTGAGCATACATTTCAATGATTTTTTATTAACTTTACTGAGTGTTGCAGTCATAATCATCGTAACTCAGTTTTAGAACATTTTTATCCCCAAATAAGATACCTCGTGCCAATTTATATTTAATATTTTTTTCTCACCAGCCCCAGGCAACCACTAATGTACATTCTGTCTCTATTAGCTTGCCTTTATGGACATTTTATAGAAATCGAATCATACAGTATGTGGTTTATTGTATCTGTTTTTTTTTACTTAGCATACTTTGAGGTTCCTCTATGACATACTGTGTGCCAGTTCAATCCTTTTTTATGACTGAATAGTATTCCATTATATGTATATATGACAATTTGTTTATCCATACACCAGTTGATAGACATTTGGGTTGTTTCTACTTTATGGGTGTTATAAATAATGCTTCTATAAATATTTGTGTAAATATTTTTCAGAAGGCCTAGTTAGAATATGCTTATATTTTTAAAATTTTATGATTGAAATTAAAGCACACACATACACACACTCCTAGAAATTTTGCAGACCTCAAAAGACATGTGCACAAGTCTCCTAGGGCCATGGAACCCTGTTTAAGAAGTATTAGTTTAGAACACAAAAATTTCTAGTAGATCTGTAGGCCAGATGAGAAGATAAATGTTATAAACAATTTAAAAAGATAGAAGGAGATCTTGGACTATAAACCAGATCTCCTGAGAGACAAATCAGTGGATTCCACTACCCATGATGTTATATCCACTGTAAGAAACACATTTCCTTATTTCCCTGCTGTACTCACTGAGCAGAGATACACCAGCCAAAGGAAGCATCTTGGTTTTTTGAAAGTAGAGGGGGAAAAAAAGTGTTTGGAAGTATTTCTGTTTACTGGCTAATAAGAAATATTTCCAGAGCATCAAAAACAAAACAGAACTCTGCCATCTGCCAGTAGCCACACATATATAGGGCTTAAGATTTAACAAAATTTATATAAATAACTAATTTATGATGGAAAAGTAATTAAAATTTACCTACATTCAGTGTAAAACACCAAAGACCTTGATAATGAGGTGGGCAGGGGGTTAGGGGCACGAGAGATGATCTTCCCAGTAGAGTAGGGCTGTGTGTTGGGGACAGTGCTGCAGTATTGACACTCTTACCTAGCCTGGGTCTGAGAACCTTGGAGGAGAAAGTTGCTCTCCCAGATTCTTCCCTGTCAAAATCCAAATCCAGGTATACAGAGAGGGAAATAGTGAACCAAAAAGAAACTAATTCCTGGCAAACAGCTACTCTCCCTTACAAACAAAAACAACTTACTTTGCTAGTTCAAATATAGACAACTCAACTATTATGTGAGCTCGGGGTCATGTTGAAAATGTTTTTATCAAGTGCCCTTTGTTCTTCCACTGACCAATAACTCTCCAGTAAAACAAAAATACATAAAAGCAAGGTGCTCAAAGAAAGATGTCTACACTTTAAAAGCAATGAAAAGGAAATCTTTAAAAGCACTCTCCAGAGACGCCTGGGTGGTTCAGATGGTTAAGTGTCTGCTTTTGGCAGGGTCATGATCTCAGTGTCCTGGGACTGAGTCCCACATGGGGCTCCCTGCTCAGAGGGGAGCCTGCTTCTCCCTCTCCTTCTGCCTGCTGCTCCCCCTGCTTGTGCTCTCTCTGACAAATAAATAAAATCTTAAAAAATATATAAAAAATAGAACAAAAACTGAAGTCTCCAAACATTTAAAAATAAATATATAAATAAAAACACTCTCCAAAAGCAAAAAATTGAGTGTGATATTTGCCATGGCCAAACAGCAATTACAAAGAAGAAAAATGTTTCATTTCACCTGTACATAAGATACCTTAAAAAGCCAAGTAAAACTTCATTTCCCTATTTCCATTGCCAACTTCAATTTTTGAACTTTAAAAAAGGAAGTTAGACCCAAGGTGATTCTGGGTATGGCTTGGGATGATCACACAATGTTCATACCATGAACACTTTGTTCTTGGCTGGCACACCTGTGCACTGAGGTAACCCTGGCAACCAAGGCTAATATCTGCATTGTTACAGAAAAAGTCAGTGCCAAGAAGCTATTCTGGGCTAGGTATTCCAGCCAGGAAGTTTGTTGTCTTTTGTGGGGCTCACACTAAGCTTTGTAGTTACTGTGTTTATAGACTGGGAGATTTTGCTACCTGGCTGTTTTTTTTTTTTCTGCAATGTTGCCCCAGTTCCACTATGGTACCTGTACCATCCTAAAGCAGTTGTTAAGGGGAAGCTTTGAAGTGGTGGAAAAAATCTTGCTCTGGGAATTAGTAACCTGAGCTGGCTTCCTCTTCTTTAAAAAGGGATAAAATAACACCCAATTCGGGGTCTTAGGAGGATGAAATAGGTGTAAATGAGCTTCATATATTATAAAGTCTAGAACAGGCACAGTGAAGAGGGCTGTGTCATTTTTATCATTGTATTATTGTTATTATTGCTGTGTACAATCACTGTTCCCATAGAACAGTAGTGTTGGACTTGAACCACTGCCAGGTGTATGGTGACCTTTGAACACCTAAGGCCTGCTCAAGCTGAATCATCTTCTGTTTGGGTACTAGTTCTTACCCTACCAGAAGGTATAGACATGACTAATTAAAGCCAGTGAGAAGAATAAACTATCCCAGAAATAAAAGAACAGAGAACCTAAACGCCAAGGCTGAAAACCTTGGCTCATACATATTTGCTAATACCTGTGTGATGTCAGGCTGCTTGGTGCAGGCTTGTAATTCAATTGCTTCTAATTCCCAGTCCAGTACAATGGTCCATTTTACTTTTTTTCAGGTGCTTTTAGCACTCTCATCAATGGGTTGCCCCAGGAACCCTTAATCAGTGATTATAGATGATTATCCCTAAAGATGCATTTAATAAAATCCTGAAAGCAGAGGTCTTGCTGTAGAGAACATTCCTTTTCCAGGGCTAAAACCTGGTGATGAAGTGCAAATGGTGCCTAATGCACTTCATTAACCACCAAGTACTTGCGGGATGGGAACTAGCTTTACAGGATTCAGAAAGATAACCAGACAATAAAGTAGAATACAGTCTCCAAGGAACTTATTCCTCTCTGGTCATGGGATGTATAAGTAGGACCTAAAAAAAAAAAAAAAAAAAAAAAAAAAAAAAAATGGGCTCCTTTTCTTCTCCCACTCAGCTGCCCCTAAGTTGATTGGAGGATTTTTCTGGGAGACCGCTGGGAGATAGTTTAGGAAAATCAGCCCCCAGGGGAACCTGGGTGGCTCAGTTGGTTAAGCATCTTCCTTCCACTCAGGCATGATCCCAGGGTCCTGGCATTGAGCTCCACATGGGGCTCCCCGCTCAGCGGGGAGTCTGCTTCTCCCTCTCCCTCTGCCTGCTGCTCCCCCTACTTGTGCGTACTCTCTATCTCATATAAATAAATAAAAATAAAATATTTTAAAAAATTGATAACTCTAAAAAAAAAGAAAAAAGGAAAATCAGACCCCAGAAGGAAGGTCAACTTGGCTCAGAAATTTTCTGTAAGTTTCAAAAACAGCAAGACCCAGCCCTGCTCCCTGCTGGAGTTGGAGAGTTATATGCCTCAAATAAAGAGTGAGGCCCAGATAATCAACCCACTGGGAAATCACTTACTTTGCCCTATGCTGCAATGGAGAAACCTTGTTCTCCAAATATGCCCTAAGAGTTTCCAGCTGACCCAGGGAGTGCAATGAGTCTAGAGGAACCTGTCAGAAGAAGAGGAAAGCAGAGGAAACCTTATTGGTCATAGGAGGTAAGAACTACAGAGAGAGAAAAGAAACAAAACAAAACAAAAACCTCTATATCCTGGATGCAGATGAAGTCATGTGCTATTTTTCAATGGAAGACCACTGTTACCTCAGCAACAATTTACAGACTACTGGGTCAGATGATTTTCCTGGTAATAGGGATGAGCTGCCTTAATCCATCTCCTAAGTCTCTTCCCTAAGGTCCTTAGTGATTCTTTAGGGTTATCTAGGCAGTATCTAATAGAGAAAAAGAACTATTGCCCTCCCCTGTCCTTCTTTCATAGCGAAGAGCAGTTTCTGCTCTACTGGTTCTTCCCTGGACTATACACTCAGCCATGGGACCCACACTTGGGTCTGGGAGTGGGGGGTGGGTATGTAGGGCAGGTTGTTTTTCCCAAATATGCATTGTTTTGGATAATTTACTAGTCTTTCTAGGCCTCACTTTCTTCATATTTAAAATAGGCATAATGTGTGAATAAACTTTTTTTAAATAAACTTTAATAAAGTACTGAAATTATAGTTGACGTATTTACTCCAATAGCTGCAATCTACCTGGAGGAAGCTTTTAAAGATGAAATAATTGCACTCCTCCCACCTCTAAATAAAGTAAAAGTCTCAAGTCTTTGCCCAAACTAAGATCAGAGTCTCTTAAATTGGACAGTGGAATGTGGGGAGGGGGGCAATAGAATCAATATTCCTACTGCCTCCAGCCTTTATCCACTCTTTTCATAACCCCGGGGCAAAAATAAAATAAGATAGACAGGTAGAAAGAATCTTGTCTGACCTTGCAGCCCTTCTCACTTTTTGACCTCTTGAGGGACAGTGCTAAATGGTAAATCTCTTAGATTTATACTATGGTCAGACCTGGCAGAGAATGTACATCAAGGCTGGCTGCAGGGTAGGGGTAGGGGAGTTGCTGGGAAGGGGAGAGAATAGGCTTGGTATATGGGCAAGAACATTAACTCATTCACATCCAGGTATAACAGACTTATTTGTCTCTCCACCCTTTTTCCTACCAAAGATTGTTGTTTTCAGTATCTCCTTAGTCCATAATATTGTCTTCCAGAAAATTAAAATTTCAAGATATTAGAGAGGGTTTGTTATTCACCCATACATCACCAAGTAACTTAAGGTTAGTCATTTTCCATCTATGAGCTTCAGTTTCCTCATCTGCAAACTGGGGATGGTAGTCCTTGCCTTGCCCATCTCAGGGTTTGTATAAAGATCCAACGAGGGGTGCCTGGGTGGCTCCGTTAACCGGCTGCCTTAGGCTCGGGTCATGATCCCAGGGTCATGACCTGCATCGGGCTCCCTGCTCAGTGCAGAATCTGCTTCTCCCTCTCCCTCTGTCTGCTACTCCTCCTGCTTGTGCTCTTTCTTGTGTTCAAGTAAATAAATAAAATCTTAAAAAAGATCCAAGAGATAATGGCTGTAAACACACACTGCAAACTATAAAGTGCAACACCTGTATATGCAGTAAATTTCAGCATTTCCACCCCTAGGATAACTGTGCCCTATCTCTATCTTGGGTTTTTACAAATTATGTTACATCCAGCATTCTGGGCTATATACACTGTTCCCAAAGAAAGGAGATAGTTGCTCTACTCATCTGAGAACTGTTTTTCTTCAAATCTGATCCACTGTGAGGGAGTGGGCATCAGTTCAAGTGGCCCATTATAGACATAAGAGGGACTCAAAAACAATCCATGATGCTCACATCTCAGCCCAGAGATTCTCATCTGTCTTGTGCCATCAGCCTTGGAGGGTGAAGTTCCACTTTATTCTGAGAAGCATGTGAAACTGGTGGTGAGGGCTCAGAAACTGATTTTGTTCTACTCTAAACCAAGAAAGCACCAGTGGTCCTTGAGCTGCCCTAAAGTCAGGCCTCAGTGAGAACCTTCAGTCCTCATTTCCCCCACTGCAGACCTCAGTAATTTCGCTGTCACTTCAAAGACCAAAGCTCTGAAGTGAGTTTGGCCATTGAGATCTAGAGATTTAGCCTTGGGCTTTAGAAGACCAGGCACCAGGAAGGGACAAAAGAGGCAAAAGTAGGAAGATAAATAAAAATAAAAGGAACTTTAGGAAGTACCATTTAAAAGATCAAAAAGACATTGAGTTGAATCTCCACTAAAGAAGGGTAAGAGACCTATCTGTGGGGAGGAAGACCCTGGCGAATGGGCTAGCTCCAGAGTTGTCCCAACCAAAGATGTCTAGGAGATGAGTGGGGAATCAAGGTGTCAGGCCTCCCCCAAGATGCATGTAGAGGTGTGTGTGTGTGTGTGTGTGTGTGTGTGTGTGTGTGTACTATAGAGGGGGGCAGTATGAAGGAGCTAAAAGGGGAAGGGTTAGATTTTGTCCCTAAAGTGCTAGGTAGACATATCAATATCTGTACTGTACTGAGAGGCCTCCACTTCAGGTCCACCTGATCAAGATGCAAGCAGTAAAACTCTACCCCATTCATTGGCATCCCCTCCCTTTTTCTCTATAATTAAGCTGAGCTAGGAACATGTCTGGTCGTTCCATGGCCAAAGAATCCGGCTCTCCAAGCTAGCTATAATAAGGAAGCAATAAATGCTGCAGGTCAGTCTTGGGAAAATGGTAAAGAATCAACACTTTGGTGGGATGGGATAGGATTTGCCCCAATCATAGAGTACTGGCTGTTGTGTATACTACATCCCAGGCCCCTGCTACTGTTGTGTATAGGAACAAAGCAGGAGAGTCCAGAGAGAATGACTGGGCAAGGCTGCCAGAAGCCCAAGAGACCTAGGGAGGGAGCAGAGCAAGTTAGAAATCTGTGGAGCAATCTCATTAGTCTCCTGCTCTCATCTCTCAAAAAAAAAATAGTTTAGGTCAATGGTTGAAACATTAGAAACAGTAGAAATACATCGCTTAGCTAGATTGATGATAGTTCTACCCTGTTCTATCTTGGTGAGACCATTCCTCATGAAGCTGGGTTCAGCTTTAAGCCCCACATTCTCTAGAGAAACACAAAATGGTACATTCCAGAGAGGAAATGCTATCTTTAGACCTCTTCAGGGCTGTCACAAGGCAGAGAAAGCAGATGAAGTCTGTATGGGCCACAGGACAGATCCAGGACCCATGAGTAGATACTACAGGGAGACAGAAGGTTTTTCTTTACATTGAGCTCCAATCTACCAGTCATAGTTGCAATACACATTGGGCAGTAGTAAGTTCTCTGACACTGTAAGTATGTGAGCAAAGGTGACACAAACATTTGTTGGGGATATTACAAAAGGAACTCAAACATGGATTGGAGGACTTGGAAGGGAAGTTGGACTAGATAACCTTGAAGATAACTAAGCTGACTGGTTTGATAGCAGTGTTAGATTTCACCTACATGTGGTTCACATTTTCTTAGGTAGATGTAGGGAAGGGGGAGTCAGAGGGCCTGGACAATATCTTAGCTGCAGAAATATGGAAAAGGGCTTTAAAAGGTAGTTGGTTAGTTGAAAAGTAGGAATCTATCCACTCTCCTGCCTTATATTGTCTCATGCTACTTAAGCCTCTGAGAAAGTAGGCAATGGTCTCATTGATAAAGTTAGACAAACTCTGGAATGGAGCCCCCAAACTGGGCTCTAGCTTAATTCTACCATTGATTTGCTCTGTGACTTTGAGCAAATCATTTTCCCTCTCTGTCTCAGTTCCTATCTCTATAAAACGAGGCTGACAAACCCTGACCTGCTTACCACGAAGGGGTGTTAGATCAGACAAGTGTAGTCAATATGGAGGGGTATATAAATTGGACTGGGGCTGGGGAAGGAAAGAAAATTAACATGATTTAATATTTCTAATGCATCAGGCACTATAAAAGACGCACATACATTTCTTACTCAACCCTCACAAGAACTTATGAGGTGAGTAGTACTCTACTTTTTATAGTTTAAAGACCTGGGGCTCAGAGAGGTAAAAAGACTTACACAACGTTCATATAGCTATTAAGGAACAGAGGTAGATTTCAGGCTGCCAGATGGCAAGACTTACATATTTTCCCATTGTGTCATGGTGCTTGTACACATGAGCAGAGATAACTGAATATGACTATTAGACAGTGAGGCCCTGAGAGAGCTTGTAAAAGACCAGGATAGAAAGACCAGCATCATGTCAACCTGGCTACTTCCTTGACAATTGTAGGCCCAGAAATGTGATATTTAGCTGACAGACTCCAAAGATTAGCATAGCCACTGTTGCCCCTCCAGTGTTTCTAGCTTTCTCTTCCTCTACCTCTAGCCCTACTGAACAACAGTATTCCAGAGGAAAATTCCTTGGGGGTAGTCCCCAGTTTCTGGTCTTTCTGTCCCACCTTTCCAGCTCACCTCACTAGAGTTAAGGGCTGGGGACTTCAAAGGGCATACTGAACTCCAGTCTGTCTTCAGAGTTTTCAGCTGTGTCCCCCCTCAAGGTCTCAGCTCCAGTATAGGAGGCTGAACTGGAAAATGTTTGCAGGTCTAGCTCTGTGCATTCGATGGGGGTGTGGACCCAGTGGGAGTGGCTCTCTGAGGCACAAGAGGCCATGGTAAAAGACTCCTGTGTGGGAAAGCCACAAGTTGAGCTGCAGTCATCATCCAGGATGGGGTTAAGTGGCTGGGTCTCAAAGATGCTTTCACTCAGTGGGGACTCAGGACTGGTCTCCTGGCCAGGTGGCATGGTGAAGAGAGATTCCTCTTCTGCTGCCTCATCAGCCTCAAACTGCAGCGAACCTCCTGCAACTTGAAGCAGAAAGCCACTGGGTCACCCAAAGGCAGGAGCTCCTTTCAGTGGAGCACTTGGTCCTGAGTACAAGATGGGCAGGGTCTGGGAAGTAGTGCTCCCCTTCCCCTCCCTGGAGATCTAAGTACCTAGCACCAGGCTGAGGTGATACAATTGGGAAACACACTTACACTGGGGTATCAAATTGAGGCTACCTAGTGGTAGATCAAGAAAAAGGATCAATTTCTCCAGAGAAAGAGAAACCCTTTGTGGGCAGCAGGATTTTGACCCTCTTCTTCCATGATCCTTATCCCTTGGTGTTATGCCTGTGTGTTATGTTGTGTCATATGGCAAGAGGCACATTGCAGATGGAATTAAGATTATGGACCTTAAAATAGTGGTATTATCTTGTATTACCCAGGTGGCCCCAATGTCATTACATGTGCTCTTAAAAGCAGAAGAATAAAAGCAGAAGAGTCAGAGAGAATTATCAGAGAGATGTGACATGAACTAGTTTTGAAAATGAAAAGGGGTCATAAGCCAAAGAATGCAGATGGTCTCTAGAAACTGTAAATGGCCCTCAACTGACAGACAGCATGGAAATGGGACCTCATCCCTATAACTGCAAGTAACTGAATTCTTCCATCTTTCTGAATGAACAAGGAACTGGATTCTCTCCTCCAGTTTCCAAAAAGGAACACAGTCCTGTGAACACCTTGATTTTGGCCTTGTAAGACTCTTAAGTAGAGATCCAGCTAAGCCTACAAAGCTTCTGATCTATGGAAATGGAGAGATAATAAATGAGTTTTGTTTTACGCCATTAAATTTGTGGTAATTTGTTACGGCAGTGATAGAAACGTAGTACATGCTTCATGCATAAGTCTGATACAGCATCAGGTTATAAACTAAGAGCCCACAGGATGTGTATTTGTTTGACCCTCTGCATTGTGGTTGTTTTATTTATTTATTTATTTATTATTTATTTATTTATTTTCTCATTCATTCATTTATTTATTCATTCATTCAGTATCTATGTATGTATGTATTTTATTATTAGAATTCATCATCAGAGCTTAAAACTATCATACAGAAATTCAGATTTCTGGATTCTTCTGAAAATTCAGAAGATCTTAAAACATTGAATATTCCCTCATGGTAAAATAAAGAGAAAGAGAAAGAAGAAAGAAAAAAAAAAAGAAAGAAAGAAAGAAAGAAAGAAAGAAAGAAAGAAAGAAAGAAA
>NW_027397128.1:2638190-2710790 GCF_003265705.2 Callorhinus ursinus
AAAGAAAGAAAGAAAGAAAGAAAGAAAGAAAGAAAGAAAGAAAGAAAAAGGAAGGAAGGAAGAAAAAAAAAAAGAAAGAAAAAAGAAAAGAAGGAAGGGAGGAAGGAAAGAAGGAAAGAAAGAATGAACCACCTGGAGCTGAGTAGCAGATTCCCCTTTGGACAGGAGTTGAACTAGCTCTTTAGTTTGCCATAGTCCCTACTCCTCTCTATTACACCATATATTGACTCTAATTCACACACTGATTTCCTTTATATGACTCCAGTATGCATGTTAGTTAGTGACTCCTGATAAACACCCTCTCCAAGTGAAAAAAAAAATCCTCTTTCTCCTTTGGAGACCCTGAGGGAGCTACCTGCCCTCATATCCCCAGAGAAGAGTACTTCATTATTATCTTGAAGAGAGGGGAGGAGCAGAGACAGGTTACCCATTTCTCCTTTCCTGAGGCAAGAGGAGGGACAAAAGCAACTCTCAGATGTTGCCTCATCTTCATCGTTTTGGGCTGCGGGGCCCAAATGTTTCACTGCCCATGTTTTATGCCCATGCCCAGGGACTGGGCAACAGCTTTCTTATTTGAGAAACTGGTTCCAAAGTCAGAAACAAGATGGTCCACCCTCAACCACAATGTTCCAAGATCCACCAAATAGTAGAGGAGAAAGAAGCAGAGCTTGAGAGGGGTCATAAAGGGATAACAGTGTTCCCTTTGTGCCCTGTAGCCCATGAAGTGCTAGATTCACCACTACTTAAGCCAAACCTATATGCTAGGCCTTTTATAGATTATCTGGCATGGCCTAAAGCCAAACTTACCCAAGGAGGTCTATGTAAAAGAGATCTTCCCACATAGAGAGAAGTTAAAAAAGTGATATTGTTTTGGGCCCAGTATCCAGTGGGCTGAAGAGGAGTCTGAGCATCAGTGTATCTAAGAAACTTTATCCTCCCCCTTTCTTACTAAATAAACTCTATTCACTAGCCTGGATTCCTGTTTAGGTGTCTCTGCCTAGCTCTCAGGAATTCAATGACACTAAAGCTGCACTGAACCTTAGTACTCTGGGCTCCTGTTTTAACCCGTTGCCTATTGCTGGCCAGCCCATCATCCTATCTCCTCCCATCTTTGCCTTCAGTGACCTGGACTTTCTGTCCCATAGTTTTGGCTAATGGCTAGAGTTGTGCTGAAAATAGATCACAGTGGTACTCCTGACTTTAAATATGACCTTCCATCTGCAATTTCCATGGCAATCTCCTATGGGCTGGGTATGGGCTCTTTGGGTGTCAGTATTGTCTGGGGAAAAATGTCTGGGTCCACCAACTCCTCTGGAAACTGGGCTCTCAGTTACCCACATTTGGGATATTACTATACTGGTAACAGTTGCCCAAGACCTCACCCACTTTTATTACAGTCATGTCTCAAAATCAGCCATTCATCCTCCATTCCTGACAAGCTCCAGAATCTATACATATAAGTAGAAATGAAGAACTGGAAAAGAACTTAGAAACCAACTAATCCAACACCAACTCTCATTTTAAAGATTAGGGATAAAGAGGCCCAAAGAAGCTAGATGACTTGTCTAAAGTTGCATAGCTATATATAGGTTGATTTAGAACCTAGGTATCCAGATTCCTTCCCCAAGGTTTTTCTCATGATGTTGTGTTCCTTTATGAACCCCTGGACCTTAATGAATCAGGTTCCATAAACTTGCAGGGTTGGCTTCAGTTGTCTCTGAAGCCCCATGCTTTCTGTTGCCACCCACAGATAGTCCACCCCTGAAGTTTTTCAACACTGTAGGGAAGGCCCATTAACTCTCAACCCCAGAAAATTCCTCTCTTCTGCTAATCAGAGCCTTGCTCCTGATACATGTAATATGTGAAGCAGCTACCCTTACCACGCTGGCAATGTCTGTTGAAAAACTGCTTGCAGTAGAGGAAGAAGAGCCCCAGGAAGGCCAGGGTAAACACCACGAGCAGACTGCTCATCAGTGCAACAAGTGTGGCCTCCTGAGGGGGCACTGTGGGTACATCTGCTTTCACTAAGCTCAACTGGAAGGCACCTGTGAGACAAGAAAGTGGGGGAAGTCAGTCACTGTGGGCAGTCAATAGTCACCCTGACACTGGGCCTGAACTTCCTTAAGCCATTATCCTCTTCCTAGGACCTTCCCCAGTTAGGGCTGCTAAGCTGGTTTTAATTCTTTGTAGAGAAGGCAAAAACATAAAGAACAAAATGGAAGAACTTGCATATACTGTTGGTATGGTACAAGTTAATATAATTATTTGAAGATACACATATTTTATGGTGTTTCCATGTCACATCTAGTTATATAACCTAGAAAACTGGAAACAAACTAAAATGTTCATCAGTAAGGTACAGGATAAATAAATCATGTAATGATATAATATTATTATATAATTTAAAATAAAAGACCTGTATGGATCAATATAAATAATCCAGAAGGGAAAAGGCAAATTGGGTAAAGCGAGGAACTTGAAGTAATT
The DNA here is from genome assembly GCF_003265705.2 of Callorhinus ursinus. Lineage (NCBI taxonomy): Eukaryota > Metazoa > Chordata > Mammalia > Carnivora > Otariidae > Callorhinus > Callorhinus ursinus. Next base: position 2,640,678 of record NW_027397128.1, read on the forward strand.
TATATAAAACATCTATCACCAAAAAATACAAGTATTAAAACATCGGTGAAGGGCTTGGTAGAATCATAGTGCTCACCAATTATCCACATGCTTCCCTGCATTTCCTATACATCCTTGTAGTTAGGCCATCAGAGTACTTCTAGTCAATGGACCATGAGTGAAAGTAATGTGTGTCCCTTGCAGACTGAAGTAGTTAAAAGCCACTATGTCTCTTCCATATCTTCCCTGTTCCATCAACCTAGGAGCCACATGGTCTAGATGGTATAGCCACAAGATGGAGGAATGTCTTTGTATAGTGAAAAATAAACTTTTGTTGTATTAAGTCACTGAGATTTAGGGGTTTGTTACTGCAGCATAGCCTACCAACAGGATGCATACAGTTTTTTTAATATTTAAATTTTTATTGTTATGTTAATCACCATACATTACATCATTAGTTTTTGATGTAGTGTTCCATGATTCATTGTTTGTGCATAACATATAGTTTTATGACAGTGATTACCTCTGGAGAAATAGAGAGAGAATGAAATTCAGAGAGGATCCAAAAGGGAATTCTATAGGGGTGCTTGGGTGGTTCAGTTGGTTAAGCATCTGCCTTTGGCTCCGGTCATGATCCCAGGGTCCTGGGATTGAGCCCTGCTTCAAGCTCCCTGCTCAGAGGGCAGTCTGTTTCTCCCTCTCCCTCTGCCCCTCCTTCATGATCTCTCTCTCTCAAATAAATAAACAAAATCTTTAGGAAAATAAAAGGAATTCTATTAAACCTGTGGAATCTTTGTTCTTTTTAAGAAAATCTGAAGTAAACATGCAAAATGTTAGAATTTATTAATTTTGGATGTTGCACAACTAACCTTTTTTAATAAAGATTTTATTTATTTATTTTTGAGAGAGAGAGAGAGAGAGAACACGAGCAGGGGGCAAGGGCAGAAGGAGAAGCAGACTCCCTGCTGGGCAGGAAGCCTGATGTGGGACTTGATCCCAGGGCCCCAGGATCATGACCTGAGCCAAAGGTAGATGTTTAACCAACTGAGCCACCCAGGCGCCCGCAACTAACCATTTTTATATTTTTCTTCATTTTAAATATTTCTACATATTTGAAGTATTTCATAATATAAAAATATCAATAATTTTAAAAGAGTGAGTATATATATATAGATGGTAAATAGATAAAAATGATAGACAGAAAAATGGATAGTGGTATGGGCATAGACTAGATCCTAGTACTTCATTCAGGCTTTTACTATTCCTAAGCAATAGAGACTCCTTTAAACCTCATATTATCATCATCATTATCATCTATAAGTGCACAAATATAATTTATAGTGTTTTCTAAATCTATTAATTCATTAGACCTAGACAGCCATCTCATAAGGTATGAAGAATGGTGATTATCGGGCGCCTGGGTGGCTCAGTCGTTAAGCGTCTGCCTTCGGCTCAGGTCATGATCCCAGGGTCCTGGGATCGAGTCCCACATCGGGCTCCCTGCTCAGCAGGAAGCCTGCTTCTCCCTCTCCCACTCCCCCTGCTTGTGTTCCTGCTCTCGCTGTCTCGCTCTGTCAAATAAATAAATAAAATCTTAAAAAAAAAAGAATGGTGATTATCGTGACTTAAATTATTTTCAGATGATGTAAAGAGGGTTAGGCAGATAATGTATTGTGAAATAAGAAATCAAATGTTAACTGTTTCCCTTGTCAATCTGCTCTACAGGAAGGAGTACAGGGGGTAGGGGAAGTCTTTACTACCCTAACTTGCTACCACTCAATGGGTTGGAGGAAAACAAGAGAAGAGAACTGGATACACACACTGAACCTCAGAGGTGGGTGTCTGTCTTGTGCATGGGATGCACTCTTGGTCCTGCAGTCCTCCAATACGTGTCTTTCGGTAGAATCTATGGTCAGAGCAATAAGGAATGGCAAGGTAATAAAATAAGCAATGCATGTGGGGTGGTCCTTACTGAGACCATAAGCAACTTCTAAAAGTCTTGCCCTCCTGGAAGCCAGCACCCATCTGGAATCCTCATGAATGCTCTGCCTCTATGTCTGATTCTGAATCAGAGTCCCAGATGTTCCACCTCCTTCCCCATTAACCATACCCGATAGCTAAAAAGGGAATTAGTCTTACAAGAGAGGGGAGAAGTGCTTTGAAATCAACTGCTTTATAATCTACAGTGAGATTTATCTTGAATCTTGGGCCTTGGCTTAAGCATGCCAGCATGATGAAAAAGTTGTTAAGTATTCATCTGTGGCTGACCATGTGCTAGGCACTTTGTAGGCGGATCATGAGAAGACACTGCTTCTCTCTCATGGGAGCTTAAGCTCATCATGATATGAACAGTTAGAATACTTCAACTAGACTCTGAGAGGTAAGGATGAAAAAGACCTCCAAGGAATACAAAAGGTCCAGGAAAGCTTGGTCTCACACAGCAGGCTTACCTAGGCAGACAGTCCCCACAGACAGCATTAGAGGTAGCTGTGCAGTTGGCCTTCTGGATACGATTGATGACAGCACAGGTGATGCAAGTCTGACATCTATGGTGGCCCCAGCTGCTTTTGAATCTGCGGGGAGGGCAGGCTGTGCAGTATGCATCTCCACCTTCTCCATAACCACAATCCTGCAGAGAGACGGGAATCACTAACATTGCTCAACAGAAATTTGGAGAGGATCAGCTATGGGACAAATGGACATCATATACAGTAATGTTTTACAAACTGCAAGTTGCAACATATTTATGAATCATAAAATAAATGTACCAGTTTGAGATCAACATTGAAATTGAAAAACAAAACAAAATAATGATATAAAATATCAGAGTTCATATACTAATGCTAAGTATCAGTCAGCATAGGCTAGGTTATGTTAAGGCAAAAAGCAAATTCCAAATCTCAGTGTCTTAAAAGAACAAAAGTTTAGTTCTCACTCACCCTATTTGCCTACCAGAGGTCTAGTAGGAGCTATGGTTTATATTATTCTCACTGGGCTACACGAGGTGGCAAAGGCTTTATCTTTGTGTTGCCATGATTGGAGCATCAGGGAAAAGAGAACTTTGTGAATTGCCACTGGCTCTTACTTTCTTCCAGAAATGATCCATTTCACTTTGCTCACATGTCTTTGATCACACATATCATCTGATTATTAGTAACTACACAAGTAAAAGAAAATGCAATTCCACAATGTTCTAGAAGATGGGGAGGTGGAAATATTTGACAAATAGCTGTAATCACTACCAATACCTCAATATTGTTTTGTAAAACTTTTACAGATAAAATATATGCAAGTATGTGTTAGGTTGTGATAAAAAAAATGTATTCTTTACTCTTGGTAGTGGTAAAAAAAAATGTTTAAATGTCAGTGATATAGAGGAGAGATGAGTGATCCAGCTGGTTCTTGCCTCAAGTCTAATATTGACTTAGTGTGACTGTAGCCAGCCCCTCTCCATTTCTGAGCATCAGAAGCCCCAACATCTGAAGAGGCTGAAGTAGACAGTCTCTAAATATTCTTCCAGCTCTGACATTCTAAGTTAGGTACAAGGCACCTGCCTGATATATCATAGCTTTTTTCTCAAAATACAACTTTAGTCATCAGGGGATATTAACTATTTGCTAGTTGTGGCAGAATTCAGCTGATTTTTTGCCAAACTCCTTTCTTCCTAAGAATACCACTAGCCAACATTCCCTAACCCCTCTGTAGTTAGGGGGGTACAGGTGCCTAATTTCTAGCTAATGGAACATGGATAAAATGATGCATGCCTCTCTCAGGCCTGGCCCCAAGAAAACTGCCTGTTTTTGTCTTTATACTTAAATTAAATTTAAAACTGCCTTAATTTTATTTATACTGTGATTTTCTGGTACACAGTAACACCCAGAGAAATGTTGAAATCAATATATTAAAAATGACAGGACATCAGGAAAATGGAGGAGGTGACAGCTCCAAGCCTTCATTTCCTCATAGTAACAGAAAAGCATACAGAGGGGCACCTGGGTAGCTCAGTTGGTTGAGCATCCAGCTCTTGATTTCAGTTCAGGTCATGATCTCAGGGTCCCAGGATTGAGCCCCACATCAGGCTCCATGCTTAGCAGGGTGTCTGCTTGAGGATTTCTCTACCTCTCCCTCTGCCCTTCCCCCTGCCCATGTGCTCTCTCTCTCTCTCTCCTTCTCAAATAAATAAATAATTCTTTAAAAAAAAAGAAAAGTATGCAGAAATTGTCAGAATCAAAGTTGTCAGAACTCTGGGAAACAAAGATTTACAGTGATTAAGCAAATGCTGAACCAAGAAAAAAGACAACTTGAAAATGAAAGGAAAGTTTTATGCCATTTTTGTTTGCCTTTACTACACAAGTCTCCTGAGCAGCACCAGCCCTAAAGTGGAGGCAATCTTAAAGTGGCAGCAGCCTGTGTTCTTAGTGGGAGGCCTTCATCCCTAGTTCCAGAATGTATTGAGCAAAACTTATTCATAAATTATTGTGTATGACTGTTCTAACCTGTCTGTTGGCTACCTAAAAGACTGGTATGAAGTGTTCACTTCTGTTTCATTCAATTTAGAATTCAGACTGGAAAAGGGGTGGGCATTTATTTAAAAAAATGCTGCAAAGCAAACTAACAAACCACAGATATCTGGGGCAAGAAATTACGAACAAAGAAACATGATAGACTTCCTAACCTTGGAAGGGTTAGAAAAAAATGAGAGAAATGTGTTGGGAAATGAAAACATTCAGAAGCACCCATATATATGGGGGAATTTAGAAAGGCACATGCATTCCTAGGTCAAGAGACATGCTTATAAAAGGAGAAGACCCAAAGCTTACACATTGGGCTGATCCATAGGCTGAGTGCAAGTTTGGCTAATTGTTGAAGGAGTGTTTCAGCACAGACCCAATCTGCAAAGACTGGGAAAGGTGTGTAGGTTTTTTTATTTTATTTTATTTTTATTTTTTAAAATATCTGGCACTCAAGGAAATCTCTATCAAAATATTAGTGGGGCACCTGGATGGCTCAGTCCATTAAGCATCTGCCTTCGGCTCAGGTCATGATCTCAGGATCCTGGGATCCAGCCCCACATAGGGATCCATGCTCGGCGGGGAGTCTGCTTCTCCCTCTCCCTCTCCCCCTCCCCCCTGCATGCTCTCCCTCTCAAATAAATAAATAAAAATATTAGTTAACCATGATCTAAATAAACACAGACTAAATAACCATATATGGGAAAGAATACAGTGTTTGAAAAAGGATTTTGGAAAAACACCTAAATAAATGAACTAATATAGCCTTTAATAAATACAATTTTTTAAAAAAAGCTAAATGTGAGGAAGGAAAAAAACTGATTAACGTCACATTATAATGATTAGTTTTGAACAAAAAAGTGACAAAACATATAAAGAAACACGAATGTATGGCTCATTTAAAGAAACAAATAAAATTGATGGAAAGTATTTCTGAGGAAGTCCAGACATTGGACTTACTAGACAAAGAGTAGAAGACTAATATCTTAAATATATTCAAAGAAAAACATGAACTAAAAAAATCAGAAATAAGTGTATGAACAAAATGGTAATATCAAAATTATAAAAAGAAACCAAACAGAAATCCTGGATCTGAAAAGTAAACTAACTAAATGAAAAAATCACTACAAGAGTTAAATAGTAGCTCTCAGCAGGTAGAAAAATGAATGAGCAAACTTGAGGACAGTTGAAATTATCAAGTGTGAGGAACAGAAATACAAAAGGAATGAAGAGAGTAAACAAAACCTAAGAGACACCAACAAGTGGACTAACAAACAATTGGGATTCCCAGAAGGAAAAGAGAGAAATAAAAAAGCAGAAACAATATTTGAAGAAATAATGGCTAAAAACTTACCAAATTTGATGAAAGACATTAATAAACACATCCACAATGCTCAATGAACTTGAAGTAGGAAAAACTCAGAGACCCATAATAAGACATATTACAAATAAGATGTACAGAGCCAAAAACAAAGAAAAAAATCTTGATGCAACAATAGAGAAACAACTTGTCAAGTACAAGAGATCATATTTTTCCTCAAAAAATATGGAAGCTAGAAGGCAGTAAGATGACATATGTGTCAAAAGAAATAGACTGCTAACAAATTATTCCTTAGCCAAGAAAAAGAATTCTTCAAAGATGAAGGAGAAATTAAAACATTTCTAGATAAACAAAACTGGGGCAGTTTAATATTACCAGACCTAAACTACAAGAAATGCTAAAGGGAATTCTTCAGGTTAAAACTGAAGGATGCTGGATAGTAACTCAAAACCACAGAGGGAAATAAATATCTCTGGTAAAGGTAAATACATGAGAAAATATAAAAGGCATCATATTGCATTTTTAGTTTTTCACACCACCTTTTATGTCCTATATGATTTAAAAGAAAAAATAATAATAATTATAAATCTAAGATATTGGGCTCATAATTAATAACCAAAGTGACAATAATAACATAAAGGGAGGTGAGACAAAACTGTATAAATTAGAGTTTTTGTATGCTATTGAAGTTAACTTGGTATCAACTCAAACTACATCATTAAAATTCAGGATGTTAAAGGGAATCTGCATGGTAACTAAAAGGAAATAACTAAAAATATACACAAAAGAAATGAAAGAGGAATTAGTAAAACTTCTCAGTGCAAAAAAAATAACTAGCAAAAAAGGTAATAATGTAGGAAATGAGGGACAAAAAATGGTATAAAACATACATAAGACAAATAACAAAATGTAAGAAGTACTCTCTTATCAGTATTTCTTTTTCTCTCTCTCTTTTCAGTATTTCTCTTAATGTCAATGTTTTAAGTGCTCCAAAGGCAGATTGGTAGACTGGATAAAAAACAACAGTAACAACAACAACAACAACAAACATGACCCACCCATATACAGCCTACAAGAGATTAACTTTAGACCCAAACACACAGATTGTTGAAAGTAAAAGGATAAAAAACATATTCCTTGCAAATAGTAACAAAAAGAGATCTGGGGTGTTTATACTGATGTCATACAAAATAGACTGTGAACAAAAAATTCTATAAAAACAAAGAAGAGGTGGAGTAGTTAGCATGGCAGAGAAGTAGGGGGACCGTGGGCTTTCCTCATCCCTTGAAGACAGCTGTATTGAGGTCAGATCACTTAGAACACCCATGAAAACAACTTGAGGACTGGGAAAAAGATATCTATGGTTGGAGAGAGATAATGTGGCAGGTGCTGAGGTGCATGGAAGTGAACTGGGGGAAAGAAAAACTGGTGCCATGGAGGGGAGGGAATCCTTTCCATGAAGAGAGAAAAAGGAGAGAAAGAGAGAGGGGTTGCAAGAGTGCAGCATCAGGTTCGCACAAGAAGAAAACCTCTCTGGACCAAGGAGTGGAGAGTGAGGGGTATTGAGTGTTGCAGGCTTTTTGCAAACAGTGTATGGAGCTCAAACTCTGAGGTTTTGGAAGTACACGACTTTCACCAGAGTGGAACTATGGCATGCACTCCCGGGGAGAAGGAGGGAGCTAGCCTAGGAGCATACAATGTGGTATAGGGATATCCTGGGTCACACTGGGAGAGACTCTTCCCCTTCCTGGAATACATTTGAAAGAAGGTATATTGCCTCTCCAAGGACAAAAGACCCTGCAGGTGCCAGCTTTTCATCAACAGGGGATGTGCAGATGGTGAATAACCTGGTTGCTGTATTTCATTATGCTACACCATAGATTCCATGCACCACACAGGCAAGGGACTGTTTTTCTGGGACAAAGCACACCAAACACATCAGGGTGAGGTTCCACACTAGAGGATGGGGATAGGCACAAGTAGTGCCAGGTCCTCTAAGATTTAGACTTTTGAATCCCAGTCAAGCACCAAAGATAAAATGCAGGAGTGCTATGGTGCTGGGTGGGCTGAAGGCTCCTGCTATTCTGTGAGGGCTTCCTAAACAGAGGGGGGTGTGAGATTCCCCTGTCTGGGGACAAGAGAGTGGGGTGGAGCCACTCATCCCCTCGCCAACAACACAGTTGGACTTCAGAGAGCAACACAGTGGCCCCATGAAGAAGGGGGATCTGCTTACACCAAAACCTGACCCCTGTGCCTGGCAAGTGCATATGTACTGGGGCATGCCTGACTCTGAGCCAGTGCATAGGGCCTCTCCCCCAGAAGACCAGCATAGGCAGAACCCTGCATGCACAAGGTCTGCTGATCATAGAGTGCTTCAAAGTGTCACCAGCGGTTCTGATGGAAATAGGACCAGGCTTTACTTTTTTTTTTTATTTTTTTCTATTCTTTAGAATCAGGCTTATAGTTTTGTTTCTTTTTTCCATTTCCTTTTCTCTTTTTGGGTGGCTCAGGATTCTTTTTCTCTTTTCTTTTTCTTTTTCTCTGTAGAATTAGGCTTATAGTTTTATGATTGTTTTTATTTGTTCCTGTTACTTTTTTTCTTTTTTTATCAGACCTTTTTACTTTTTTTTCAAGGCTTATTTGAACAAACAAATCAAAACACACCTAGTTAAAGGTCCAAACACTCCCCACTACAAGCAAGGAGGAACTCTGCAGAGGTTGAACCAGTGGGAAAAAGCAGCCAAAACTCAACACCAAAGTGCACACAGCATACACAAGAAACACCTGCTGAAGTGCCAGGCCCTGGGCAGTGTATGACCCCTTTTTAATATAGCATTACTTTCAGATGTAGGAAAGATAACAAGCTTATAAAACATGCAAAAGACAGAAACTTAGCCAAAATGACAAGATGGAGGAATTCTCCCCAAAAGAAAGGTCGGGAAGAAATCACAGCCAAGTACTTGCTCAAAACAGATATAAGCAATATATCTGAACAATAATTTAGAGCAGCAGTCATAAGATTACTAGCTGTGCTTAAAAAAAGCATAAAAGACACCAGAGGAACCCTTGCTACAGATACAAAAGAACTAAAAAGTAGTCAGGTTGACATAAAAAAATGCTACAACTGAGATGCAAAACTGACTGGATATAATCACAACAAGGATTGAAGAAACAGGAGAGATTTGGTGATATAGAAGATAAAATTATGGAAAATAATGAAGCTGAAAATAAAAGGGAAAGAAAACTATTAGATCATGCATGTAGCCTTAGGAAACTCAGTGAGTCCATAAAGCAAAATAATATCCATATCACAGGAGCCCCAGAAGAAGAGTGGGGGAAAAGGGGCATAAGGTTTATTTGAACAAATTACAGCTGAGAACTTCCCTAATCTGGGGAAGGAAATACACATTCAAATCCAAGAAGCACAGAGAACTCACCTCAAAATCAACAAAAACAAGTCAACACCAAGACATATCATAGTGAAACTTGCAAAATACAAGGGTAAAAAGAGAATTCTGAAAGCAGCTAGGGAAAAGAACTTTTTTTAAAAAAAAATTATTATGTTCAGTTAGCCAACATTAGTTTTTGATGTCATGGGTAAAAGGTCCTTAACTTACAAGTGTAGACACATAAGGTAGCAGCAGACCTGTCTGTTGAAACTTGGCAGGCCAGAAGAGAGTGGAAGGAAATATTCAACATGCTACAAGGAAAAATATACAGCCAAGAATACTTTAACCAGCAAGGCTGTCATTCAATATAGGAGAGATATAGTTTCCAAGCAAAAACTAAAGGAGTTCATGAACACTAAACAAGTTCAGCAACAAATATTAAAGGGGACCATTTGACAGGGAAAGAGAGACCAAAAGTAACAAAGACTAGACAGAAACAGAGACTTTACAGGTAATACACTGGCACTAAATTCATATATATCAATAATTATTCTGAATGTAAGTGGAATAAATTCTCCAATCAAAAGGCATAAGATATCAGAATGAATAAAAAAAAAGACCGTCAATATGCCACTTACAAAAGACTCATTTTAGATCCAAAGACACCTCCAGTTTGAAAGTGAGGGGGTGGAGAATCATTTACCATGCTAATGAACATCAAAAGAAAGCTGGAGTACCCATACTTATATCAGTCAAACTAGATTTTCAAACAAAGACCATAACAAGAGATGAAACAGGGCACTATATCATAGTAAAAGCGTCCATTCAGCAAGAACATCTAATGATTTTAAATATTTGTACTAACTTGGGAGCAGCCAAATACATAAATCAATTAATAAAATACTTAAAGAACATGATTGATAATAATACAATAATAGTAGGGGACTTTAGCACCCCACTCACATCAAGAGACAGATCATCTAAGCAGAAGATCAACAAGGAAACAAGGGCCTTGAATGACACACAGAACCAGATGGACTTAACAGATATATTCAGAGCATTTCATCCAAAAGCAGCAGACTACACACTCTTTTTGACTGCACATGGAATATTCTCCAGAATAGATCATGGACAGGATCACAAATCAGGCTTCAACCACTACAAAAAGACTTGAGATCATACCATGCATATTTTCAGACCACAGTGCTATGAAATTTGAAGTCAACCACAAGAAAATATTTGGAACAACCACAAACACATGGAGGTTAAAAATCATCCCACTAAAGAATGAATGGGTTAACCAGGAAATTAAAGAAGAATGAAAAAAAAATACATGGAAGCAACTGAAAATGAAAACAAGACAGTTCAGAACCTTGGAGATGCAGCAAAGGCTGTCCTAAGAGGAGAGTATATAGCAATAAAAGCCTTTCTCAAGATGCAGTAAAAATCTCAAATACACAATGTAACCTTACACCTAAAGGAGCTGGAAAAAGAATAGCAAATAAAGCTTAATGCCAGCAGGAGAAGGGAAATAATAAACCTTAGAACAGAAACCAATGACATACAAATCAATAAAACAGTAGAACAGATCAAGAAAACTAGGAGCTTGTTCTTTGAAAGAATTAACAAGACTGATAAACCTCTAGACAGACTTATCAAAATGAAAAGACAAAGTATTGAAATAAATAAAATCATGAATGAAAGAGGAGACATCACGAACAATGCCATAGAAATACAAACAACTATAAGAGAATATTATTAGCAAGTGTATGCAAACAAATTAGGCGATCTGGAAGAAATGGATAAATTCCTAGAAACATATAAGCTACCAAAACTGAATCAGGAAGAAATAGACAGTCTGAACAGACACATAATCAGCAAAGAAATTGAATCAGTTAAAAAAAAAAAATCCCAATAAAGGAGAGTCGAGGGCCTGATGGCTTCTAAGGGGAAATCCACCAAACAGTTAAAGAGTTAGTATCTATTCTTCTCAAATTGTCCCAAAAATGGAAATGGAAGGAAAACTTCTAAACTCATTATATGAAGCCTGCATTACCTTGATCCCCAAACCAGACAAAGACCCACTAAAAAGGGGAATTATAGACCAATATCCCTGATAAACCCTCATGCAAAAATTCTCAATGAGATACTAACTAATGGAATCCAAAAGTACATTAAAAGGATTATTCACCAAGACAAATGGTATTTATTCCAGGATGTCAGGGGTGTTCAATACCCCCTAAAAATCAACGTGATACATTACATTAATAAAAGAAAGGATAACAACCACATGATCCTCTCAATAGATGCAAAACATACATTTGACAAAATACAGCATCCTTTCTTGATAAAAACCCTCAAGAAAATAGCAATAGAAGGAACATACCGCAACATCATAAAGGCCATATAAAAAGACCCACCAATAATATCCTTAAGGGGAAAAACTGAGAGCTTTTCCTTTAAGGTCAGGAACAAGATGAGGATATTCACTCCCACCACTGTTGTTCAACATAGTATTGAAAGTCCTAGTCTCTGCAATCAGCAAAAAACAAAAACAAAACAAAACAAAAAACAAACAAACAAAAAACGAACAAAATGCATCCAAATCATCAAGGAAGTCAAACTTTCAGTCTTCACAGATGACATGATATTCTATGTAGAAAACCCAAAAGATTCCACCAAAAATTTGCTAGAACTGATACAGGAATTTAGCAAAGTTGCAGGTTATAAAATCAATGCACAGAGGTCTGTTGCATTTCTGTATACCAATAATGAAGCAGCAGAAAGAGAAATCAAGGAATCGAGCCCATTTACAATTGTACCAAAAACCATAAGATACCTAGGAATAAATCTAACCAAAGAGGTAAAAGATCTGTAGTCTGGAAACTATAGAACACATATGAAAGAAATTGAGGAAGACACAAAGAGCTGGAAAGCATTCTATGATCATGGATTGGAAGAACAAATATTGTTAAAATGTCTATACTTCCCAAAACAAGCTACACATTCAATGCAATCCCGATCAAAATAACACTAGTATTTTTTCACACAGCTAGAACAACGAATTCTAAAATTTGTATAGAACCAGAAAGGACCCTGAATAGCCAAAATAATGTTGAAAAAGAAAACCAATGCAGGAGACATCACAATTCTGGACTTCAAGCTATATTACAATGCTGTAATTAACAAAACAGCACGTTACTGGCACAAAAACAGACACATAGATCAATGGAACAGAATAGAGAATCCAGAAATGGACCCATAACCCTATAGTCAACTAACCTTTGACAAAGCAGGAAAGAATATCCAATGGCAAAAAGATAGTCTCTTCAACAAATGGTGTTAGGAAAATTGGACAGCAACATGGAGAAGAATGAAACTGCACCACTCTTTTACACCATACACAAAAATAAGTTCAAAATGGATCAAAGACCTAAATGTGAGGCAGGAAGCCATCAATATCCCAGAGGAGAACACAGGCGGCAATCTTTTTGACCTTGGCTGCAGCAACTTCTTACTAGACACATCTCTGGAAGCAAGGGAAACAAAAGTGAAAATGAACTGTTGGGACTTCACCAATATAAAAACCTTCTGCACAGGAAAGGAAACAGTCAATAAAACTGAAAGGCAACCAAAGGAATGGGAGAAGATATTTGCAAATGACAAATCAGATAAAGGGTTAATATCCAAAATAGATAAAGAATTTATCAAAAACACACCCCCCCCCAAAAAAAAATCTAGTTAAGAAATGGGCAGGAGCCATGAACAGGCATTTCTCCAAAGAAGACACACAAATGGCTAACAGACACATGAAAAAAATGTCAACATCACTCATCATGAGGGAAATACAAATCAAAACCACATTGAGACACCACCTCACACCAGTCAGAACGGCTAAAATTAACAACTCAGGAAACAACAAATGTTGACGAGGGTGCAGAGAAATGGGAATTTTTATGGTGTTGGTAGGAATGCAAACTGGTACAGCTACTCTGAAAAACAGGATGGAGGTTCCTTCAAAAGTTAAAAATAGAACTACCCTACGACCCAGCAATTGTACTACTAGGTATTTACCCAAAGGATAAAAAGAGGTATTCAAAGGGTCATATGCATCCCAATGTTTATAGCAGCATTATCCATAATAGCCAAAATATGGAAAGAGCTTGGATGTCCATCCACTGATGAATGGATAAAGAAGAGGTGCTATATATACATATATATGATGGAATATGATGGACTATTACAAAACATATATATCCATATGTGTGTATATATATATATATATATATATATATATATATATATATATATATAATGGAATATTACTCGAAATCTTGCCATTTGCAATGATGTGGATGAAATTAGAGTGTATTATCCTAAGTGAAATAAATTAGTCAGAGGAAGACAAATACCATATGATTTTATTCATCCTTGTAAATTTAAGAAACAAAAGAGATGAACATAGTGGAAGGGAATGAAAAATAAAATAAGATAAAAGCAGAGAGGGAGACAAACCATAACAGACGCTTAACTATAGGGAGCAAACTTTGGGTTGCTAGATGGGGGATAGGTGAGGGGGTGGGTTTAATGATTGGTGGGCATTAAGGCAGGCATTTGTTGTAATGAGCACTCGGTGTTATATGGATGTGATGAATCACTAAATTCTACCCCTGAAACTAATACTACACTATTTGTTAACTAACTTGAATTTAAATACAGTCTTGAAAAAAAAAAGAAGAACATCTATATTTAAGGAAGAACATATATTAATATAGGATCACTACATCAAGAAAATACAATTATGAATACATATAAACCAGACAACAGAGCCCCAAATTTGTTAAGCAACCATTGACGGAATTTAAGTGAGTGATAGCACTTCTACAAAATTATTTGGAGATTACAGTACTCTACTTTCCAAAATGGTTTGCATATCTATAGAGACTAACTATAATGGTATAGAAGGCTTTAAACACCATAAACCAATTAAACCTAATTGACATATAGAACATTACAAACAATAAAGGAAGAATGTTCATTATACTCAATTGCACATGGAACATCCTGCAGAATAGACTGTTTGGTTCCAAAACAAGTCTAAAAAAAAAAAACGAACACAAACAAACAAAATCATACAAACTGTCTTTTCTGACCATGATATAATAAAGCTCTAAATCAGTAACAGAAAGAAAACGGGAAAATATATACATATGAAATTAAATAACACACTCTTAAAATAACCAATGAGTCAAAGAAAAAAATCACAAGGAAAACTAGAAATTATTTAGAGATGAATGAAAATAAGAACACAATTCAAAAATGTATGGGATACAGCAAATAAAGTAGTACTTGGAAGTTAAAACCAGTAAATGCCTACATTACAAAGAGAAAAAACAAGATCTCAAGTCAATAACCTAACTTTACACCTTGAAAAATTAGAAAGATAAACCAAAAATTAGGAGAAAAAAAGGAAATTATAAAACTTAGAGTAGAGATAAATAAAATACTGTAGAAAAACTATATAATGAATGAAACAAAAAGTTCACTCTTTGAACAACAAAACTGATCAACAAAGTTGATAAACTTTTAGGTATACCACAAAAGAAAATAAAGGATATATAAAAATAACTAAAATCCAAAGTGAAAGTGGGGATAATACAACCAAATTTACAGAAATAAAAAGGATTATTAGATAATAATATGAAAAATTATACACCAACAAAGTATATAATCTAGATGAAATGGACAAATTCCTAGAAATCCACAAATAACCTAAATTGGCTCAAGAAGAAATAGACAGTATCAACAGATCTATTACAAAGAGATTAAATGAATCATCATAAACCTCTCAATGAAGAAAAATCCAGAATGAGATGGCTACTCTGGTGAATTCTACCAAGCATTTAAATAATTAACAGTAATATTTTTCAAAATCTTCCAAAAAATTAAAGAAGAGAAAATATATCCTAACATCCAATGAGGCAGGCTAATTAAACACCAAATTAAAACTACATCACAAGAAACTAAAAGGCAACCTACTGAATAGGAGAAGATATTTACAAATGACATATCTGATAAAGGGTTACTACCCAAAATATATAAAAAACTTATACAACTCAACACCTAATCTATTACACAATGGGGAAAAACAGCTTTTCTTATATGGCCTTTATTTCTTTTTTCCTCTATAGTGAGGAACAAGAAAGGAATGTCCACTCTCACCAGTGTTATTTAACATAATATTGGAAGTTCTAGCCACAACAAGCAGACAACAAAAAGGAATAAAAAAAGTATCCAAATGAGCAAGGAAAAAGTCAAAAGTTCACTATTTGCAGATGACATGATACTCTATACAGAAACCCTGAAAAGCTCCACCAAAAAAAAAAAAATTGCTAGAACTGATACATGAATTCAGTAAAGTTACAGGATAAAAATCAACGTATAGAAATCTGTTGCATTTCTATATACCAACAATGAAGCAGCAGAAAGAGAAAGCAAGGAATCAATCCCATTTACAATTGCACCAAAACCCATGAGATAACTGAATAATCGTAACCAAAGTGGTAAAAGACCTGTATTCTGAAAACTATGAAACACAGATGAAAGAAATTGAAGATGAAACAAAGAAATTGAAAAACATTCCATGCACATGTATTGGAAGAACAAATATTGTTAAAATGTCTCTAGTACCCAAAGCAATCTACACATTTAATGCAGTCCTATCAAAACACCAACAGCATTTTTCACAGAGCTAGAACAAACAATACCAAAATTTGTATGGAACCACAAAAGACCCTGAATAGTCAAAACAACCTAGTAAAAGAAAAGCAAAGGTGGGGGCATTACAATTCCAGACTTAAGGTTACATGACAAAGATCTAGTAATCAAAACAGTATGGTACTGGCATAAAAATAAACAAATAGATCAATGGTACAGAATGGAAAACCCAGAAATGGATTCACAATTATATGGCTAATTAATATTTGACAAAGCAGGAAAGACTATCCAATGGAAAGAAGACAGTCTCTTCAACAGATAGTATTGGGAAAACTGGACAGCAATATGCAAAAGAATGAAACTGGACCACTTTCTTACACCGTACACAAAAACAAATTCAAAATGAATTAAAGACCTAAATGTGAGACTTGATACCATAAAAGTCCTAGAGAAAAACACAGGCAGTAACCTCTTTGACATTGGCTGTAGCAACTTCTTTGTGGACATTTCTCCTGACACAAGAGAAAGAAAAGCAAAAATCAAGTATTGGGACTTCTTTAAAATAAAAAGGTTTTGCAGAGTGAAGGAAACAATCAACAAACCTAAAAGGCAACCTATGAAATGGGAGAAGATATTTTCAAATGACATATCTAATAAAGGATTAGTATCCAAAATATATAAAGAGCTTATGAAACTCAACACCCAAAAAACAAAAAAGTCCAATTAAAAAAATGGGCAGAAGACATGAATTGACATTTTTCCAAAGAAGACGTACAAATGGCTAAAAGACACATGAAAAGATGCTCAACACCACTCATAAGGGAAATACAAATCAAAACTGCAATGAGATATTACCTTGCACCTGTCAAAATGGCTAAACCTGTAGCCCAACTCATCAAATAGAAAGTGCCCAAATAAATAGTCAGAAACACAAAAAGGTAAGTTACAATAGGCACCATAGAAGTACAAATGGTCATAAGAGATTACTATGAATAATTATACACCAACAAACTTGAAAACCTAAAAGAAATGGATAAGCTTCTTTAAACATACAACCTTCCAAGACTGAATCATGAATAGAAAATGTGAATATACTGACTACACACAATAAAATTGAATCAGTAATATAAAAACTCCCCAAAAAACAAAAGTCAATGACCAGATGGCTTCATGGGTAAATTCCACTAAACATTTAAAGAAGAGTTAGTACCTAACTTTCTTAAATTATGCCAAAAAACTGAATGGAAAGGAATGCTTCTAAGGTCATTTTACAGAGCCAGAATTATTAGGCTACCCAAACCAAAAATACCATAAATAAACAAAAATTATTGGCTAATATTCCTGATGAACATAGATGCAAAAATCCTCAGCAAAATATTAATGAACCAAATCCTATAATACATTAAAAGGATCATAGGGCACCTGGGTGGCTCAGTTGGTTAAGCATCTGACTCTTAATTTTGGCTCAGGTCATGAGCCCAGGGTTGTTAGATTGAGCCCTATGTCAGGGTGTGGAGCCTGCTTGGGATTCTCTCTTTCCCTCTCTTTCTGCCCCTCCCCACTGCTTGTGTTCTCTCTCTGTCTCCCTTGTAAAAAAAAATGAAAAAAGAACAAAAATAACAAAAAGAGTTTCTCTTCCTTTCTTAGAATAAAAAATAAATAAAAGGATCATACACTACAACCAGGTGGGATTTATTCCAGGAATGCAAGGATGGTTCAGCATCTACAAATCAACATGATATACTACATTAACAAAACAAAGGATAAAAATCATATGGTTGTCTCAATAAAGACAGAAAAAACACTTGAAAAAATTCAATATACATTTGTGATAAAAATTCTTAATATAGTGTGTACATAAGGACAGTACTTCAATATAATAGGCCATATAGGACAAACCCACATCTCACCTTTTATTGAATGGTGAAAAAGCTTTTCCTATAAGGCCAAGAACAAGACAAAAATGTCTACTCTAACTTTTATTCAACATACTATTGGAAGTCCTAGTCAGCTCAGTTAGGGAAGACAAAGAAATAAATACCATCCAAATTGGAAAGGACAAAGTGAAAGTATCACTATTTGTATTTGACATGATATATAAAAATATATGTATAGAAAACCCTAAAGACTCCATCACACAACTATTAGAACTAATAAATGAATTCAGTAAAATCACAGGATACAAAATTAACAATGGAATTGGTTTTGCTTCTATACACTAATAATGAACTATCAGAAAGAGAAATTAAGAAAAAATAACCTTATTTATAATTGCTTCAAAAAGAATAAAATAGGAATAAATTTAAACAAAGAGGTGAAACACCAGTACAATGAAACCTATAAGACACTGATGAGAAAAATTGAAGACACATGTAATTGGAAAGATATTCTGTGCTCATGGATTGGAAGAACTAATATTGTTAAAACATGTGCACTAACCAAAGCAATCTACAGAGTTAATGCAATCCTTACCAAAATACCAATGGCATTTTACAAGAAGTAGAAGAAAGTTTGGAGTGGGGTGGGGGAAAGAGGTGAAGCAGATTAAGTGGTACAAACTTCCAGTTATAAAATAAACAAGTTGTGGTGATGTACATAATAGGAAATATAGTCAATAATATTGTAATAACTTTTTATAGTGACAGATGGTAAGTGGACTTTGTGGGTTGATCAAATCAACATAATAGGAAATATAGTCAATAATATTGTAATAACTTTTTATAGTGACAGATGGTAAGTGGACTTTGTGAGGATCAATTCATAACACATAGACATATGCAATCACTATGGTTTACAACTGAAACTGATAAATGAAATCCAAATGAAACTACAGTTTGGATGGAACCACAAAGGATGCCAAACAGTAAAAGCATCCTTGAGAAATAACAAACCTGGAGGCATTACACTCCCTGGTTTCAAACTATACTACAAAGCTATAGTAATCAAAATAGTGTGGCACTGGCACAAAAACAGAAACATAGATCAATGGAACAGAATAGAGAGCCCAGAAAACACACACACACACATAGATAGATAGATAGATAGATAGATAGATAGATAGATAGATAGATATAGATAAATAGATAGATATTCAATTAATCTGTGACAAAGGAGGCAACTGTATAATACAATGGGGAAAAGAGAATCCCTTAAATGAATGATGGGAAAACCAGAGAGCTACATGGACAGTAATGAAACTGGACCACTATCTTATGCCACATACAAAAATAAATTCAAAAGGGATTACAGACTTGAAGGTAAGACCTGAATCCATAAAACTCCTAAAAGAAAACACAGTCGATAAGCAATTTGACATTGTTCTTTGCAATATTTTTTGGACCAGTTTCCTCAGGCAAGAGCAACAAAGCTAAAATAAACAGATTGCATTACATCAAACTAAAAAGCTTTTGCACAGCAAAGGAAACCATCCACAAACAAAAAGGGAATGGGAAAATATATTTGCAAATCATACATCTGATAAGGAGTTAATACCCAAAATATATAAAGAACTTACAGAACTTCATACAATAAAATAACTTGATTAAATATTTGGCCCAAGACTTGAAGAAACATTTTTCCAAAGAAGATGTAGAGATGTCCAACAGGCACATAAAAAAATGCTTGACATCACTAATCATCCAGGGAACTGAAATCAAAACCAGAATGAGGTACCACCTCATACCCATCAGATTTGCTTTCCTCAAAATAAAAATAAATGTTGACAAGAATGTGGAGAAAAGGGAACCTTCATACACTGTTTCTGGGAATGTATATTTGTACAACCACTATAGCAAACAGTATGGCATTTCCTCAAAAAAAGCATAGATAGCAATAACATACAATCTAACAATTCCACTTTTGTGTGGTTATCTGAAGAAAACAAATACCTCAATATAAAGAGATGTATGCACCCTCCATGTTTGTTGCAACATTATTCATATTTGCCAAGCTATGTGGCTTATGGAAGCAAACTATGTGTCCATCCATAGATAAAAGGGTAAAGAAGACGTGGTGTGTATGGAAAATTAGCCATAAAAAATAATGAAATCTTAACATTTACAACAATGTGGATGGACCTAGAGGGTATTATGCTAAGTGAAATAAATCAGACAGAGAAAGCCAAATACCACATAATTTCATTTTTATGTGGAATCTAAAACAAAACAAAACAAGTGAAAAAACAAAATGGAAACAGACTCATGGATACAGGAAACAAACTGTTGATTACTAGAGGAAGAGGCGTTGGGGGTGGGGAAAGAGGTGAAGCAGATTAAGTGGTACAAACTTCCAGTTATAAAATAAACAAGTTATGGTGATGTAATGTACATAATAGGAAATATAGTCAATAATATTGTAATAACTTTTTATGGTGATAAATGGTAAGTGGACTTTGTGAGGATCAATTCATAACACATAGACATATGCAATCACTATGGTTTACAGCTGAAACTGATAAATGATAGCATGCCAATAATTCAATAAAATTTTAAAAATTAAAAAATAAAAGTATATTGTTGTACTTTTTTTTTACCTATCAGATTGACAAAAATCTAAAATGTATGAAAACATTGTTGCTAAAGTTGCAAGGAAACAGGCATATTGTTGGTGATAGATGTTGGCTAACTGAATGTAAAAAAAAAAAAAGAATAGGAGAGGTACTGGGGTGTATGGTGGATACAAACTGACCATATGATAAAAATCACATTATGGGAAACATAAGTATAAGCCAAATGTAATAAAATCCTTTATAATCTTAAAAAAAAAAAGAAAATGACACAGTCTCTCAGTAGGGGAATTTGGCAATATCTAACAAAAGTGCATAAGCATTTACTCCTCAACCCAATGACTGTACATTTAGAAATCTATCACACAGATACAATTGCAAAGATACACAAAGGTGTGTGCATAATTCTACTCACAGCACTGTTTTTAATAGCAAAACTGTCCATCAAGAGGACACTGGTTGCATAAACTGTGAAACATATACAGCGGAGAAATTTGCAGGTATAAAGGAATGCAGACTATGTATATAATGGAATAGAAGATCTCCTAAACGTATTGTCCATTGAAAAACATGAAGGTAGTGAAAAGCATGATATCATTTATCTAAAAGGTGGGTTAGGTAGGCTTGGTAACAGTTCACATACATACACAAACATACATACACACACTTTTGCTTATATTACAGAAATAAACAATAGAATGATAAACCATAAAACTAAAAATGAAAAAAAAAAGGCAAGAGGGGAATTACCTTTAAAGGGAAGTAAAGAATAGGCTGGATAGGACAAGGATAGAAGTGAGAATTTGAGAATATGCTTTGTTTTATACATTTGATTTCAGAATACTGTATTTTTACATAATTATAAAACAAAATTAAATTAACAAAAAAATCCCTAAAAATTTAAGTTAAAAAGGTAACCTAAAATGAATGAAAGAGAGAAGTGTTTGCAGATGGTGGTTTGCCTCATCCCTCGAATACTACCTGAGAACTGATAGAACAACCTGCACAAATACAGGGAGAGAAGAGGCCACTTTGAGGAAGGTAGGAAGTACAGAGACATGGTTTGGGGGATAAATGGATCTTGGGTGCTGTGGAGGGGAGGAAGCCCTGGTTACACAGAAAAGTGAGACAGCACAGTGCTTAGGGATACACACAAGGTAAACACTTCCCCAAAGCATTTGGCAGGGAAAAAAGGGTGCTGAATTTCATGAGTTTTTGCAACCAGTGGGGCTCAAAGCCTGGAGTTTTAGAGGTCCCCAGGATTGACTGGGATGGAAACCTGAGGACCCTGCCTTACTCCTGGGGCAGAGGCAGGAAAACAACCCCAGGCCAGACTGTGTGATCTCAGGATTACCAAAGGGACATGAGGAGTGACTATTCATACTTTTTGGAGCACATCTATGAGAGGTGGCATTGCCTCTCTGGGGACAAAAGAAACAGCAGCACCATTTACCTCCCCTCCACTCAGCATAGGTGTGGAGACACCTGCTGAGGGCAGCTAAGCCAGATACTGGCTATTTGGCATGCTTGTTCCAAATCCACACTCC
Organism: Callorhinus ursinus; assembly: GCF_003265705.2. Classification (NCBI taxonomy): domain Eukaryota; kingdom Metazoa; phylum Chordata; class Mammalia; order Carnivora; family Otariidae; genus Callorhinus; species Callorhinus ursinus. The sequence continues at coordinate 2,662,646 of NW_027397128.1, forward strand.
TGCACTCTGTTGTGGCTACCCTTCTGGGTCAAACCTGCATCAGTCTCAGCAGGTCAAGAACATTTCCAGGGGGCCAGTGCAGGTCCCCACACTCATGTGGAATTTTAAAAGTCAGCAGGCCTAGCTAGGTTAGAGCCCAAGGTGTGCTGCTCTACTCCAGGCAGGTATGTGACCCAGGGACAGTATGAAGTCAGCAATCTGAAAAATGTCTGTGATATATAAGGGGAAATTATTTGATCCTCTGAAAGTGGTTGCTTGAGTAAGCAGCAAACATGGACTCCCCTCTCCAGGGACAAAGGAGCTGACTGATGCCATTTCTTTCCCCCACCCCTCATTATAAACCAACTTCAGTAAACAGTATGGGGTCAACATTTGCTGCCTAATTTGCTTACACCAAGTTTTTACTCCTGTCCTCTGTTTCTACTACTTTTCTTGGGCAAGTGTGCCCAACAACCAGCACAGAGGTCCCCTCTCCCAGAAGACCAGAACAAACCACCACAGGTACCATGTCTACTAATCAGAGTTCTGCAAAGCTTCAGTTCTAGAGGAAATAACATCAGATCTCTTTTAACAAGCAGACAAGAGCACACCTAATTAAAACTTGCCACACTCTGGCCAAGGTCCAAACACTCCCCACAGCAGGCAAAAAAGAAACTCCGCAGATGACTGACCTGAGGGGTAAAGCAACCAAAACACAGCAGCAAAGTGCACATAACACACACCAGAGACACTGAGTGGCAGGCCCTGGATATTATATGACCTCTTCTTAATAAAGCCATTACTCTCAGGAGCAGGAAACATAATGGGCTTTCCTAACACAGAGAACACAGAGACCTAAACAAAATGCCAAAATGAAAGAATTTATCCCAGAAGAAAGAACAAGAAAACATCACAGCCAGGGATCATATTGAAACAGATATAAGTAATACACCTGATCCAGAATTTAAAGCAACAATCATAAGGCTACTAGCTGGGCTTGAGAAAAGCATGGAAGACATCAGGGAGACATTTACTGCAGAGATAAAAGAGGTAAAAAAAAAAAATCAGACCAAAATGAAAAATACAATAACCAAGATTAGAAACTCACTGGACATAATGACCACAAGGATGGAAGAAGCAGAGGAACATATAAGTGATATAGAAGATAGAATTATATAAAATAATGAAGCTGAACAAAAAAGATAAAGAAAAATTTTGGATTACGAATGCAGACTTAGGGAACTCAGTGACTCCATCAAACATATGAACATTCATATTATAGGACTCTCAGAAGAAAAGACAGAAAAGGGGGCAGGAGGTTTATTTGAGGAAATTATAGCTGAAAACTTAAGGAATGTAAATGACTAAATGCTTTTATCAAAGGGCATAGGGTGTCAGAATGGATAAAAATAACAAGACCCATGTATATGCTGCCTACGAAAACTTGTTTAGACATAAAAACACCTGCAGATTGAAAGTGAGGGGATGGATAAAAAATTGTCATGCAAATGGACATCAAAAGAAAGCCAGAGTAGCAATAATTATATCAGACAAACTAGATTTTAAAACAAATAACGTAACAGGAGATGAAGAAGGACACTGTATCATAATAAGAAGATCTAACAATTTTAAATATTTTGCTGCCAACATTTATTATATAAAACAATAACAAACATAAAGATACTCATTGATAATACTACAGTAATAATGGGGACTTTAACACCCCCATTTACATCAATGGACAGATCATCTAAGAAAATCAGCAAGGAAACAATGGCTTTGAATGACACACTGGACCAGAAATATATTATTCTGAACATTCCATCCTAAAGCATAAGAATACACATTATTTTCAAGTGCACAGGAGACATTCTCCAGAATAGATCACATAATAGTCCACAAATCAGTCCTCAACAAGTACAAGAAGATTGATATCATTACCATGAACATTTTCTGACCACAATGCTATGAAAGAAAGTCAACCACAAGAAAATATTTGGAAAGACCACAAAAGCAAGGAGGTTAAAGAACATGCTCCTAAAGAATGAATGGGTCAACCAGGAAATTAAAGAAGAAATTTTTAAAAATATATATGGAAACAGATGAAAATGAAAACACTATGGTCCAAAACCACTGGGATGCAGCAAAAGCCATACTAAGAGGAAAGTATATAGCAATACTGGCCTACTTCAAGAAGCAAATACACAACCCAACCTTACACCTAAAGGAGCTAGAAAAAGAACAACAAATGAAGCCCAAAAACAGCAGAAGAATGGAAATAAAGATTAGAGCAGAATTAAATAATGTAGAGGGAAAAAAGAAACAAAAAACATTGGAACAGATCAACGCAACTGAGAGTTGGTTCTTTGAAAAAAATTAATAAGATTGATTAACCTCTAGCCAGATTTACCAAAAAGAAAGATAAAGGACCCAAAATAAATGAAATTACAAGTAAGAGAGGAGAAATAACAACCAACACCACAGAAATACAAAAATTATAAGAGAATATTATGAAAAATTATATACCACCAAATTGGACAATCTGGAAGAAATGGATAAATTCCTAAGAACATACAAACTACCAAAACTGAAACAGGAAGAAATGGAAAACTTGAACAGACTGATAACCAGCAAAGAGATGGAATCAGTAATCAAAAATCTAACAAACAGAAGTCCAGGGCTAGATGACTTCCCAGGAGAATTCTACCAAACATTTGTGGAAGAGTTAATACCTATTTTTCACAAACTATCCCTCCCCAAAAAATGTAAGGAAAACTTCCAAACTCATTCTATGAGGCCAGCATTACTTTGATTCCAAAACCAGGCAAAGATTCCACTATAAAAGTGGAATACAGGCCAATATCCCTGATGAATATGGATGTAAAAATTCGCAACAAAATACTAGCAAATTGAATCCAACAGTACATTAAATGAATCATTCAACATGATCAAGTGGGATTTATTCCTGGGCTGCAAGAGTAGTTCAATGTTCATAAAGCAATCAATGTGATATACCACATTAATAAAATAATAGATAAGAAACATATGATCCTCTCAATAGATGTAGAAAAAGCATTTTACAAGATATCACAAACATTCATTTGTGATAAAAACCCTCAACAAAGTAGGAATAGTTGGAATATACCTCAACATAATAAAGACCATATATGGAGGGTGCCTGGGTGGCTCAGTTGGTTAAGACCATATATGGAAAAACCACAGCTAATATCATCTTCAAAGGGGAAAATCTGAGAGTTTTACCTCTATGGTCAGGATCAAGACAGGTATGTCCACTCTCACCACTGTTATTTAACATAGTACTGGAAGCCTTAGTCTCAACAGTCAGATGACAAAAAGAAATAAAAGGCATCCAAATTTGGAAGAAGTTATATTTTCATTATTTGCAGATGACATGATAATCTATATTGAAGAACTGAAAGACTCCACCAAAAAATTGCTAGAATTGACACATGAATTAAGTAAAATCATGGGATACAAAATCAATGTACTGAAATCTGTTGCACTTCTATTCACCAATAATGAAGCAGCAGAAAGAGAAATCAAGGAACTGATCCCATTTACAATTGCACCAAAAATCATAAGATATGTAGAAAGGAACCTGAACAAAGTGGCAAAATATTTGTACTTTAAAAACTATAAAACATTGATGAAAGAAGTTGAAGATGACACACAAAAAAAATGGAAAAAAAATATTCCATGCTCATGGATTGGAAAAACAATTATCATTAAAATGTCTATATTACCCAAAGCAATCTACACATTTAATGTAATCCCTATCACAATACTACCAGCATTTTTTCACAGAGCTAGAACAAGAAATCCTAAACCTTGTGTTGAAGTACAAAGACCCCAAATAGCCAAAGCAACCCTGAAAAATAAAAGCAAACCTGGATGCATCACAAATCTGGACTTCAAGTTATATGACAAAGATGTAGTGATCCAAGACAGTATGGTACTGGCACAAATATAGACACATAGATCAGTGGAACAGAATAGAGAACCAAGAAATGGACCCACAACTATACTGTCAACTAATCTTCAACAAAGCAAGAAAGAATATCCAGTGAAAAAAGGACAGGCTCTTCAACAAATGGTGTTAGGAAACTGAACAGCTACATGAAAAAGAATGCAACTGGGCCACTTTCTTATACCACATAGAAAAATAAATTTAAAATTGATGAATGACCTAAATGTGAGACAGGAAACCATCAATATCCTAGAGAAGAACACAGGTAGTAACTGCTTTGAGATCAGCTATAGCAACTTCTTTCCAGATAGGTCTCCCGAGGCAAGGGAAACAAAAGGAAAAGTAAACTATTGGGACTTCATCAAGATAAAAAGCTTCTGCACAGAAAACAAAAAATCAATAAAACAAAAAGACAACCTTCAGAATGACAAATGACATACCAATAAAGGGTTAGTATCCAAAATATATAAAGAAGTTATAAAACTTAATACTCAAAAAACAAATAATCCAGTTAAAAAACGGGCAGAAGACATGAATTGACATTTTTCCTAAGAAGACATACAGATGACTAGTAGACACATGAAAAGATGCTTAACATCACTCACCATCAGAGAAATACAATCAAAACTACAATGAGGTATTACCTCATGCCTATCAGAATGGCTAAAATTAATAACAGAAGAAACAACAGGTGTTGGCAAGGATGCAGATAAAGGGAACTCTCTTACACTGTTGGTGGGAATGCAAATGGTGCAGCCTCTCTGGAAAACAGTATGATGGTTTCTCAAAAAGTTAAAAATCAAACTACCCTATAATCTAGCAATTGTACTACTAGATATTTACCCAAAGGATACAAAAATACAGATTCAAATGGATACCTGCACCCGATGTTTATAGCAATGTTATGAACAATAGCCACAATACACAAAGAGCCCAAATGTCCATGGACTGGTGAATGGATAAAGATACAATGGAATATAACTCAGCCATCAAAAAGAACTAAATCTTCCCACTTGCAGGGATATGGATGGAGCTAGAGAGTATTATGCTAAGGAAAATAAGTCAGTCAGAGAAAGATGAATACCATATAATGTCACTCATATGTGGAATTAAAAAAGAAAATAAATGAATATAGTGGGGCAAAAAGAGAGTCAAACCATAAAACAGACTCTTAACTATAGAGAACAAACAGGGTTACCAGAGGAGAGGTGGGTGGAGGCATGGCTTAAATGTGTGATGGTTATTAAGGAGGGCATCTGTTGTAATCAGCACTGGGTGTTGTATGTCAGTGATGCATCACTAAATTCTACATCTGAGACTAATATTACACTGTATGTTAACTAAGTGGAATTTAATAAATCTTGGAAACAAAATGAATGAGAGAGAGAGAGAGGGAGTTGGAGAGGGAGGAGTGGAGGGATAGAGAATATGAATGAATATAACATACTATCATCATGCCTGGCAGTAGTAAGTCCTGAATGAACATTAGGTATTTTCCTTATAGGAGGCAAGTTTTTATATTATCAACAGCATTGGAATCAGTATACACAAACCTGACTCATCACTTATTCACTTACTAGAGAAGGGAATGATAGGAGCAAGCTAGTATTTACTGAGAATCAACCATGTATCAGCTACTTCTCCTCATTTTATTAATTCAGAATATATTATTGGGCAACTCCTATGTGCCACGATGCTATTCTGGATGTTGTGACTAGGTAATTGAATTTATTAGTAAGACCAAAATTCCTGCCCAGTGTACTTACATTCTTGTATATTCTCCATAAAACTCTATATGATGTGCATTATCATTTTATGTTTCAGAAGTAAACAAACATGAGACACATATGGTTCTGTCACAAGTGGTCTGGCCTGGTAAGCTTCTTACCTGCAGCCCTGAGTCTCCTAATCTACAATCAGAGACACCAGGCTGCCAGGGTACTGTCCAGATGGATCTCAAAGCCACAAGTGCTCAGTCCAAGAACCCTCTTTGTCCTTTAGGTCTAAGATTCTTCTTTCCCACCTAGAGACAGGTCACCATGGTGCACTGGCAAATGGTATCCTACAACAACAAGTAGTCTGACCAGGGAAGTATTCTTCCTCTCTACAATTCAGGGACTTCCTTTTTCAAATAGAGAAGCACCAGTTAATGCCTAGCCAGAGAAATTCCTTTTACCCCTGTGGCTGTGCCAGTAAAGAGTAGTGAGAGCCACAGCAGCATAAGATAAACTATATAGACTAAAGTCATACTACAAAGACCCTTAAAACTAAACTGTCATTAGAACCATACTCACAAACATAGGTCAAGGCTGATGTGCTAAACCTAGTGATCACCTATTAAAATAAAAGATTGAATTGAACCCTTAGACTCTTAACATGATTATCAAAATATCCAAGATATATACTTTTTAAAAATCTCCTATCATAACAAGAATCAGGAAAATCACATAAATGAGAAAAAGCAATCAACTGACACTTAAATGAGTAAGATGTTGGAATTATCTGACAAGGATTTTGAAGCAGCCATCATACAAATGCTTCAACAAGCAATTACAAGTTATCTTGCAATAAAAGAATTAGAGGGCGCCTGGGTGGCTCAGTTGTTAAGTGTCTGCCTTCGGCTCAGGTCATGATCCCAGGGTCCTGGGATCGAGTCCCACATCGGGCTCCCTGCTCAGCAGGAAGCCTGCTTCTCCCTCTCCCACTCCCCCTGCTTGTGTTCCTGCTCTCACTGTCTCTCTCTATCAAATAAATAAATAAAATCTTTAAAAAAAAGAATTAGAGAATCTCAGCAAGAAGTTATAAAATAGATATTTTCACATAAAAACTGTAAAAATAAAGAAATGAAACAAAAAACTCACAAAATAGTAGAAAAGAACTGACAGATGAAAGAATTACTGAACTTGAGGACAGAGCAATTGAATTTATGCAAAATGAACAGGAAGAAAGCAGGCTGAAAATATAATGGATCTGTGGGACAATAACAAAATATTAAACAATTATAATATCAGAGTTTCATGAAAAGAAAAATAAAAGAACAAGTATCTGAAAAAAGATTCAAAGAAATAAAGGCTAGAAACTTCACAAATTTGACAAAAGACCTATAGATTCAAGCGGGTGAGCAAATCCCAAGTAGAATAAATTCAAATAAATATATAATGGTAAGCATTATAATGAAACTTCTGAAAACTAAAGACAAAGGAGGTATCTCAGAAAAAATTGGCATTACCTAAAGACAACACAAATTGGCATGACAGTGGGTTTCTATCCGAAACCATGGAGGCCAGAAGGAAGTGACCAACATTTTTCAAGTAATAAAAGAACTGTTGCAAGTGTAAATTCTACACCCAGCTAAGCTACCCTTTAGGAATGAAGGGGAAAGAAAGACGTTCTAAGGCAAAACAAACAAAACTCAAAACAACAAAAAACAAACAAAAAAACTAAAATAATTTGTTGGTTGTAAATCTACACTTAAAGAATGGCTAAAGGGAGTTCTTCAAACAAAGGAAATTTCAAACAGAAAAGAAATGATAAAATTTTAAAAGGAATTTGGAGACAGGAAGGAAGAATAAAAATATGAGTATAACAATAAATTGTTCTCATGAGTTTTATAAACTACGTTCCATGTTCAAAAGAAAGTCACACTATTTGATACTCAAGGCAGTATTTAAAAGTGGAGAAAGTAAAGAAACCTAAATGGAAGAAATGTTTTGAAACTTTACTCGGTACGGTAAATTTCTACCAGTTTTATTGTGAAATAATTCACATGTGCCACTGTAGAAGTTTAAGGTATACAGCATGATGGTTTGATTTACATATATTGTGAAATGATTAAACAGGTTCAACAAATATCCATCTTCTCACACACATACAATAAAAAGAAGAAAAATCTCTCCTATGATGAGAACTCTTAGGATTTACTCTCTTAATAACTTTCTTATATATCATATAGCAGTGTTAGTTACAGTCATCACATTGCACATTATGTCCCTAGTGTTTCTTTATCTTATAACTGGAAGTTTGTCTGATCATCTTTATTCATACCTCACCCTGACTCTGGTAACTACAAGTCTGATCTATTTTTCTATGAGTTTTTGTTTTAGATTCCACATAATTGGGATTATACAGGATTTGTCTTTCTCTGTCAGACTTACTCCACTTAGCATAATGCCTTCAATGTCCATCCATGTAGTCACAAATGGCAGGATTTTCTCATTATTTATGGCTTAATATTCCATTGTGTGTGTGTGTGTGTGTGTGTGTGTGTGTGTGCCACAAAGTCTTTATTCATTCATCCATGAACACTTAGGTTGTTTTCACATCTTGGCTATTGTAAATAACCCTGCTATGAACATGGGGGTAAAAATATCTTCCCAAGTTAGTGTTTTTGTTACCTTTGGATATACTTCCAGAAGTGGAATTGCTGAATTATATGGTAGTTCTATTTTTAAGTTTTCAAGGATCCGCCATACTGTTTTCCAATGGCTGTACCAATTTACAATTCCATCAAAAGTTCAGAAAGGTTCCTTTTTCCCACATCCATGCCATGCTTTATTTTTTGTCTTTTTTTTAAAGATTTTATTTATTTATTTGATAGAGACACAGCGAGAGAGGGAACACTAGCAGAAGGAGTGGGAGAGGGAGAAGCAGGCTTCTCACAGAGCAGGGAGCCCGATGTGGGACTTGATCCCAGAACTCTGGGATCATGACCTGAGCCGAAGGCAGACGCTTAACAACTGAGCCACCCAAGCGCCCTATTTTTTGTCTTTTTGATGATGGCCATTCTAACACGTGTAAGGTATTATCTCACTGTGGTTTTATTTTGCATTTCCCTAATTACTATTGATGTTAAGCATCTTTTCATCTATCTTGTTGGAATTTCATATATCTTCTTTGGAGAAATGTCTGTTCAGCATTTTTGCCCATTTCTTTAATTGGGCTATTTATTATGCTATTGAGTTATGAGTTTTCATATGTTTTGTTATTAACCTCTTATGAAAGTTATATGAGCTTTCATATGTTTTGTTATTAACCCCTTATGAAATAGATGATTTACAATTATTTTTTCCCATTCTGTAGGTCATCTTTTCACTTTGTTGATGGTTTCTTTTACCTTGCAGAAGCTTTTTAGTCTGATATAGTCCCACTTTTGTGTTTGTTGTTGCTTGTGCTTTAGGTATCATATAAAACAAATCATTACGAAGACCCATATCAAGACACTTTGTTTCTATGTTTTCTTCTAGAAGTTTTATGGTTTCAGGCCTTACATTTAAGTCTTGTATTCATTTAATGTTAATTTTTGTGAGTGGTGTTAAGATACGGGTTCAGTTTAATTCTCATACATGTGACTATCCAATTATCCCAGAATCATTTACTGAAGAGATTGTCTCTTCTCCATTGAGTATTCTTGGCTCCCTTGTCAAATATTAATTGACTATATATTTGTGTTTCTTTCTGGGCTCTCAATTTGGTCCCATTGGTCTATGTGTCTATTTTTACAGCAGTACTATACTGTTTTGATGACTATAGCTTTATAGTATAACTTGAAATCAGGAAGCATAATACCCTCTGCTTTGTTCTTTCTCAGTATTTCTTTGACTATCTGGGGTCTTTTGTGGTTCAATATAAATGTTATGAGTGTTTTTTCTAGTCTTATAAAAATGTCATAGGTATATTAATAGAGATTGCATTGAATCTATAGATAGCTTTCAATAGTATTGACATTTTAACAATATGAATTCTTCCAATCCATGAATGTTAAATAGCCTTCCATTTGTTTATGTCTCTTCAATTTCTTTCATGTGTTTTATAATTTTCAGTGTAGATATCATTCCCATCCTTAGTTAAATTTATTCCTATTTTTTTTGTGGGGGTGCAGTCAGTTAGGTATCTGACTCTTGGTTTTGGCTCAGGTCATGATCTCAGGGTTGTGAGATCAAGCCCTGCCTCAGGCTCCATGCTCAGCACAGGGTCTGCTTAAGACTCTCTCTCTCTCCCTCTGCCTCTGCCCCTCCCCCATGCTCTCTCTCTAAAATAAATAAATCTTTAAAAAATTATTTATATTTTATTGCTTTTGACTCTATTGTGAATGGGATCAATTTATTCTTTTTCAGAAATGTTATTCTTAGTGTGTAGAAATGTTACTGATATTTTTATGTTAATTTTGCATTTTGCAACATTGAATTCATTGATCTAACAGTTTTTGGATTGAATCTGTAGGATTTTCTAGGTATAAAAGCATGCCATTTGCAAATACAGACAATTTTACCTCTTTTGTTCCATATCTGATACATTTTATTTCTTTTTCTTGCCTAATTACTCTAGCAGGGGCTTCCAGTACTATGCTGAATAGAAATGGTGAGAGTGAGCACCCTGATCTTACAGAAAAATCTCTCATTCTTTCCACCATTCAGTATAATGTTAGCTGTGGATCTGTCATATTTGGCCTTTATTATGTTGAGATACATTACTTCTATGTCTAATTTGTTAGGAGTTTTTCATCATCAGTGGATGTTAAATTTTGTTGAATGCTTTTTCTGAATCTATTGAGATGATAATAATTCTTTTATTAATGTGATGCATCACATCAATTGATTTGCAATGTTAAACCATCCTTGCATCACAGGGATAAATTTCACTTGATTATGCTAAATTATCACTTTAATGTGCTCCTGAATTTTGTTTCTAGTATTTCATGGAGAATTTTTGCATCTATATTCATCAGAGATATTGGCCTTTAGTTTTCTTTTCTATTCATAATCTTTTCTGGGTAATCAGGATAATGCTAGCCTTGTAAAATGAGTATGAGAATGTTTCCTACTCTCTGGTTTTTTTGAAAGAATTTTAAAAGGATTAGTGTTAATTCTTGAAATGTTTGGTAAGATTCACCAAAAAATCCATCTAATCTTTGGCTTTTCTTTATTGGGAGTTTTTTTTTAAATTATTGATTTAATCTCCTTTCTAGTAATTGGTATATTCAGATATTTTTTATTTCTTCCTGAATTGTTTTGATAAGTTGTATGTTTCTAAGATTTGTTCCCTTTTCTTCTAGGTTGTCCAGTTTGTTATAATATACTTTTTAATATAGCCTCTAATGATCCTTGGAATTTCTGTGCCATCAGTTATAATTTCTGCTTTTTCACTTATAATTCTGTTAGATTTGTCTTTTCTCTTTTCTCCTTGATTAGTCTAGCTAACGGTTTATAAATTTTGTTTATCTTTTCAAAGAACCAACTCTCAGTTTAATCTTTTCTATTTCTTGTGTGTTCTCTATTTGATTTATTTATTCTTTAATATTTGTTATTTCTTTTTTTCTACTAACTTTGGGCTCAGTTTGTTCTTTTTCGGGTTCCTTAAGCCATAGAATTAGGTTGTTTGGGATCCTTCTTGCTCTTAATATAGGCATTTATTGATAAAAACTTCCCTCTTAGAATTACTTTTGTCATATCCCATAAGTTTTTGTATGTGGTGTTTCTATTTCTGTTTGTCTCAAGAAATTCTTATTCCCCTTTATTTTCTTCTTTGAGCCAGTGGATGTTCAAGAGGGTGTGTTTTAATTTCTATGTATTCATGAATTTTACAGTTTTTCTTTTGTTATTGATTTCTAGTTTCATACCATTGTGGTCAGAGGACGCTTGGTATGATTTCAGTCTTCTTGGAAAATATTAAGACTTCCTTTGTGGCCTAATAGTCTAGCCTAGAAAATATTCCATGTGCACTTGAGAAGAATGTGTATCTGCTGTAATTGGATAGAATGTTCTATATATATCCATTAGGTTCATTTGGTCTATAGTGTTGTTCAAATCCACTGTTGCCTTATTGATTCTCTGGATCTATCCATTATTGAGAGTGGAGAATTAAAGTCCCAATCTATTATTATATTACTATGTATTTCTCCTTTTAGCTCTGTTAGTTTTTGCTTTATATATTTAGGTGCTCCAATGTTGGGCATGTAACTATTTACAACTGTTATATTTTCTCAACATATTGACTCCTTTATCATTATATAATTAACTTCTTTGTCTCTTTAACATTTTTAAAGTCTATTTGTCTGATATAAGTATAGCTACCTTGTTGGTTTTTTTGTTTGTTTTTTACACCATTTGTTTGAAATGTTTTTCTCCATTCTTTCACTCCCACTCTCAGTCTATATTTATCTTTAAGGCTAAAGTGAGTCTTTTGTAGGCAGCATATTGTGGGATCTTGCTTTTCTATCCATTCAGCCATTCTATCTTTTTTGATTGGAGGATTTAATCAATTTTTAAAGTAATTACTGATAGGTAAATACTTACTATTGTCATTGTGTTAATTGTTTTGATTGTTTTATAGATCCATTGTTTCTGTTTCTTAACTTCTTGTCTTTTATTTGTGTATTGATGTCTTTTAGTATCAGTATGCCTTAACATTTTTATTGTGTTCTTTTCTGTTATTATAATAAGACATTCCCTTGTTGTCATTATGAGGCTTAAATAAAATATCTTAAACTTTTGACACCTTATTTTAAACTGATAATTTAACTTCAATAAAATTCATATACTTTACACTTTTACTTCTCCCTCTCACATTTTAGGTTATTGCTATTACAATTTACAGATTCTCCTCAATTTACAATGTGGTTATATCCCAATAAATGAATCATCAGTGGAAAATATTATAATAAAAAATGCATTTAATACTCCTACTGAAAATCATAGCTTAGTCTATCTTACCTTATATGGTCTCAGAATGCTTACACTAGCCTAGAGTTGGGCAAAATCATCTAACACAAAACCTATTTTGTAACAAAGTGTTGAATATCTCATGTAATTTATTTAATACTGTACTGAAAGTTAAAAAAAGCAGAGTGATTTTATGAGCACAGAATGGTTGCAACTGTACTGGTGGTTTAACCTCATGATCATGTGGCTGACTGGGAGCTGCAGCTTACTGTTGCTGCCCAGCATCATGAAAGAGTATTTTTCCACATATCAATAACCAAAGAAAAGACCAAAATTCAAAATTTAAATTACAGTTTTTACTGAGTGTTACAGTTTACAGAGTGTTTATCACCTTTCCACCATCATAAAGTTGAAAAATTGTATGTCAAGCCATTGTAAGCTTGGGAAATGTCTGTACATGTTTTTGTATTGTGTAAATAATAACCATAATGATATGGTTATTTTTGCTACATTATTTTTTTACTTTTAAACTAGAGATGTGAGTAATGCACCACTATTACCATATTATAGAATTTAAGGAATTATAGAATTATAGAATTTAACTATATGTTTACCATTACCAGTGAAATTTATGTTACAAAATAATAAAATCTTGATACCAAGTAGAGAATGTTAAGTTGCATGTGCATATTGTAGTACCCAGAATGACCTCTTTCTTAGTGGTCTATAAAAAACTACACAAAACACTAACATAAATCAAGATGGAATCCTTAAAAAAATGTTCAATTTACCCACAGGAAAGCAAAAAAAGACAGAGGAAAGAGAAACATAAAATAAAAAATAATAAAATGGCAGACTTATGCTCTAATATATCAATCATTACCTTACATATAAATGGTCTAACACACCAATTAAAAGCAGATATTGGCATAATGGATAAAAATAAAAACTATCAGGGGCATTTGGGTGGCTCAGGTCATGATCTCAGGGTCCTGGGATCCTGCCTTGCATCAGGCATCCTACTGAGCGGGGAGTCTACTTGTCTCTCTCCCTCTGCCCCTCCCCCACTCGTTCTCTCTCTCTTTCTCAAATAAAAGAGTAAAATCTTTAAAAAAATTAAAAAAAATAAACACTATCAAACTGTCCTCAATAATAACTTCTTGGCGGGGGGAGGAAAAGATGGCGGATGAGTAGGGGACCCTATTCCAACCGGTCCCCTGAATTGAGCTGGATATCTACCAGACCACTCTGACCACCCATGAAATAAGCCTGAGATGTAACAAGATATATCTGGATATCTACAAACAGAATTCCACACGGTTGGTTTCAAGGTATGAAACAGGGAACCATGATTCCAAGAGCGCATATTGGAAGATAAACAGAAAGGGGAGGGAACCGTCGGGATCCTGCACCACTGGTGGGCGAAAGACTCCCACACTGGGGGCGGAGCACAGACTCACAGACCAGTAGTGGTGGGAAAAGGACTTTAGGGCAACCTCCTGGACTGAAACCTGGAGCAGCGAGGCCACCCATGCTAACTGGGGGCGGCTGGCAGTTTTAGAAGCAGAAAGGGCAGAGAGGTGCCTGGACCTGGAAGTTGAGGGGCACACAACCCAGGGCACTGCAGTTTTTAGCATCACAGACAGAAACAGAGACATCATGTCCTGGAGAGCTCACTGAAGAACAGACTGTGATCTCTTGGTTCTGAGGCAGAGGGTTGGAAACGGTCTCTTCTGCTTTCTCGGAAGAGACGCGGAAAACCACCAGAGAACAAAAGCCCCAAAACACAGGTTTTCACTGAGCCCATCATCCCCACAGGGTGCAAGGCAACTCTGCCCAAACAGGGTTGCCTGAATAACAGCCCGGCAAGCCTGTCCCCCAGAAGACAGGCTGGGAGAACAAGAGGATGACAACCCTAAGGTCCCTACAAAACAGGTGCATCTTATTTGGTTTGTGGGCAATAATTTGGACTCTGTACATTCCCTCAATCACCACTTAACAGAATGACTAGAGGAGGAATCCCCCAAATAGGAAAGACTCAGAGACTGTGACTTCTGCCACAGATTTACAAATGGATATAGATATAAGCAAGATGTTGGAAATGGACTATAGGGTAACAGTTATGAAGACGATAGCTAGAATGGAGATATTGATTAATGGCAACATAGAGTCTAATAGAGTCTCTAATGGCAGAAATGAGAGCTGAACTGGCAGAACTTAAAAATACTACCAGTGAGATCCAATCTACTCTAGATACTCTAACAGCTAGGGTAAATGAAGCAGAAGAATGAATTAGTGATCTAGAAGATAAATAGATACAAAAGAAGGAAAAAAGGAGGTCTGGGAGAAACAGCTTAAAATCCATGAAAATAGAATTAGAGAAATAAGTGATGCCATGAAACGTCCCAATGTCAGAATTACTGGAATCCCACGGTGCCTCGGTGGCTCAGTTGCTTAAGTGACTGCCTTCAGCTCAGGTCATGATTCTGGAGCCCTGGGATTGAGTCCCACATCAGGCTCCCTGCTCAGCAGGGAGTCTGCTTCTCCCTCTGACCCTCTTCCCTCTCATGCTCTCTATCTCTCATTCTCTCTCTCTCAAATAAATAAATAAAATCTTAAAATAAAAAAAGAATTATTGGAATCCCAGAGGGATTCTCTGGAATTCCAGAGAGAGAGAGGATTAGAAGATATATTTGAGCAAACTGAGGCTGAGAAATTCCTTAATCTGGGGAATGAAATTCCTTAATCTGGGGAATGAAACAAACATTTATGTCCTAGAGGTAGAGAGGACTCCTCCCAAGATCAAGGAAAACAGACTAACACCCCAGCATGTAATAGTAAAACTTGCAAATCTTAGAACCAAAGAAACCATCTTAAGGGCAGTTAGGGGGAAGAGGTTCCTTACGTACAGAGGGAGGAACATCAGAATAACGTCAGGCCTATCCCCAGAGACCTGGCAAGCCAGAAAAGGCTGGCAAGACATATGCAGGATACTAAATGAGAAGAACATGCAGCCGAGAACACTTTATCCATCAAGGCTGTCATTTAGAATGGATAGAGAGATGCAGAGCTTCCAAGACTGGCAGAAAATAAAAGAATATGTGACCACTAAACCGGCCCCACAAAAAATATTAAGGGGGGTTCTATAAAAGGAGAAAGACCCCAAGAGTGATATAGAACAGAAATTTACAATCTATAGAAACAAGGAATTCACAGGCAACATAATGCAATAAATTCATATCTTTCAATAATCACTTTCAATGTGAATGGCAAATGCCCCCATAAAATGGCACAGGGTTGCAGATTGGACAAAAAGACAGGACCCATCCATATGCTGTCTACAAGAGACTCATTTTGAACCTAAAGATACATCCAGACTGAAAGTGAAGGGATGGAGATCCATCTTCCATGCCAACAGACCTCAAAAGAAACCTGGGGTAGCAATTCTCATATCAGACAAATTAGATTTTAAGCTAAACACTCTAGTTAGAGACACAGAGGGACACTATATCATTCTTAAAGGGTCTATCCAACAAGAGGATCTAACAATTGTAAATATCTATAGCCCCAACATGGGAGCAGCCAACTACATAAGCCAACTGTTAACCAAAATAGAGTCATATTGATAATAATACGTTAATTGTGGGGGACCTCAATACTCCACTCTCAGCAATGGACAGATCATCTAAGCAGAAAATCAACAAAGAGACAAGAGCTTTGAATGACACACTGGACCAGATGGACCTCATAGATATATACAGAACATTCCACCCTAAAACAACAGAATACTCATTCTTCTCGAACACACAGGGAACTTTCTCCAGAATAGACCACATAATGGGACACAAATCAGGTCCCAAATGATACCAAAAGATTGAGATTCTTCCCTGCATATTTTCAGACCATAATACTTTAAAACTGGAACTCAATCACAAGAAAAAAAATGGAAGAAATTCAATCACTTGGCAGCTAAAGACCACTCACCTTAAGAATGTTTGTGTCAACCAGGAAATCAAAAAGGAACTTAAACGATTCATGGAAACCAATGATAATGACAACAAATCAGTCCAAAACCTATGGGAACTGCAACGGTGGTCCTAAGGGGGAAATACATAGCCATCCAAGCCTCACTCAAAAAATAGAAAAATCCCAAATTCACCAACTAACTTTACACCTTAAAGAACTGGAGAAAATGCAACAAATGATGCCTAAGCCACTCATTAGAAGAGAAATAATTAAGATGAGAGCAGAGATCAATGAATTAGAAATCAGAAACACAGTAGGTCAGATCATCGAAACTAGAAGCTGGGTCTTTGAAAGAATTAATAAGATCAATAAACCACTGGCTAGACTTATCCAAAAGAAAAGAGAAAGGACCCAAATTAATAAAATTATGAATGAAAGGGGAGAGATCACGACTAACACCAAGGAAATAGAATCAATTATTAGAAATTATTATCAACAACTCTATGCCAATAAATTAAGCAACATGGAAGAAATGGATGCCTTCCTGGTAACCTATAAACTACCGAGACTGAAACAGGAAGAAATTGACAACCTGAATAGGCCAATAACCAGTAACGAGATTGAAACAGTGATAAAAAACTTCCCAAAAAACAAGAGTCCAGGGCCTGAAAGATTCCCTGGGGAATTCCACCAAACATTCAACGAAGAAATAATCCCTATTCTCCTGAAGCTGTTTCAAAAAATAGAAACAGAAGGAAAGATTCCAGACTCATTCTATGAGGCCAGCATTACCTTAATCCCCAAACCAGGCAAAGACCCCATCACAAAGGAGACTTACAGACCAATATCCCTGATGAATATAAATTCCAAAATTCTCAACCAAATCCTACTAATAGGATCCAACAATACATTAAAACGATTATCCACACTACCAAGTGGGATTTATCCCTGAGATGAAAAGGTGGTTCAACATTCACAAATCAATCAAAATGATAGAATACATTAATAAGAGGAGACAGAAGAAGCATATGGTCCTCTCAATTGATGCAAAAAAAAGCATTTGACCAAATTCAGCATCCCTTCCTGATTAAAACTCTTCAGAATATAAGGATAGAGGGAATATTCCTCAAGTTCATAAAATCCATCTATAGAAAACCCACAGTGAATATCATCCTCAATGGGAAAAAGATGAGAACACTTCCTTTAAGATAAGGAACACATCAAGGATGCCCACTCTTGCCACTATTGTTCAACATAGTATTAGAAGTCCTAGCAACAGCAATCAGACAACAAAAAGAAAGAAAAGGTATTCAAATTGGTAAAGAAGAAGTCAAACTCTCTCTCTTCAGAGATGACATGATACTTTATGTGGAAAATCCAAAGGACTCCACCCCCAAATTACTAGAATTCATACAGCAATTCAGTAATGTGGCAGGATATAAAATCAATGCACAGAAATCAGTTGCTTTCTTATTCACTAACAATGCAACTGTAGAAAGAGAAATTAGAGAAACGATTCCATTTGCAATAGCACCAAAAACCATAACATACCTCGGAATAAACCTAAACAAGGAGATAAAGGATCTATTCTCTAGGAACTACAGAACACTCAGGAAGGAAATTGAAGAAGACACACAAAAAATGGAAAAACATTCCATGCTCATGGATTGGAAGAATAAACATTGTTAAAACATCCATGCTACCCAGAGCAATCTTTACCTTCAACGCTATCCTAATCAAAATTCCAATGACATTTTTCAAAGTGCTGGAACAAACAATCCTTAAATTTATATGGAATTAGAAAAGACCCCGAATCACCAAGGAAATGTTGAAAAAGAAAAACAAAGCTGGGGGCATCAAGTTGCCTGAATTCAAGCTATATTACAAAGCCGTGATCACCAAGACAGCATGGTACTGGCACAAAAACAGACATATAGACCAATGGAACAGAATAGACAACCCAGATATGGACTTTCACCTCTATGGTCAAATTATCTTCGACAAAGCAGGAGAAAATATTCAATGGAAAAAATACTGTCCCTTCAATAAACAGTGCTGGGAAAATTGGATAGCTATATATAGAAGAATGAAACTCGACCATTCTTTTACTCCATACACAAAGATAAACTCAAAATGGATGAAAGACCTCAATGTGAGGAATCCATCAAAATCCTAGAGGAGAACATAGGCAGTAACCTCTTTGACATCAGTCACAGCAACTTCTTTCAAGATATATCTCCAAAGTCAAGTGAAAGAAAAGGGAAAATGAACTCTTGAGACTCCATCAAATAAAAAGCTTCTGAACGGCAAAGGAAACAGTGAACAAAACAAAACCGTAACCCACAGAATGGGAGAAGATATTTGCAAATGACACTACTGGCTAAGGGCTGGTATCCAAGATCTATAAAGAACTTCTCAAACTCAACACCCAAAAAACAAATAATCAAGTCAGAAAATGGGCAGAAGTCATGAACATACACTTTTCAAAAGAGGACATACAAACTGTCAACAGACACATGAAAAAATGTTCACCATCATTAGCCATCAGGGAAATTCAAATCAAAACCACACTGAGATACCACCTTACACCAGTTAGAATGCAAAAATTGACAAGGCAAGAAACAACAAATGTTGGAGAGGTTGTGGAGAAAGGGGAACCCTCTTACTCTGGTGGTAGGAATGCAAGTTGGTACAGCCACTTTGGAAAACAGTGAGTAGGTTCCTCAAAAATTAAATATAGAGCTACCCCCTGACCCAGCAATTGCCCTACTGGTTATTTACCCCAAAGACACAGATGTAGTGAAAAGAAGGGTCATATGCACCCCAATGTTCATAGCAGCAATGTCCACAATAGCCAAACTGTGGAAAGAGCCGAGATGCCCTTCAACAGATAAATGGATAAAGAAGATGTGGTCCATATATACAATGGAATATTACTCAGCCATCAGAAAGGATGAATATCCAACTTTTACATCAACATGGATGGGACTGGAGGAGATTATGCTAAGTGAAATAAGTCAAGCAGAGAAAGTCAATTATCTTATGGTTTCACTTATTTGTGGAACATACGGAATAGCATGGAAGACAAGGAGAAGGAAGGGAAAAATGAAGGGGGGGAATTGGAGGGGGAGACGAACCATGAGACACTATGGACTCTGAACAAACTGAGGGTTTTAGAGGGAGAGGGCTAGCGGGTTGGGTTAGCCCGGTGATGGGTATTAAGGAGGGCACGTACTGCATGGAGCATAGGTGTTATACAAAAACAGTGAATCGTGGATCACCACAGGAAAAACTAATGATGTATTGTATGGTGACTAACATAACATAATAAAATAAAATTTAAAAAAAAGCAAAAAAAAACTAATGATGTACTGTATGGTGACTAACATAACACTTTAAAATAAAATAAAATTGGGCGCCTGGGTGGCTCAGTTGGTTAAGCGACTGCCTTCGGCTCAGGTCATGATCCTGGAGTCCCAGGATCGAGTCCCACATCGGGCTCCCTGCTCGGCAGGGAGTCTGCTTCTCCCTCTGACCCTCTTACCTCTCGTGCTCTCTATCTCTTTCATTCTCTCTCTCTCAAATAAATAAATAAATCTTTAAAAAATTAAATTAAATTAATTAAATTAAATTAAAAAGAAACAGAAAAAGAATAACTTCTTGAATGAATGAATAATTTGCTTTCTAATAAAAAAGAATAAAGTATCATGCAAAATATTATATTGAGAATCCTTCCTAATTAGGAGGTGAAAGTAATTCTCTCAAATGATTATGGCCCCCAAAACTAACTGTTTTATAATTAGAAGAATATCAATATTCTTAATTTTACCTAGTTAGCACAATTCTTATATAAATTTTGATGCTGATAGTGCTATAAAAGTATTTACATATTATAAAATATGAACTTTTAAAACATAAAAGGTTATGCAACCCAAAATCACAATCAAAATTGGCTTATCCTAGAAATGCAAGATATTTTAATTTTTGGAATTTATTGATATATACAATCAAATTATCATGTCAAGAGGAAAATAGATGAAATTGTCAACAAATGCTGATAAAATGAAACAAAATTCAAAACCATTTCTGATTTTTAAAATATTATATAATATAAAGACAATTTAAAAAACACTCCATATTCTGCTATACTGTCTACTCTAGTGTCTTAAACTAGTAAAGGATAAACAGTAAACAATGAAGAGAAGAGTAAAACAATCTGAATAGTTCACAATTGAAAATGTAAATAGACAATAAACACAAAAAAGTTTTTACCCCATCAAATTAAAAAAATAAAATAACATAAAGTTCTCATAAATTGGGTTGCCTGGGTGGCTCAGCTGGTTAAGCGACTGCCTTCAGCTCAGGTCATGATCCCGGAGTCCTGGTCTGAGTCCCACATCGGGCTCCCTGCTCTGTGGGAAGCCTGCTTCTCCCTCTGACCCTACACCCTCTTGTGCTCTTTCTCTCTCTCTAATGAATAAATAAAATCTTTTAAAAAAGAGTTCTCAAATTAGTAATTTAACATTACAAAAGAAGGTATAAAATTAATAGATGATAGAAACATGCATTGTTCATGTGTGGTTTGCCTTTTAGGATATAAGAAATCCATGCACTATTGAAAATAAATATAATTGTAATGGAAATTAGTAAAAAAAATTCAGAAGTGTTAATATATTTCAAGAATTTCTAAACAGTATGCATTATTTTGCACGGTAATTACACTTCTAAAAATATGTCCTGAGGAAATAGTGTTGATTTTCTGTAAAGATTTATTTATAGTAATGTTTACAGTCCATATGAGTGAATTCTAAAACTAAATAAAAGTAACTATAAATACAAGGCTGTGTTAGGTGATGTTAGCTGCTTATCTAAAAGTTATTGCCCATTTTCTTATTTACTAATAGCACATTGATTTCATTCTCAGTTGCAAGGCGACCAACCTCAAGAACTGATTCTTGATTGGTCTTAGTTAATCATGGCAATCCCATTCCCATTTGCCAGGTATTAATTTCCTAACCTTTCTTGTAGTTTAGAGATACAGCAGTCAATTTGCACCCATAAGATATAAGGGGGAATCTGCTGAGGAGCTTCTAGGAAAATACTTTTAGGAAGTATTCTAGGAAAATACTTCTTCCCTAATAAAATTGAAGGTACTTTGTCCCTGCCCCTTCTTCCTGACTTTTGACTATGCTGTGAAGATGTGATGCTTTGAGTTATGGCAAACAAAAGGACACAAGCATGAAGGCAAAACAAGATACCGAAGAATAAAAAGAGCCTGGGTCCTTAACAACATTGTTGATCTGCTCAACCAACCACAGTCTCCTGACCTCTAGACTTCATTACATAAATAAATGTGTTTATGGTTCAAGTCACTGCTGCTTTATGTTACTTTTAATTTAGCATATCCTAATTGAGTCAGATTTAAACTAATCCCCGCCCCCCCGCAAAGCTGAGGCTCAAACCCTTGTTTATCTGGCTCATGTTTATTTTTACTGAACCATTTTGACTTTGAGAAAGTCATGCATCCTCTCCGAGTCTTAGTTTCCTAATCTAAAACGGCGTTCTTAATACCTCCTTGGTGGGACTAAGAGCCAAATTAGATAATCTACATGAAAGTCCTTTACAAGGTACAGACTGCTATACAAGTACAATCTGTTTACATATAAAGCTTTTGCAGGAACACAACATTGCAACTCATTCATTTTCTCTGAGCTTTCTAGTGGTGCTGAAATACACAAATGTACATTTCGTCAGGGGTCATATTTTAAGAGTTTGGTAACAGCAGTTTGATACAAAGAAAGACCTATTTTTCTCCCTTGGAGAGAAGTTCAGGTTTGTAAACATGGATGGCTTTAAACATAATAGCCATGTACACGACAGGAATATTTGTAAGAGATTGTTCTTAATGAGAGTGCCAAGACTTTTTAACATGAAGATCTATGTAATACTGAAAATAGATTATGTTAAGCCAAGCAGCTTAGTCCATCAGGTCCATCCCAATGTCCAACATGATCTAACCTCTGATGACCTTTCCTGGGTCCTGGGATTCCTTATCAACCATGTGGACACTCCTCTGTGGTACGGAATGTTACACGTAAGGAGTTAAAATTAGAGTTGGTGCTTGCATTTGTTGGTGTCTCTGGGACTTTGTGAAATAGAGAGATAGGAATGTGGGCTAAATAACTGCTATATTTTATTTTACTTCTAGGATCATGTCACTCTTCTAATCAAAACCCCCCAAAGTTTCCCTGGTGTACTTAGGGAAAAAATGAAAAATTTTCATCATAGATTTTAAGACTCCACATAGTTTGGCCCATACCTCCCTCTATGACTTCATTGTGTACCATTCTCTATTTCACTTACCATACATCAGCTGCACTAAACTTCTTCTTCCTTGTATATGTGCCTAGTTCATTCCCACCTTGAAACTCTGTACGAGCTATATTCTGTCCCCAGAAGACATCTCCTTAGAGGGGCTTTCCTCTGCTACCTGATCTGAAGTAGCTCTGTATCAGATCAGACCTAACATCTGGCTCCTGAATCCCAAGTGGGTGGACCCTAATTTTGTTGAAAGATTTCCCTAATGCTAAATAGTCTTCCTAGGCCTCTGCATTCCATATTTCCTCTTGATATATGCCATTATCTCATGGAACTCTCCCCTGACCCTGATCCTGTCAGGTGGGCTTTTTGTTGGTACTGTCACTGCTATTATCATAATCTTTGGATTCCATGTTTTGCCTGCTAGACTGGATTAGATACAGGTGGGGCTGACTCTCTTAATCTTGGACCCACTCAGTTATAAGGCTGGTTCCTAGAATGTGACAGAAATAAGTATCCTGATCAGGGGTACTTACCTTGGAGAGTTCTTGTCCAGGCCCACACAGCTGGCAGGTGACACACTGTCCCCATTGGTCCCAGTACTCATTTTCTTCACAATCCATGGTAGGAAGGCTGTGGGTACATAACACAAAAACTAGGGAGCTAGTGAAAATGGAAAGTGATGGCTTGGTTTATGGGTCACTTGGTTTATGGATCCACTTAATATAGTCTCTGGCTCTGAGTTACAGGGGTTGAGGAAGCCAATCCAAAACAGCTAATGCTTATATAGACCTGGCCATGTGCCCAGAACTCTTTTAAAAGCTGTATATTTAAAAATAATTCATTCAATACTTTACACCACCATATCAGAGATTATTATTATCCCTAACTTACATATGAGGAAACTGAGGCACAGAGGCCAAGAAATTTGCCAAAGTTCACACAGTTAGTTGTTGTACCACTTGCTGACCTGGAAAGACAGTAAGACAAGGAGCTAGCTTCTGTCTGGGTGGGTAGAGGATAACCACAATTTTTCACATGTGACCAGCTATTAACAGTTTAGAAAGCACTTTCACATCCATTATTATTTGATCCACACAACAACCATGTGAGGTAAGCACTATAGGGATTATTGTCATTGTTTTGTGAATAAGAAAACTGAAACGTGGTTTTCTTTTTTCCAAAACTGTCCTGAATACCTTGGAGGGCCACTAGCTGTCATTGCTTCTGCCCTAGGGAAGAGTGGGAGAGGAGGTGATCCACCATGAAGAAATATCCTGGTACACTAAGGGGTAGAGAAGAAGAAACACTACTCAGATAACAGTTCTCAGAATACAGATGGCATAGGGCAGTATCACTAGCATTGACCTGAGAGCTGTGAAATATAGAGTTTAATCCTGGGTATAGGGTAACCAATTATCCAGGTTTGCTCAGAACTAAGAGGCTTCCCCAGCATATGGGGTTTTCAGTGCTAAAACTGGGACAGTTTCAGGCAAACTGGGTTAGTTTTTCAACTTACCTAACTCTTCTTCTTTCAACCTATGCCCTTGGATGAGTCACTTTATCTTTTCTGGCCATAGTTACTTAATCTGAAAAAAGGGGACAGTATGTTTCTCACCTACCTTATATAGTTCTTGGGAAGATTAAATGAGCTAAGGTCCATCAAACCATTATGAAGACTTGAAAAAGCTACACAAAATAAGACAGAGTTAAGTACACAGTTTTCTACAAAGATGAATTTAATGAGGGAGACTCAAGTAATTGATACACACGACTTGCACTATTCAAAGACAAAGTGAGATTCTTTTGCTTGTTCCTTAACCTCATACCAAGGTGAACTTCAGGTGGCTATTCAAAGTGCTGAAAATCCTAAGTATGTATGTTGGAAGAGAGGAGAATGAATGTGAACTCTGAGAGGCCATCATTCTTCCCCTCAAAAGTCCCCAATGGTGTTAGGGTGAGTCATCCTTGGCTGGTATTCTTGTTTGAATGTGTCTTTTCTCACCATCAACTGGACCATTCTTCCTCATTCCTTCATTCAGAAGAAAGTGGGCTACAAAATTCATTCTTGCACAAACTAAAAATGTTCCCTCTTGTGTTGTTTCAATTACTGGTCCATAGTCGTCAGCCTCAATAAACATAGTCCCCTCCATACCGATCCTTCTTAGTAAGGACCAAAACTATCAGTGGTCGCATAGGCCTTATGACAAAGGAATTAAGTGTCATGGGCACAGAGCCAGCATACTGGTCTGGACAACTACCCTGTATCCTTTTCTTACCCACAAAAGCAGAAAAACATTGTCAGAAGCCAAAGAGTAGCCCTGCCCTTGAGATAAGCTCCTGACATAGGCATCTGAAATCTCCACAGCAGCTGCTTCTAGCCTCCAGGTGTCCAAAACACTCTGTTTTGTTTGAATTCCAGACCCCCATTTATCTAATAAATGTTATTTGTCATGAATCTTAACACATCCCTCTAACACAGGCTTTGAGACATATGTTTAGGCAAGACAGGCTTATTACTAAATCCTCATAGCAGAATCCAGGGAATGAACAGACAGTTCCCCCCCGCCTCTGTTTTTGTCAAACTGCTAATCTAAAACATACAAAATGAATTCTTTCATTATAAGCTTAACGAATTGTCTTTATTACAGAGAACAAAATAACATAGACTCTGGACTGTTTTGAAGTCAGGGCATACAGGAAAACTGTTTAATAATGTTTAAATGTTATTATCCAGGGGCAAACTTAGAAGTTATGTCAAATTCTTCCCTGTGGTCATCAGTTGTCCTCTGGCAGATGTAATGGCCTTTTTATTGTAAGAGAAGGTGAGAGATAATAATTAGGTTTTGAGAAAATTAGGGCTACTCTGAGGTGTTTCATAACTACATCAAGACACACTTCTAAAATGTCACAGAGGGTGAGACTGAATCATCCAAAATCAAGTGGACAGGCCTATAAAATTTTTACATATGTATATAATCATATAAACACTATCTAAATAAAGATACAGAATCTTTTCATTACCTCAGCTGGCTGTCTCATGGCCCTTCCTAGTCAATACCATCCCCTTCTTCCAAGTAATTTATATTTTGGCTTCTGTCACCGTTATTAGTTTTATCTGTCCTTGAACTTCATATAAATTGAATTAATACAAGAACACTCTTGTTTCTGGCTTTCTTAGCTCAATGTTATTTCTGTGAGATTCATCCATCATGTGTGCAGCAACAATTGTTCCTTACCATTGTTGTTTAGCATCCCATTATATGGATATGCCATAATTTATTTATACTTTATTTTTTGGTTGATGGACATTGGGCTTTTTCCAATTTGTGGCCATTATAAATAAAGTTGTTATGCTATGGTCAATTGATTTTCAAAAAGAGTGCTAAAGCAATTTAATGGGAAAAGAACAGCTTTTTTTTTTAAAGGTGTTGTGACAAATGGTTCACATGAAAAATGATCAAATTGGACACTTCATACTATATGCAAAATTAACTCAAAATGGACCAAAGTCCCAAATGTAAGGGATAAAACTATAAAACTCTTATTTATAAGAATTTTCTTTGTAAGAAATCTTTTTTTATAATTTTTCATTTTTCTTATAAAAATATAGGTATACATATTGATGACCTTGGACTAGGCAATGTCTTTTTTTGTTTGTTTTTAGATATAGCACTAAAAGCACAAGCAACAAAAGAAAAAATAGACAAATTATATTTAATGAAAATGTAAAATTTTTGTGCTTCAAAGGACACTTAAAAAAATAAAAAGGCAATTCATATTAAATGGAGAAAAACCCTGAAAATTCTAGAGATCTGATAAAATACTTATATGTAGAATATATAGTTATGTCTGACAACTCAGAAATAAAGACAACCCAATTAAAAATGGGCAAAGTAGGGGTGCTTGGGTGGCTCAGTCAGTTAAGCATCCAACTCTTGGTTTTGGCTCAGGTCATGATCTCAGAGTCTTGGTATTGAGCCCTGAGTGGGGCTCCACACTCAGTGGGGAGTCTGCTTGAGGAAAAAGGAATCCACTCCTCTCCCCCGCTCAACCTCTCAATCTCTCAATCTCTCTCTCTCTAAAATAAATAAAAATAAATAAATAAATAAATAAATAAATAAATAAATAAAATCTTTTTTTTAAATGGGCAGAGTATCCGAATATACATCACCCCAAGAAGATATACAAATGGTCAATAAGCACATGAAAAAATGCTCAACATCATTAGCAATTAGGGGAATGTAAATCAAAATCACAATGAAATCCCATTTCACATTCACTAGGGTGGCTGTAATAAAAAATAAGGGAGGTAAGTGAGTGTTGGCAAGGATGTGGAGAAATTGGAACCCTCATATATTGCTGGAGAATTGGGACTGCTTTATGTTTTCTACCTGATCTATAAGGTCTCACTTTATTCCTGCTTTAGTGGGTTAAAGTTGTTTAACTCAGACAAGTAAAAAGGTGAAATAACTGGCTGCTCGGTCCTTGCATGTGGTAACCAACTGCTAGAAGCCTAAAAGAATCAAAGGTCTGGCACAACCCCTCTTTATCAGATTTCTTACTCAGTAATTCATATACTCATTAGCCCTATGCTCTCAGATGATATATTTTGTTTAGACCTATTTTGCTCCAGAACTCTTAAGCCTACACAAAGTAACTGGTATATCTATTAATAATTTTATTCTGAGTCAGAACATTTTAACTAGCTAATCAGTTGATATTTTTTTTTCTTTTCACTCATCAGCTGCAAGCAAAATCTTGTAGTTTTTAATCTTAAACACTGAAGGGTGCCTGGGTGGCTCAGATGGTTAGGTGTCTGCCTTCAGCTCGGGTCGTAATCCCAAGGTCCTGGGATTGAGTCTTGCATCGGGCTCCCTGCTCCTTGAAGAGCCTGCTTCTCCCTCTGCCTCTCTCTCTCTCTCCCTCTGTCTCTCATGAATAAATAAATAAAATCTTTAAAAAAAACTTAAACACTGAATAAAAAGTCTTTTCCAAAAAATTTGTAACATAAATAAATGCAAAATGTAATGTAAAAAAGAACATGAAGTGGTACAGTCCTTCTGAAAAATGTTTTTGCAGTTCCTCAAAATGTTAAGCATGGAGTTACTATGTGACCCAGAAATTCCACCCATAGGTATATACCCAAAATAATTGAAAGTATATATCCACGTAAAAATTTGTACACGGGCACCTGGGTGGCTCAGTCATTAAGCATCTGCCTTTGGCTCAGGTCCTAGGATCAAGCCCCGCATGTGGCTCCCTGCTCAGTGGGAAGCCTGTTTCTCCCTCTCCCACTCCCCCGCTTGTGTTCCCTCTTTCGCCGTGTCTCTCTCTCTGTCAAACAAATAAATAAAGTCTTTGAAATAATTTGTACATAAATGTTCCTAGTATCATTATTCATAATAGCCAAAATGTAGAAACAATCTGAATGTCCATCTCTAACCACACAACGAAATATTATTCAGCCGCAAAAAGGAATGAGGTACTTGGTATGTGTTACAACATGGATAAATCTTCAAAACATTATGCTAAGCCAGGCACAAAAAAAAATACTGTATGATTATATTTACATGAAATACCAGAATAGACAATTTAGAGACAGAAAGTAGACTACTAGTTGCCATGGGCTGGGGGAAGGAGAGAATGGGGAATGACTGTGGGTGAGCTTCATTTTGGGGTGATGAACTGGTCTAGAACTAGAGAGTCATGATGGTTGCACAACTTTGTGAATACATTAAAAAAGCAGTGAATTGTAGATTTATAAAGGTGAGTTTTATGGTATGTAAATTATATCTCAATTTTTTTTAAAATGCTGGTTCTTCAGCTTTTCCTTTAATTCTATACTATGAACTACCCTGTATTATTCCAGTAGTTATTACCCACCTAAGTTAGCCCCAAAATTAAAATTTTAAAGAGCTACTATGAATATTCTGATATGTGCCTCTGTGATTTTTTTCCACTCAACTTTTTTCACCCAAATTTATCTAGTGTTGTTTGGGTATATTGATTGGATTTAACCAGAGGGGCTGACAAGTGGCAAAATAACTAGTGTCTCTTTATATTGTCTCTTTGTCATGTGGCTTCTCTCCCTGCCCATCCCTCTGTCCTGATTCCAAAATAATAATAATAAATAATAATAATAACAATAACCTAGAAGAGTAAGAATACAAGTAGACAGGGAAGAGGAGAAGCAATGAGACTGACATTAATAATAATCCTCACATTAGCTCACTGTGCTCTGAAAAATCAATGTTGGCCAAGTTTCTGGTAGATCTAAGGTACTCAGGCTGCTGCCGGTGCAGCTGCCTTTGGACACAGCTTGCGGCTGCTGCTCTTCTCAACTTGCACATGCTTGTGGGGTGAAACATGTTCTTTGTATCTAGGACGGGTGGGCAGGACAGGATGACAGGTCTAAATTAAGAACTCAGGACTTCAGGGAAGATATTTACTTTGCCTGAGCAGTGCAGGAGGTGTGGTATTAAAGAGGGTGAGGAAGACAGCAGCTGGTCCATGCACTGTCCATTCCTCTCCTGTGGCCCTACCTAGTGGCCCACATGTATAAGACTGCCAAAAATCAAAGCAGTTGCTCAGCCTGGCCTTGAGAACTCTGCTTTCTTTGAAAATTAGCTTCTAATCTCATTATAATAATGAGTGCCTTCATTATTTCCAGATATTTGGCCTATAATCCAGATGTTGCTTTATCATTTGGTGCTAGCTCTCAGCCCTTCATTTCCTGGCCTTACTTATGGCCACTTCTATCCCAGCTTTCTCTTGCTTATAACCTGCTTCCAAACTACCAAGTATCTTATCGTCCTCCTGCACCACTATCTGTGAATTTTACACTCCTCAGTAGGGTGAATGATCCCAGGCCCAGCTCTCCCATCAGAAGCATGTTCCTCCCCAGGGCTAGACTCAAGGTTCCCATTCATACTATGAGTTTGGCCAATCTCTTTGACTAGTGGTTCTTTGTATAGGTTGCACCTTGGGAGTTTCAAAAAATACTGATATTTGGGCCCCATTCCTGAGATTCTAATGTAACCAGTCAGTGGTATGGCCTTAATATTTGGAATTTTTAAAGTTCATCAGGTGATTTTCATGTGGAGCCCACTTTGAAAATTACTACTTTAAGGGATTTTTTGTTTTGTTTTGGTTTTTTTTTTTTTTTTTTGGTTCTTGTCTGTTTTGCCTGACTATAACGTATAGTCAGAAAAAGTCTTTTTTGTTGTTGTTGTTGTTTGTTTGGTTGGTTTTTTTGTCTCTCCCACATTCAAAGGAAACTTGGTGAGGGAGTGAACTGGGGCTTACCCATTGTTTTTTGTTTGTTTTGTTTTTAGAAAAAAATGGGTGATAAAGACAAAGGGGTTGAGGGTGGAGAGTTAGTTTTAAAACATGCTAGATCATGTCATTTCCAATCTCAAAATCTATTGATGGCTCTCCACCTCATGCAATACAATTAAAGTCCTTAGAATGGTCAATGAGATGATCTGCCTATTTCCCCTTATACCATTACCTCTTTGACTTTATGATCTACTATTCTTCCTCTTAATCTCTTAACTCCAACCATGCTGGCCTTTTTCTTATTCCTCAAACTAACCAGGACTGTTCCCAACTTATAAATTCTTCACACTTGCTGCTCTCTCAGTCAGGCAGGTTTTCCCCTAAATATCCACAAAATTCCCTCCCTTATCTTCTTCAGTTCTTTATTATACCATCTTCCTAGTGAGGCTTCTCTGACCATTCCTTTAAAACTGTAACTTCCTTCCACATCTTCTATACTCCTTTGCTATTTCATTCTTCTCAACAGTACTTATCACCATCTAACATCCTATACATCTTATTTATACCTTTATAGCCTGGCTCTTCCTCCAATTAGAATGTAAGTACCATGAGATCACACTGCTTTATCTCATATACTTATAACAGTGCCTGACACATAGTAGGCACTAGATAAATATTTGTTGAATTAGTAAATGGTTAAAGACTACAAAGTAATGATCACAGTTTTCTGTGTCAGTGAAAGGTTTCACAATTTATAAAAGGTTTCCTATCAGTCAGTTCAATGGATTCTTACAATAACCCCAGGAGTAAGCCAGAGATTATTATCACCAATTAATAAATTTTAAAAAACCCTGAGGCTCAAAGAAAAAAAAAAGATTCCTCTGAATTTATTTATCTAGTAAGAAACAATGCCAGACCACAGGGAATTTAGGACCCATGAATCTGGCATGCTTTCCAAGGCAGTGAACTCTAAAATAGGGAATTGAGGTCCTCCCAGGCTGTCACTGAAATTTAATTTTTTATCATTAATATCTTTGTTTGGCAAAAAGGAATTTCCTTAATGTTAATCTGATTGTACTTTATTTTTTTAAATTTTATTTTATTATGAAAGAATGGTTAGACAAGGTTACTTCCCAAGCCTTAAGAGATAAGGGCCAGGACATGGGTGGTAGCAACAATAGAAAGAAAGTAATGGTGAGGGGAACAGGCTTTACGAAAAGCACCACTAGAACCTTACAATTCCATGGATGTGAGAGTCAAAAGAAAAATATGAGTCAGAGAAGACTCTGGGGGAAACCAGAAGAACCTCAAGGACATGAAAAGTGTGAACAGAGAGTTCACTGTTAGAAAAAAAGTCAATATACTTAGGTTTTCAAATCATTTTAAGTATGGAGGGGATAAGAAATGTCAGTGGTGGTGCCTAGCAGGTAATTGAAATACGTAGAACATAGGTTGGGCTTAGAGATAAGTCAAATGTATAAAAAGACCAACTTATGGGTGCATATCAAAATCATCAAGAGGGGGGTGCCTGGGTGGCTCAGTCATTAAGCGTCTGCCTTCAGCTCAGGTCATGATCCCAGGGTCCTGGGATCATGCGGGGCTCCCTGTTCTGCGGAGAGCCTGCTTCTCCCTCTCCCACTCCCCCTGCTGTGTTCTCTCTCTCACTGTGTCTCTCTCTATCAAATAAATAAATAAAACCTTTAAAAAATCATCAAGAGGACTTTAAAAAATACCTATATCCTAGATCAATTAAATCAAAACCTCTGAGAGAGATTGAGAACCACTGGTATAGGTAAATTATGGTGGAGGCTTAGATGAACAAAGAAAAATATCAAGAACAAAACACTGAGGGACATCCATATTTGAAGCTAGAAGAGGAAGAAGAACCAGCAGCAGCCAAGAAGAGGAAGCCAGGGAAGAAAGAATAAAACCCAGATTGTCCGTAGTACAGGACAAAGTTTTAAGAAGAAAGAGGTGAGGGGTGCCTGGGTGGCTCAGTCATTAAGCATCTGCCTTCAGCTTAGGCCGTGATCCCAGGGTTCTGGGATTGAGCCCCACATCAGGCTCCCCACTCCACGGGAACCCTGCCTCTCCCTCTCCCACTCCCCCTGCTTGTGTTCCCTCTCTCGCTGTGTCTCTCTGTCAAATAAATAAATAAAATCTTAAAAAAAGAGAGAAGTAAGAGGTGAATTACAGTATCAACTGTTGGTACAAGGTGGTAGAGGATCATCAAGACTGGGGATGCATTATTTTGATTTTATTTTGTGGGCATGTGATAAAAGTAAATTGTCTTTTACTGTTTGAGTAGATGATAATACCTTCATAGATGTGATTCAGATACCATGGGTGGTAATTATAGTTTTTAACAGGCTTCTCTTTCCATTTCCAAAGTGACTAAAGAATTTCAACTGTTAGTGATAGCAACAACTGGTCCAGTAATGTCAGGATTATCAACAGAGGAGAATGAAGGGAGTTGTGCAAAATTAAAGAAGCCTCACCTATTTACCTTGTCCTTTATTCCAGTATACAGAACAACAGACAATGCCTCTGTAAGAATAAAGACGCTGGGGTAGACAAAAAAAAAAATCCTTATTAAAAGCATATTGTCATTGTATAGATAGAATTAATAACCAACTGAACTGGGTCATTTCCACTCAGCCGAAAGCAAATGCTAACCATATTAAATCATTTCTCCTTCAAAACACGTGTGAGCACACACATTCACAAGAACAACAGCAACAAAAATGCACAAACCTAAAAAGATAAACATAACTTAAAAGACTATAAATTGAGGAGAAAAAGCTACAAAATATATAAATATTTTTTATTTAGCAACTGCTGAAAAAAATGTTAAGGGAAGGGGAGAAAAGAACTGTGTAGCTAAGAATATAGCAATATAATTAATAAAATAAATGGGATGAAATTAAGACCTGCAAATTTGGGGCTGATTATGAGGGGAAAATATCATTTTAATGATTGTTGAAACAGTCTTCCCAAGTGGGAGCAAAGGCACAGAAACTGCCCTGGATGATGTTCAAGGGGAAAATGAGATAATGCATGTGAGAATGCTCTGGAAACTCTGGCTTGTGCTACACATGTGAGGGTTGCTATGATTGTTGTTACTATCCCACCCAGAGCGGGGGAGAAAAGGGAATTGGAGACAAGCCATGGGCCAAACACTTAGCCAATATCCAAAACCCCTGCTTTGCTCCACTGTGATTTTAGCCAAAGTGAGTCATTTATTAATGTACCAACGACCACAGACACCATGAAATTATGGTATCATCAAAAACTAGTTATCCCACCAGAAGGACTGGGGATAAATATTTATTCACTTCCCAAGGAAGATATGCTTTTGGCTGAGTTATCCCAGTTGGGAACTGGATTCATGGTATGAATTCTTTGCAGGGCTGGGAACTGGATAAAACTCAGTCAAGGGTACTAATTTCTGATTTCTATTAATGTTTTTTTTTTATTTTTGCCTCACATTCTCTCCACCCTGTCTAATTTACCAAGCAATCTGGAATAGCTATATTTCTCTGAAGATGTCAGTAAGAACAGTGCCCTATCTCCTGAAGCAATCTAAATTAAATCAAGCACACTATCCCTTCCTCATCGGCCAGAGAATAAAATATCGTAAAGAAGCAGACATACAACCTGATGAGCATTTCAGAGTATAGCTTAGGTCCACTTATCCTTCCAATAGAAATGGGAGAACCAGTCCATAAAGTGTAGCCTGCCTCTACAGGGTATGAGATATTGATACCAAAATAATTTTTGCCTTTTTTTAGGGTGCCCAATAAAAAGAAGAGGCATTAATATAAGACTTGGCAGGGTAGTGGGAGAAAGGTGAGACATATAGGAAGAAGCCTATGATCTCATATGTAAACACACATTCTGTAAGACAATTTTCAGAATCCTATAATCTTAAGAGTTAGAAGGAAGTTTAAAACTCTTCTTAGCCACAACCGCCTGTTGTCCAATAAAGAAATGCCATCTAGCTCTACTTGATTTTTGATTTTTTTTTTTAGAAATAGGTACCTCAGTATTCACATTCGTAGTATCACATATTCCATTATTATTTTTTTTTCCTCTTTGGCAGCTGGTTAAAACTTCAAACCAACAGATAATTGAAAATATATTATGGAATCCCAAAAGGATTCTTCAAGGCAAACTAACCCCATTCCTTGATGATCTAGATGGGGCGACTACGGCCCAGAGAAGGGAGAAAATTTTCCCAAAGTCACATAGTTGGTCAGTGGCAGAGACAGGACTACAATTCAAGTATCCAAATTCAGGGCCTAGTGGCTTGTCTATTTCCCATAATTAAAGAAAGGGTGGGCCCAGGTTTAAGACTAATTACTTGGTGAGTAATTAGGTTGTAGCTTCTTCCCCCCCACCCCACCACACTCACACCGCCTAAACTTGGCTCATTTTATCCTCAAAAGAAAAAATTCCAAAAGGTAGGTTGGGTCAGGAAGATGTGGCCCATAGAAGGGAAGTGGTCCTTTCGGCTTACTCACATTACCATGGTGACTAACAATCTCCTGTAAGTGAAGACATCTTAGTCTTTGATTCCGCCATATATGTTATATGACAATTTATTTATTTTTGAAAATGTCATGATATCTTTTGGGATGCTTAAGGGATATCATAACTGTAGTCACCCTGGGAAGGGAAGGATGGATTTCTGGTCACTCAAAAAATACTTAAGTGCCTTCTATGCTAGGCATTCTGTTAAGACATGGTGGCAAGAGGAAACACCAGAGGTGAATAAAACATCTTCTCTACCTTTAAGAAATCATAATTAATCTTGTGAGGAACATAGAAAACATATGTAGTTAATTCTAATCCAAGACAAACTATAGCCATCCTCATATTTCCCATGAACACAGAAAAATACCTTCTATTTTGCAGACTGGTGGTGAAGCTGACTCACATCCCTCCTGTCATGTATCCAATGGGAAAACTGATAGATGGAGCTAGTCTCTAGAAAGGAAGCAGAGAAAAGTAGTTTCTGCTTCAACCTCCAGCTTCAGCTCTGAGGAATAGCTCCAAAAATGTTTCACTCTCTGCAAAAGGCATTCAAGTAGAGCAGGTCAAGAAGACATCTAAAGGAAGGTTTTATGGCCTAGCTTGTGCTCCCTGGTAGTATTGCTTGCCTTTCCTCTGGCACTAGGGACTTTTTCTCCCTTAAAGAGCTTTTCTAAATGAGGTCTTTCAAAGAAAGAATAACTAGTATAAAGCAATTAGATAACCCATTCTCTTCTAGTCTCTTTCTCTAGTGTCAAATTTGGCCTAATTGCCCAGCCTATATTTTAAACACAAACAACTGTGGAAAATGAAAAAAAAAAAAAAGAATGACATTAACCTTGGAGTAAGAAAAATTTAACTTCCAGTTGTGGCTCAGATACTAACAATCTCTAGAAAGTTTTATTTTTTTTTTTGGTCTGTTTGGCCACCTGTACAATAAAGATAAGAAGATCTATACCTTTCCTAGTTGGGGTGAGGAGTCAGTGAGATGATGGGTTTGAAAATATCTGGCACATAGTGGGAACTTAAGAATTAATAAATTATAAAGGAACTTGTCACAGTCACTCATCCTGCTCCTTATGCAGTGTTTCTCATCAATTTGAAGGTACCATCACCCCAATTTATATAGCTAAAAACCTCACAGTCTTATTTGACTTGACAACATGCCATGTGAGAAATGGTAGGAAAAATGGGCTCTTTGACCTGGGATCAGAAGATGCGGGAGAATCGGGTCTCTGTCCTTCAGACCTATAATGAACTATCATGGAAGAGAATAAAGAGACTGCTCTGAGTTGCTCCAGGGAGAATGACTAAGACCTCAGAGTGGAAATCATAGGGAGAATGAGTTCAGTTTAACAAAAGGAAGAGCTTTTAAAGAGTTAAGACTTTCCATGAAGGGAATGGACTCTCTCAGAGATTACTAAGTACATTCCCTCTGGAAGTGTTCAGAGACTAACAAGGATGTTTTAAGGTGAAGTCAACTGCAGTGAAAGAAAATTATGGTTCATGAAAGCCTACCATATGTCAGATATTGTGCTAGTACTTTAAAGGGATTATCTTCCTTCATCCTCCCAATAAAACTATTATGTAAGTACTATTGTCCCTGCTTTTCAGAGTAGAAAACTGAGCCTCAGAGAAGTTCAATATTTCTCACTGGACTTACAGTTGGTATTATAAGTGGGTGGGAAGAACAACTCTTCGTTGTTGGCACTAAATGCCATAGTGCCTCAGTCATTATTATATATTATATATATATATATATATATATATATAATGTGCCTGGGTGGCTCAGTCAGTTAAGTGTCTGCCTTCGGCTCAGGTCATGATCCTGGGACCCTGGGACTGAACCCTGTGTTGGGCTCCCTGCTTGGCAGGCAGCCCCTTCTCCCTCTCCTCTCCTCTGCCTCTCCCCTTCTCCCTCTCCTTGCTGCTCCCCCTGCTTGTGCATTCTCTCTGTCAAATAAATAAATAAAATCTTTAAAAATAAAAAATTAAAAAATTAAAAATCATGCTTCCCACACACATTTCTAAATGCTATATAGAAATATAGAAATACAATCCTGACTAGGAATGATGGATAAATAATATGTTTAGGATCCCAGACAGCAGATAAGTAGCAGACTCAGGACTTGAACACAGCTGTCTAACTAAGAAAATGGATATACAGGACGCCTGCGTGGCTCAGTCGTTAAGCATCTGCCTTCGGCTCAGGTCATGTCCCAGGATCCTGGGATCAAGCACATACAAGCACATCAGGCACCCTGCTGGGCGGGAAACCTGCTTCTCCCTCTCCCACTCCCCATGCTTGTATTCCCTCTCTCGCTGTGTGTGTCTCTCTGTCAAATAAATAAGATCTTGGAAAAAAAAAAAAAGAAAGTGGAAATACTTTCTATTGTACCATCCAGAGAAGTAGATGGAAATGGGATTGGAATGTACCTTTTTAAAGCTTAAGCCAGTCCCAAGAGATTCTGATTCTTTTCATTCCTCCTTTTTTAATCTCATATAGTTTATCAACTTTTAATTCTGTAGATTCAACTTTGTGATGTCTTATAAAATGTATTACCTCCTTTCTATTCCCAAAGCCACCATCATAGCTCCAGGGTCTCATTCCCTCTCTGCATCTGGTTTATCCACCTCTCGTGCTTTCCTCTTGCAATCCAGCTGACTCATATTTACCAGATTATTCTTCCGGAAACATAAATTTGACTTTTTTTCTTTAGCTCAGAAATTTTCAATGGCTTTCTAGTGCTTTTCCAATTAAACAGAAAGTTTAACATCCAAAAGTTTTCCAGTTTGTCACCAATGTACCACAGCAAACTTAACTTCCACTTTTCCCTAATTGTATTCTAAAATCCAGTTCAGCCTGTGTTCTTTTCACATGTCTTGATCTTCCCTGCCTCCAAACAGTTGTTCCTGTTGTTTTTCCTGCTTCGATTGCCTTCTCTCCTATCTCCACCTGTTGAAATCCTATCTTTGCTTCATGGTCCAACTTAAATAATAATAGTTAACATTTATTGAGTGCTCATTTTGGTGCAGTCACTGTGCTAAGTGTGTACAGATATTTTACATGGATTATCTAATTTAATCCTCACAAAAACAATGAAGTAAGCAATATTATTGTCTCCATTTTAGCCTGGAATAAACCCGAGTTCTGAAAGGGGGAAGTAATTGTACTTGCCCAATGTCACACAAGTTAATAAATGGTGGGGATGGGATTTGAACTCAAGTAGTTTGTCTCTGGAGCCCTAAAAGGTGTGACAATGTAAAAAATGTCTTTCTGATTATCCCTGGTTCAACCTGAAGTGGTCCTTATTTGACAACCTCAAAGGATTTTGACTAAACCTTTAAAGCCTATCTTTGTTATATATATTTGTTCTTATACCCATGATGAAACTGTCAGGTCCCAGTGCATTTTAAGTATCTATCTCACATAGTGATGACAAAGCGTAGTTGCTCAGTGAGCCTGTTATATTGGACTGAAGGTATATTGGGGTAAAGGAGGGGATAGGAGAGTTATATAGGGGAAGACGCTCCACACTCTCTTGCCTTAGTCACCCTACATGACAGGGCACTGGCCAACACTGCTAACACCAGTCCAAACTTTGCAGTCTCTGCTTTTCCAGGTTTCCGGCAGGTCTCTTCTTGTCCCCCAGGTCTCACAGCTGCCTTAACCTTGGCCAGTGTTTGGGGTGAAGCAGGATCAAAATATCACTGCTCTGGGCTCAGCTTCCAGGAGTGAGGGATCAAGTAAAAACCTATTGGGTGAAGGGGCAGACTGAAAGCCCCCAAATAGAGCCCCAGTGTTCTTTACACAAGCCCTGACTTGCCCAGGGGCCACGTGGGTGGGCTGGCAGCTCAACTTCCCTGGGGATGCTTCACATGTCTGATCCAACCCCTCCTTCCTCTAAGCTCCCAGCCTCCTTGTTTTCCTTAACTCTAAACCCCATGTGCTCAGGGTGTTTGGACGTGTCCAGGCATGTTCTCAAAGGCCATACAGGTCCAGTAAAAGCCTACACAGGGGCACACTGGCCCTCCAAAGCCATTGGGCTATTAACTCAAGTCCCTGGCACCTTAGACAGCATTCTCGGGATACCGATGGATGGACAGACAGACCACCGGAATGCCTTCATAGACATTCTGAATTTGTAGCTCCTTAGTAGGGTCACCCTAACCTGATCCTGAACTTCCACCCCTATGTCCCACAGATCTGAGCAGCCTTGTCATGCCAGGGAGTGTTCCCGCACTTACCCTGTAAATATATGATTGGATGGATCTTGTTTCAGCAACAGAATTCCTAGACAAACACACCTCAGCGCAGGCCAGACATACCACCAAGCAAGCCCCCACCCCTCAGCCCCCAGCCTACATACCACACTCACAGTAGATGAAATCCGTTGCAATCACTCAGGCTAATTTCACATCCCTGTGTAGCAGCAACAGCCTAAACCCATTCTCCTTTTCTTTTATGCTACGTCTATTTCTCCGCCCCCCCTGAGGCTCCCAAAGCAGCTACTAGGCTACTCGAGTGTCTAGGCGTGGCTATGCAAAGAAGTCCCACCCCTGAGACTGACACAGTGCTGTTGGGAGGCGGGGAAGGGGAGGTAAACAGAGACCAAGCCACTCCTATGGAAGGAATCAAAAAGCTCCAGGGACTGTGGGCAGACAGGGAGTTAGGTTTTGCTTGGTCCGTGGGAACAGAGAGAGGGGTCAAGTGGTCAGAGGCACCGTGCAGACTTCTTTTCTTGTAACTATTGCATGGTAGGATGCAGCTAGCTCTTCAAAGTTCTATACATGAATGTTAGCGGGCCTGGAA
Source organism: Callorhinus ursinus (assembly GCF_003265705.2). NCBI lineage: Eukaryota > Metazoa > Chordata > Mammalia > Carnivora > Otariidae > Callorhinus > Callorhinus ursinus. The sequence continues at coordinate 2,702,181 of NW_027397128.1, forward strand.
TTTTTCAGAAAACTAGTGTTGGAAAAGTAACAATTTTCAGACACATGGAAAAGCCACTTCCCAGCTTTGGCCCTCTTTTTTTTTTTTTTTCTCTCCTTTGTTCAGAAAGTTAGATAGGATTTGGACAGGAGGAGAGGAGACATAAAACGGGAAACACCACTCAAAATTAAGGAGATTTCGATTGTGGAATCACCTTCTTTGGGCCCCAGAGTCTCTATACAAAGAAGGGGTTGTACTAGATAGACTAAGAGTTTTTTTCCAGCAATGACACTCTGGGAGTTTAGAAGTTTATAATCACAGAGTCAGCAGTGGAGAAGTATTGGAATGTTACTAGTACCTGACCCTGAAGAACTTGCAGAGGAATAGGGGAGATAAGACAGACTGGACATAGTCAGAGAACAGCACACAATACTGAGTGAGGTGCCAAACTATGAGGTACAGGCTAGAAGGGTAGTAAGGGAACAGAGAAAAGGGAAAAATAAGAGAGAAAATATGACCAGCGAAAGGAAATGCTCTTCAATAGAGTGAGGGGGCCTAACAAATTGTGGCATACCAAGTTGCATTATGGGTAAAGGGAAAGGAAGCTTAGGCCAAGGCATGAGGGAGGGTCTAAGCAATGTGCCATGATCAGACTCTGAGGGACCTTACCTGGTGTGAGCAGAAATGCTGTATGCTAGGAGCTTAGGGTAAGGTATAGGTACATAGGCTGCAATGCCTTTGGTGAAAAAAAAGGGGGGGGCTGAATAGGCTCTGAGGTGACTTTGAATAGGTCCTGAGTGAACTCCAAACATGGCCCCTGGTTAGAGCTGGGACCAGAATGTGGCCTTTTGACTGGTACTGTGGGCTCAGGCCTAGAAGGAGGGTAAACTGAGTTAGAATCCTAGGTTTGCCCCTCCTAGCTGTGTGACTTTGGGGAAATTACTTAACTGCTCCGTGGTTCAGTATCCTCATCTGTAAAATGGGAACAAGAGTAATCACTTGTTCATAGGGTTGTTTTGAAGATTGAATGAATTAATACATGTAATAGCACCTGGCACATGGCAAATGTTATATAAGTATATGCTATCATTATTTCCTTGGGTATACAGTCATTACACAATAGATAAAATACAAGTTTAGGAAGGCATCTGGAAGGAATACAGACTCTAGAATCCACAGATCTCTATTCCAACTCTGGTTCTAATATCTACGAGCTGTTGGCTCTTTAGCAGAGGACTTATCCTCTTTGAGCTTTAGTTGTCCCATCTGCAGAGAGAGGCTCAGAATACTTTCTTTATGAAGTTGTGAATTTAAAGTGAGCTAATGGGGCGCCTGGGTGGCTCAGTTGGTTAAGCGACTGCCTTCGGCTCAGGTCATGATCCTGGAGTCCCAGGATCGAGTCCCACATCGGGCTCCCTGCTCGGCGGGGAGTCTGCTTCTCCCTCTGACCCTCTTCCCTCTTGTGCTATCTCTCATTCTCTCTCTCAAATAAATAAATAAAATCTTTAAAAAAAAATAAAAAAAAATAAAGTGAGCTAATGTTCATAAAGCAAAGAGAATACAGTAGGTGTTCAAAGGATATTCTAGGTCCTAGAGTTTAAAAAGAATGGGTGTGACTGCAGGGTAGGAAATGAATTGGTGGAATAAGGGCTGGTGGTAGATACTAATTAGGAGATTACTGAGGGGCTGATCTATGGTGATGAAAAAAGGGGATGGAAGCAGGAGAAATTGTGAAGCTAAAGTTAAAATCTGTGATGTCAAGGGAGGATCTGAGTCTTCACAGCAGAGTGTCACTTCTTGATATAAGCCTCACTTGGCCAGGCCAGCCCCTGTCCCCCACACTCTATTTATTTCCTTACTGACACTAAATTAAACCTGTAATCATTTAATTAATTTCCTTACTTGTTTAATGACTGTCCTTTCCCTCCCACTAATTGGTAAGCATCATGAACTAACAGTAATTCTTAGAGAGCATTTGTTATTTGCCAGGCACTCTTCTCAGTATTTTGCATATATTAACTCATTTAATACTTGTAACTACTCTAGTACTATTCACAATGAGGAGATGAGAAAACTGAAGAATAGACTGACTTGCCCAGTGTCAAGCAGCTAGGAAATGGCAGGGCTGTGAAGGAACCTGATACACAGCCGAAGGAACAAAACAAATTAATGAAAGGACCAGGATGCAAAAGACAAAATGGAAGAGGCCAGGAAGACTTTGAATATATTGAACTTCAGTTGCCAAGGAGCCCCACATGTTGAAATGTTTCACAGATGAAGAAATGTTAGTTGGGAGCAAGAAGAACACTTTAGCCTGGGGACACTCCCCCACCTGGCACAACCAGACTGTCTTTTATTTTTTAAACACAAGTCCTTTCCTGCTAAGATAAGAACATCCTTCAAGGCCAGGATTAGGGGCCTTTCTACAACCTCAGTCTCAAGGGCTTACCCAACTTTTGTGCTCTCAGCTACACTGCTCTACCTCTTTTGATCCTACTTAGCAAACTGAATATATGGACAGGGAGCCATGTTAGGTCATTGGTAATGCTTACTTGAGTGAACTGAATTGAAAGGACATTTGCTGGTACATTAGCTAGGGGACAGCATAATCAAAATTCTTCTTTGAAGAAAAGATGGGAAGGAACATTTACCTAGCATTTATCAATCATGCAAATGTGCTCCTTTGTAGCTTACAACAGTCCTACAAGATAGGGATTACTATCCCCATTTTACAGATTAAGAGGCTTGTACTCTATAATGCTTCTTTTCCTGGAGGATAGGAGGAAGCCTGATATAAAGGTACCAGGGAAACTTCAGAGCCCACAAGCTATTGTTTCATTATTTAGAAAGTGACCTTAGGCAGCATGTATGAAACTACTGTCTTCCACCATAACTTGTCTAATAATACTGTAATAGTGACTAACCTTCACCAAGCACTTGCTAGGTAGTGTTCTGAATGTTTTACATGGATTAATTTATCTCATCTTCACAAAAACCCTATGAAGCCAAAAGCACTGGAATCATCCTTGCCTCTTCTTTTTCTCACATCTCACATTCAATCCCTCAGCACAACTGATCAGCTTTGTCTTCAAAATATACTATGAATCCCCCAACTTCTCAGCACATTCACTGCAACTACACTGTTGCAAGCCACCATCACTTTTCAGCTACATTACTGCCATAGCCTACAATTGGTCTTGCTCTTGACCTTACTCCACTCCAGTCAATTCTCAGTACAGCAGTCAGAGTGATCCTTTGAAAATGCCAGTCAGCTCAAGTCTGTCCAAACCATTCCAATGGCTGGCTTCTAATTCAGAGTAAAAGCCAAAGTCCTTAACAATAGCCTACACTCCACCCAACTCCATCCCACCTCCACCACCCTACCCTTATATCTCTAATCTCATCTACCATTGCCCCTTGGCCACCATATCCAACCACATTGTCCTCTTTGCTGTTTGTTCCAACACTCAAAACATTCTCTAGACTCAATCTTTGTACTTGTTCCTTCAGCCTGGACAATTCTTCCCCAGATATCTGCATGGATCCTTCCCTCACTTCCTCCTAGTATCTGCTCAAATTTTACTTTATAAGAGAGAACTTTCCTAAAACCCTAATATAGAGTAATGGAATTGCTAGGGTCTTTTGGACTTTTCCTCAGCACCAGCCCCCAACGATGTGAGGTGGGATGTGGGGGTCAGTAGATTTAAGACCCTCAGCTGTGCTCTCTGTGGGGGAGCCACTCTGGCCCCCATACCTGAGTGGTAGAAGTAAGGTTCAGTCAGCTCATCTCTTGGGGGATTTCTCATTCCTTACTCTTAAGATGGGCAAGAGTCACTTCATGAACTCAAACCAAGTACTCCCAGGTAAAAGGTCTCTCTGATTACACTTCACTGCTGGAATCAGCCTGAATTTATCTCTGGGGCCAGAGATGTTATTCTGCGGCCCAGTGAGAGATTCAGGGCTCCCTGATGCCATCCTCAGCTCTCTCTCAGAGGTTACTTAAGGTCACTTGGGGGAATGCTGACACACCTTGGCTGTGTCTGAGAAAAGCCAGGTCAGCCTCTAATTCTAGAGTTCGTTGCAGGCAGAGTGACCACTCATGTGAGATATAGACACACTGGGGACTTTAAAGCCCCTCTGGAGACTAGGAACAGAGAGCAGAAGCAGAGACTGGAGGCTCCAGGAGATACTGAAGTGTATGGGGCCTTCCCTATGGAATCCAGCATCTATAGGGATGTATGTACCTGGACAGGATACCAAGATCAGCTCCTGGTGCCCTTTCATCAGCTCTTGTGATATGTATAGATAACCATGCCCATAGGTGTCTGAGGCAATGGCATATACAGTCTTGGATCTTCTGAATTAGAAAGGTAGGACATATAAAAGAGCTCCTCCTAGCCCTGGGATTTTTCAAAGTTCAGTTGGGTCATAGTTTAGTTCAACAGTTTTTTTTTTAAGATTTTTATTTATTTGTCAGAGAGAGAGAGAGCACAAGCAGGGGGAGCACCAGAGGGAGAGAGAGAAGCAGGCTCCTCACTGAGCAAGGAGCCCAATGTGGGACTCAATCCCAGAACCCTGGGATCATGACCTGAGGCCAAAGGCAGACGCTTGATGACTGAGCCACCCAGCATCCCAGTTCAACAGTCTTTTCTTTGATCCTTAATCATCTTTCTTTTCACCTGCCCAAGATGGCCATTTCAAACTTACTCCTCTTACTCAAGCACCTAACACTAATATAGCCTATTCAGAACTCTTAGTAGGTAAGACTTCTCCAGTTTCACTGAAACCATAGAACAGCACCAGGCTAAAACCCTTTAAACAACTTCTGATCCCTCCACCTTCAAGCTTATTCTTGTCTTTTATATGAGAGTTCCTTTCTATTCTAGACTAATCTCTCTATCTGTGCTTACTTCCCCCATCTACCCTGCTTTGCTTTATCTGGCATCTTCACAGTCCCTCTTTCTCTGGATCATTCCCCTAAATGCATCCATTTTTGAGCCAAGATTCTGGAAAGGGTTTTCCATAGTTATTGCTTCCATATCCTTACCCCCATCTCTTAATTTTTAAATTCATTACATTCTGATCTCCTCAGGATCACCCATGAATTCCTTTACTGTCAAACCCATGGCTTCTTCCTGTCTTATTTGAATTCTCCAAAACATCCAAAATTACGTTGTTGTTGTTGTTGTTGTTGTTGTTGTTGTTTTTCCTTACTAACTCTTGACTTTCAAGGAATCCATATCTCCTGGTTTCATTCCTTTCTTTATAACTTTTCCCAGATTCTCCTTCTCCATTTATCCCTCAAATGCTGAGGTTTTCCAGAGTGTACCCCCCTCCACATTGCCATTCTTTCTTGATTCTAATTTTTCTCACTGGAACTTATGTGTCAGAGATCTTACCTGTCATCTGACTGGTTAATTCTCTCACACAAAACAGAACCTAAAGTATACTAAGGGTTCAATATATCGGGCGCCTGGGTGGCTCAGTTGGTTAAAGGTTCAATATATCTTTGTTAAATAAATGAGTGAAAAAATAATTGAATGGAGAATGTTTACCTTTGAATTCACCCTTCTTTCTTTATTTATTTATTTTAATTTTATTTTATTATGTTAATGAACTCCCTGGCCCCAGGTAAGGGACCATACAAAGAAGATAGCCAAAAAAAAAAAAAAAAAAATCCATGCCTGCACCCAAAATACTAACAACAGCCAACACTTGATCAGCACTTGGATTAACTCTGTATGTCAGGCCTTGTGCTAAGGGTTCTACATGCAATACCTCATTTAATCTTTAAAATTACCCTATGAGGTAAATATCATATCCTTCCTATTTTATAGATGAAGAAATTGAGTCACAGAAATGAGAGGTAATTTGTCCATGGGGCCACAGCTCCTCGTTAGTATAGTGGTTAGTATCCCCATCTGTCCATGGGGCCACAACTAGTGACAACTGACTCAAGACTCTCAAGAATAGTTGATGCCTGAATTATTCACTATTACACTCAAGAGTAGAATCTTTCCTTCCCAATCTGAGGCTCTTCCCATCTTCCCTGGACAGCTATTCTAAACCACTACCTTTTTTTTTTTTTTTAAGTCCTTACTCTGGCAGTTAATTCCCGGTCTAGAAAATGGACTCCTGTCCTCTTTATCAAAAAACAAAACAAAACAAAACCAAAACCAAACTAAAACAAAACAAAACAAGGCTGCTTGCTGTGCCGGCCGCGCGCTCCCATGCGCCCCCTGTAGCCATGCCTCGCAAAATCAAGGAAATCAAGGACTTTTTGCTCACGGCCAGGCGAAAGGACGCCAAATCCGTCAAGATCAAGAAAAATAAGGATAATGTGAAGTTTAAAGTTCGGTGCAGCAGATACCTTTACACCTTGGTCATCACGGCCAAGGAGAAGGCAGAGAAACTGAAGCAGTCCTTGCCCCCAGGTTTGGCAGTGAAGGAGCTGAAGTGAACCTGGTCCACTGATTTGAACTGTATTAAAGTTTTAAAAATTCTTAAAAAACAAAACAAAACAAAAAAACAGATTCTGTTAGACATGAAGTCCCTCCATCCCCTCCCCTTATGCTTATAATGTTGTCTTTCTCTTCAGCCACTCTGGTTTTTCCTCTGGGAGGACAGGAAAAGAGCATGAGCATCTTCCCCTTCCCCTGCCCCTTATGGACCATTCTTCATTTTTTAACCTCTCTCTCATTGATATCTTTAGTATTCACCTTCCCTCCTGTGTCCAGCCCTTCTATCCACAAACATATTCAAATTCCTCCCACTGCAAAATAAAATCAAACCTTCTTCCACACTGCCTCTTCCTCAAATAACAGCCTCCTTTTTCTTTTTTTCTCAGCCAAATTTCTGGCCACAGTAATCTCCATTCACTGTTTCCATGTCTTCACTTTCCTTTAGATTCCCAATCTACTGCAGTCTGGCTCTATTTTCTCTCCTCGAGTCACAAGTGACCTCTTTCACTGACAAATTTTAAGGAAAATTTTCACTCATTTTTAAAATTTATTTACAGTGTTTTTTTTTCCAGTGTTGGTCACTGTTTTCTTTAGGAAACTATTTCTTTTGCTGGAAAACATCATGGTCTCCTGGCTTCCCTCTATATCTCTAACTCCTCATTCTCAGATATTGTCACTGAATATTCTCTCTCACCTCACTCCATGACATTGTGAGGTTGGGGCCCTTACATTTTATACATATGATCTTAATTACCCATAGAACAACCTTTTGAAGTAGGTATGATTTCCCTTATTTTACACATGTGGCAATTTAGGACCAGAGAAGTTAAGTGAATTTCCCAAGGGCACACAGCCAAATACAAGTTTAATTCAGAACTATAGCCAGAGCCTAACTCTAAGCATGCCACATCATGCTGTCTTGCTCCAGTGAATAAGGACATGGCACAGCATTAAAGTGGCTTTGGTTTTTGAATTGGGATCCTAGGTCTATCACTTACTAATCTGTGTTCTGTGTGATCGTAAGCAAGTACTTTAATCTCTCACAGCCTCAGTTCCCTCATTTAGAAAATATGAAAAGGAACAAGGTGGCTGAGAATATTAAAGAGGAACATTATGTGCTTCCTAACCCAGTTCCAGATACAGGAATTTAATAACTGAGATCTGTTAGGATGGTAGTTATAATGATGACTATAGTTATTAATCTTTTGTCCCCCAACTAATTTTCCCACACTTTCATCTAAACTTATTATTCTAATTTTTGTCACTAGTTTCTGTTTTGTTTGTTTTGCCTGACTCAAACCTCTTTTGAGAGAAATTTGTAATTTTCACTGAGGCAAGTAGACAAACCCTTGTGTCTTTTTTATACTACCTCTGCAGGCTAAGGCTTGGAAGCTCAGCATACACACTGACCAGAAGGCTGTGCAACTCTGACTCTACACATGTATTTGTTAATACTGTTACTTTAAAATAATGGGTGGTATAGCCCTTTAGAGTTCTGCACCCATGTACAAATCTCATCTAATCTTTATAACCACAGGAAAGCATAATAATATATAATTAATATATAATTATAAATAATAATAATATATGCCAATTTACTAATTGGAAAGGTCAGAAATGCAATCTCTTGAATGTGTACTTTATGCAGTCACTGTGATGGACAATTTATAGGTTACTTCACAAACACTAGAGCACTTTAATCATCTGGGGCTTAATAGCTTCATTTTTTTAAGTGAAAAAAATGAACTAACATCACACTGTATGATAACTAACTGCAATTTAAATTAAAACTTTAAAAGAAAAGAAAGAAAAAAGATATATATAAAAATTGAGTGACATCCATATGAGTATAAGACTACTAAGCAGAACTGTTGAGATTTGAATCTGAGTTTTCTAAGGCTATCCAAAGCTCTTTTCATTGCATCATGCTACTTCTTACCCACAGAGACCCTTGTGGGGTTAAAAAAATTATCACTGAGAATGCAAAAAAGGTTTAAATAGTTCACTCTAAAATCCTACTTATAGGAGGGCTTTAGAGCAGCATTTGTGCAAAATGTCAGGATTGTTTAGCTTGATTTAATTTCCAAAAAAAAAAAATCTGCAACATGATAAGCCTGGACATAAAGAAAGAAAGAAAGAAAGAAAGAAAGAAAGAAAGAAAGAAAGAAAG
>NW_027397128.1:2710800-2725684 GCF_003265705.2 Callorhinus ursinus
AAGAAAGAAAGAAAGAAAGAAAGAAAGAAAGAAAGAAAGAAAGAAAGGGTAAAAGTTATCATCGTGAGTGACAACATTAAGGGATACATAATATTTTAAAAGATTCATAATCAGGAAGAAAAGATGGCAGAGTAGGGGACCCTATTTCAACTGGTCCCCGGAATTGAGCTGGATATCTACCAGACCAATCTGAGCACCCAAGAAATCAGCCTGAGATGTAAGAAAATAGATCTGGATCTCTACAAACAGAATATTGTGGGCGGTTGGTTTCAAGGTACAAAACGGGGAGCCATAATTCCATGGGCAGATATCAGAGGATAAACGGCAGCAGGAGGGAGCCTGGCCATGAGGATCCTACATGGGTGAGCAACAGCCTCGTGCGCTGGGGACAGGCCACAAACTCGAAGACTGGTAGAGGCGGGGAAATGACTTTAGGGCAGCTCCTGGAATGGAAACCTGGAGCGGCAGGGTTGCATGTGCGAACTGGGAGTGGCTGACAGTTTTAGAAGCACAAAGGGCAGAAGTGCCCACACCTGGAGGCAGAACTGGGAGCACCACGGAGAGGCACACAACCCAGGATGCTGCAGTTTATAGCAGCACAGACAGAAATGGAGACAGTGTGGCCTGGAGACACACTGAAGAACAGACTGTGATCTCTCTGCTCTGAGGCAGAGGGTTGGAAATGGTCTCTTCTGCTCTGACTCTCAGAAGAGACACAGAAAGCTGGCAGGGAAAGCCGCCAGAGAACAAAAGCCCCAATAAACTGATTCTTACTGAGCCCATCCCCTGCCACAGGGGGATAGGGCAACTATGCCCAAACAGTGTTGTCTGAGTAACAGCATGGCAGGCCCCTCACCCAGAAGACAGCCAGCAACCCTAAGGTCCCTAGAAAACAGGTGCATCTTGCTTGGGTTTTGGTCAAATATTTGGACTCTATATATTCCCTCAACCACGCATCAACAGAATGACTAGGAGGAGGAACCCCCAAATTAGAAAAGACTGAGAGATTATGACTTGTGCTGCAGATTTACAAATGGATGCAGATATAACCAAGATGTCGGAGATGGAATTCAGGCTAGCAATTGTGAAGACAATAGCTAGAATGGAGAAATCAATTAATGACAACATAGAGTCTCTATAAGGGCAGAAATGAAAGCTGTATGGGCAGAACATTAAAATGTTATCAATGAGATCCAATCTAATCTAGATAATCTAACAGCTAGGGTAAGTGAGGCAGAAGAATGAATAAGTGACCTGGAAGACTTTATTTAATAGCTAGATAGGGAATTTAATAGATAAAAGGGAAAAGAGGAGGCCAGGGAAAAACAACTCAGAATCCGTGAAAACAGAATCATAGAAATAAGTGACACCATGAAGCATTCCAGTGTCAGAATGATTGGAATCCTGGAGGGGCTGGAGAGAGAGAGAGGACTAGAAGATGTATTTGAGCAAATCATAGCTGAGAACTTCCCTAATCTGGGGAATGAAACAAACATTCGTGACCTGGAGGCAGAGAGGACCCTTCCCAAGATCAAGGAAAACAGGCCAACACCCCAGCATGTAATAGTAAAACTTGCAAACCTTAGAACAAAGGAAACCATCTTAAGGGCAGTTAGGGGAAAGAGATTCCTTACGTACAGAGGAAGTAACATCAGAATAACGTCAGAACTATCCACAGAGACCTGGCAAGCCAGAAAGGCCTGTCAAGACATATTCAGGGTGCTAAATGAGAAGAACATGCAGCCAAGAACACTTTATCTGGCAAGGCTGTCATTTAGAATGGATGGAGAGATGCAGAGCTTCCAAGACTGGCAGAAAATGAAAGAATATGTGACCACTAAGCCGGCCCTGTAAGAAATATTTAGGGGGGTTCTATAAAAGGAGAACGACCCCAAGAGTGATATACAACAGAAATTTACAGGGACAATCTATAAAAACAATGTCTTCACAGGCAACATGATGACAATTAATTCATATCTTTCAATAATCACTCTCAACGTGAATGGCCTAAATGCCCCCATAAAACAGCACAGGGTTGCAGATTGGATAAAAAGACAGGACCATATGCTGTCTACAAGAGATTCATTTTGAAACTAAAGATACCTCCAGACTGAAAGTGAAGGGTTGGAGATCCATCTTCCATGCCAGTGGACCTTGAAAGAAAGTTGGTTCTTATATCAGACAAATCAGATTTTAAACTAAAGTCTATAGTTAGAGACATAGAAGGACACTATAACATTCTAAAAGGGTCTATCAAACAAGAAGATCTAACAATTGTAAATATCTATGCCCCCAACATGGGAGCAGCCATCTACATAAGCCAGCTGTTAACCAAAATAAAGAGTCATATTGATAACAATACGTTAATTATAGGAGACCTCAATACTCCACTCTCAGCAATGGACACATCATCTAAGCAGAAAATCAACAAGGAAACAAGAGCTTTGAATGATACACTGGACCAGATGGACCTCATAGATATTTACAGAACATTCCACCCTAAAACAACAGAATACTCATCCTTCATGAGCGCACATGGAACTTTCTCCAGAAAAGACCACATACTGGGGCACAAATCAGGTCTCAACCGATACCAAAAGATTGAGATTATTCCCTGCATATTCTCAGACCACAGTGCTTTAAAACTGGAACTCAATTACAAGAAAAAATTTGGCAGAAATTCAAACACTTGGAAGCTAAAGACCACTCTGCTCAAGAATGTTTCAGTCAACCAGGAAATCAAAGAAGAACTTAATCAATTCATGGAAATCAATGAGAACAAACACACATCGGTCCAAAATCTATGGGATACTACAAAGGCAACACTAAGGGGGAAATACATAGCCATCCAAGCCTCACTCAAAAAAATAGAAAAATCCTGAATTCACCAACTAACTCTACACCTTAAAGAACTAGAGTAAAAGCAACAAATGATGCCTAAGCCATGCATTAGAAGAGAAATAATTAAGATTAGAGCAGAGATCAGTGAATTAGATACCAGAAACACAGTAGATCAGATCAATGAAACTAGAAGTTGGTTCTTTGAAAGAATTAATAAGATCAATAAACCACTGGGCAGACTTATCCAAAAGAACAGAGAAAGGACCCAAATTAATAAAATTATGAATGAAAGGGGAGAGATCATGACTAACTCCAAGGAAATAGAAACAATTATTAGAAATTATTATCAACAACCAATTGCCAATAAACTGAGCAATCTGGATGAAATGGAGGCCTTCCTGGAAACCTATAAGCTGTCAAGACTGAAAAAGGAAGAAATTGACAACCTGAATAGGCCAATAACTAGTAACAAAATTGAAGCAGTGATCCAAAACCTCCCCCCCAAAAATAGAGTCCAGAGCCTGATGGATTCCCTGGGGAATTCTACCAAACATTCAAAGAAGAAATAATACCTATTCTCCTGAAGCTGTTTCAAAAGATAGAAACAGAAGGAAAACTTCCAAACTCATTCTATGAGGCCAACATTACCTTAATCCTCAAAGCTGGCAAAGACCCCATCAAAAAGGAGAATTTCAGACCAATATCCCTGATGAATATGGATTCCAAAATCCTCAACAAAATCCTAGCGAACAGGATCCAACAATACATTAAAAGGATCACTGACCATGACCAAGTGGGATTTATTCCCAGGATGCAAGGGTGGTTCAACTTTTGAAAATCAATCAGTGTGATAGATCACATTAATAAGAGGAGGGAGAAGAACCATATGAAACATATGGTCCTCTCAAATGATGCAAAAACAGCATTTGACAAAATACAACATCCTTTCCTGATTAAAACTCTTCAGAGTATAGGGATAGAGAGAACATTCCTCAAGTTCATAAAATCCATCTATGGAAAACCCACAGTGAATATCATCCTCAATCAGGAAAAGCTGAGAGCCTTTCCCTTAAGATCAGGAACACGCCTAGGATGCCCACTCTAGCCAATATTGTTCGACATAGTACTAGAAGTCCTAGCAACAGCAATCAGACAACAAAAAGAAATAGAAGGTATTCAAATTGGCAAAGAAGAAGTCAAATTCTCTCTTTTTGCAGACGACATGATACTTTATGTGCAAAACCCAAAAGACTCCACCCCCAAATTACTAGAACTCATACAGCAATTCAGTAATGTGGCAGGATACAAAATCAATGCACAGAAATCAGTTGCTTTCTTATACATTAACAATGCAACTGTAGAAAGAGAAATTAGAGAAATGATTCCATTTACAATAGCACCAAAAACCATAAGATACCGCGGAATAAACCTAACCAAAGAGGTAAAAGATCTATACTCTGGGAACTACAGAACACTCATGAAAGAAATTGAAGAAGACACAAAAAGATGGAAAAATATCCCATACTCATGGATCAGAAGAATAAACATTGTTAAAATGTCTACCCAGAGCAATCTATAACTTCAATGCCATCCCAATCAAAATTCCAATGACATTTTTCAAAGTGCTAGAACAAACAATCCTAAAATTTGTATGGAATCAGAAAAGACCCCGAATCGCCAAGGAAATATTGAAAAAGAAAAACAAAGCTGGGGACATCACGTTGCCCGATTGCAAGCTATATTACAAAGCTGTGATCACGAAGACAGCATGATACTGGCACAGAAACAGACATATAGACCAATGGAACAGAATAGAGAACCCAGATATGGACCCTCAACTCTATGGTCAAATAATCTTTGACAAAGCAGGAAAAAAAAACATGCAATGGAAAAAAGACAGTCTCTTCAATAAATGGTGCTGGGAAAATTGGACAGCCACATGCAGAAGAATGAAACTCAACCATTCTCTAACACCACACACAAAGATAAACTCAAAATGGATGGAAGACCTCAATGTGAGACAGGAATCCATCAAAATCCTAGAGGAGAACATAGGCAATAACCTCTTGGACATCGGCCACAGCAACTTCTTTCAAGATACATCTCCAAAGGCAAGGGAAACAAAAGGGAAAATGAACTTTTGGGACTTAATCAAGATAAAATCTTCTGCACAGCAAAGGAAACAGTCAACCAAACAAAGAGGCAACCCACAGAATGGGAGAAGATATTTGCAAATGATGCTACAGATAAAGGGCTGGTAGCCAAGATCTATAAAGAACTTCTCAAACTCAACACCCAAAAAACAAATACTCAAGTCAAAAAATGGGCAGAAGATGTGAAAAGACATTTCTCTGAATAAGACATACAAATGGCTAACAGACACATGAAAAAATGTTCATCATCATTAGGCATCAGGGAAATTCAAATCAAAACCACATTGAGATACCACCTTACACCAATTAGAATGGCAAAAATGGACAGGGAAAGAAACAACAAATGTTGGAGGGGTTGTGGAGAAAGGGGAACCCTCTTACACTGTTGGTGGGAATGCAAGTTGGTACAGCCACTTTGGAAAACAGTGTGGAGATTCCTCAAAAAGTTAGAAATAGAGCTACCCTATGATCCAGCAATTGCACTCCTCGGTATTTACCCCAAAGACACAGATGTAGTGAAAAAAGGGCCATATGCACCCCAATGTTCATAGCAGCAATGTCCACAATAGCCAAATTGGGGAAAGAGCAGAGATGCCCTTCAACAGATGAATGGATGAAGAAGATGTGGTCCATATACCCAGTGGAATATTACTCAGCCATTTGAATGGATGAATATCCAACTTTTACATCAACATGGATGGGACTGGAGGAGATTATGCTAAGTGAAATAAGTCAAGCAGAGAAAGTCAATTATCATATGGTTTCACTTATTTGTGGAGCATAAGGAATAGCACGGAGGACATTAGGACAAGGAAGGGAAAAATAAAGGGAGGGAATCAGAGGGAGAGATGAGCCATGAGAGACTATGGACTCTAAGAAACAAACAGGGTTTTAGAGGGGAGGGGGGAGGGGGGATTGGTTAGCCCATGGTGGATATTAAGGAGGGCGTGTACTGCATGGAGCACTGGGTGTTATACGAAAACAATGGATCGTGGATCACCACATCAAAGACTAATGATGTATTATATGGTGACTAACATAATAAAATAAAAAAAAGATTCATAATCATATGAGATTTATCTAGTGTCAAGAGGGCAGGTTCTAACATTCTTATTCTCCTTGGTATTGTGAGTCATCCAGACATCCATTGCACTGCCACTCCACTACCACTGTGTTATTTGGTTTGAGAAGATTCAAGGAGATGTGGTCACTTTCAGCCAATATCTGAAGGGCTGTCATAGGATAGAAGGAACCGATGAGATTTGTATAGCTTAAGATGGCAAAGTGAGGAGGACCTATGGCTAAAATGTACAGGCCAACAGATTTATGGTCACAGTGAAGAGTCAAGTCAGTCTCCAGCGCTGCAGATAACAGTCTCTTCTTCCATTTATCTTCACTAATATTATGTTCCCAGCATGGAGTGTGGGCAGCCATGGTCATTCTCCTTAGTGTCTGCCTCTAGCTTATCTGAATTCAGAGTGATTCCTCCAAGGGAGAGTTTGGACCTTAGATTTCCCTCAAGCCATCTCTCAAGACCTCTCTTCAGGAGGGCTTTACAGGCCTTGGCTGTGTTACCCTTCAGTAAGTTGAAAATTGACCCCTCATGGCAAGTCTCAAGGCTAACTAGGCAGGATGGGGCTCTCAGTCTGCTCTGGAGCAATTCTAATAGATGATCTAAGGATCAAGTAGTTTCAGGCTTAAGTGTAGAAGCTACAGAGTTACAAATTAGCCTCAGGGAGCTGGCCCCTCCAGAAATTCCCTAGAAAACAGTTAGCACCTAGGAGTGAGATGAAGGCAGTCTTAGGGCCTGATCTTAGAGATGAGGATAGGGCAGAGATGAGAGGTTGCCAGAAAAAATGCCCAGTCTTCTTGGACTAAATTTGAGTACTTAAGATTGCTGCCAAGCTACTATCAGGCCCTGTTCTAAGTGCTTTATGTGTCTTAACTAATTTAATTTTTCACAACAGCCTTATAAGAGAGGTACTATGATTATCATCCTTATTTTTCAGATGGGAAACTAAGATATAGAGAGGCCAGGGAGCTTGTTCATAATCATACAGCCAGAAAATAGTAATCAATTCAAGAACTCTAAATCAGGTTTTTAACCAGCAAAATCAACATCACCTGGAAACTTGTTTGAAATGCAATTATCTAGTCCCACTCCAGACCTAATGAATCAGAAATTTCCAGGGGCAGACCCAGAAATCTGTGTTTTAACAATCTCTTTGGGATGATTCTGATGCCCATTCAATTTTGAATACCACTGTTCTGAAGCACTAAGTGAAATATTTTCTCTCCTTCCCAAAGGTTTTCCTCATCCTCCCTGCAAAGCTATTCTAAACTTCTACCTCTTCCCTAAAGTCCTTACTTTGGTACCTAGTTATCAGTCCAAGAAAATGGACCCCTCTCCTTATAATCCAAAAAAAAAAAAAAAAAAGATTCTTTAAGCTATGAAGCCCTTCCACTTCTTTCCCTTATCCTGTAAGTTTCTCTCTCTCTCTCCACCCATCCTGGCCTTTCCTCTTGATGGAGAGGAGGAGAGCATCAGCCTCTTCCCTCTCCCTTATCCCCTTTGGACCATACTTTATTTTTAACTGCTCTCTTGCTGTACTTTTATCACTCACCTTCCCTCTTCTGTCCAGCTCCCCTACCCACAAACATATTCAAATTTCTCCAACTAAAGTGGGGGAACACTTACCTCTACTTTAACTCCTTCTCAAATTACTATACCTCTAGGTTTATTTCAAGGGACTTTAAGATTCTCCAGCAATAACCCTGTGTATGCTTCCATCTAACCACTTCCTTCCACTTCCCTCTGACAACCTCATCTCCCTCACCCTAGCCCTACACCTATGGAAAACCAGCCTCATTAAGCTCAAAAGCCCCCTGAAATCCAACTAAAATCCACTCCTCAACACCAAAACACCACTAGTTGTCATATTGTCCCTGCTGGGGAGCCTTTATATTCATCAATATGTACTTGGCATCATACATAGTATGTATTAGACATTGATTTAATGGTAGTTAATTAAGGGGGTTTACAGGAGGGAGTGGCACCTAAGAGAGGATGGAAAAGTATGAACTGGGGCTGAATCTTTTGCATTAAGAAACTAATCAGTAGAGAAGCCCTCTAATGACTCATAGATGAATCTCTTGAGCCCAGAAGGTATCAGTATCCAGTCAAACTTATCCAGAGAGACCAAGAAAACCAACAGAGAAAACCACAAGTATGAGAAGTTAAGAGATGTTTGCTCATATTTCCCTGCTCTCCTTTCCCCCAAGACCAGAGCAGTTGGTTCTTGAAAAGGGAAGTAGAGAAAGTACCTTCAGAACTTGACCCTCCTCCTCTCCCAGCACACACTCTCTCTCTCTCTCTCTCTCTCTCTCACACACACACACACACACACACACACACACACACACACACACACACACGAATAATAATTCCAAAGTTATGGAGATGGAGAAGGAGAAGGAAAATAGCATTCTGAATCATCTAAATCCAATGACAAGTATCCTTATGAGAGACACACAGAAGAAAGACACACAGGGAGAAGGAGACAGCCAGAAGGTGGAGGCAGAGATTGGAGTTATGCAGCCACAAACCAAGGAACACCTACAGCCACCAGAAGCTGGAAGAGGCAAAAAAAGATTTTCCCCTAGAGCTTTCAGAGAGAGTGTAGCCCTGCTGACACTTTGATTTCAAATATCTGGTCTCTAGAACTATGAAGAAATGAATTTCTGTTGTTTTAAGCCAATTTTGTGGTAATTTGTTATGGTAGCCCTAGCAAACTAATACACTGCCTCACTTTCTTTATCTTTCCTTATTAAAGTATAACACATCAACATATTAAATAAAAAACACCACCACCATCCCAAAAGTTCCCATTGTGCCATGTTCTAGTCATTAGACACCTCCAAAGGAGCCATGGATAGGACTTCTAACAGCACAGATTAAATTTCACTGTTTTGTGATTTATATGAACAGAATCATACAATTTACACTCTTTTCTGGCTTGCTTTGCTTGTAAGAATCATCCACATTGTTGCATGTAACTGCAGCAGTTTCATTTGAATTGCTGTAGAATATTCCTTGTATAGAATGTATTTATTCATATCCTCCATCTTACTGTTGCTGTGTATATGGGAATTTCCAGGATTGGGCTATTACAAATAGTGCTGTTGTAAACATCCCTGAACAGGTCTCTTGATGAGCTTATTTACCCATTTCTTTTGGTTATATACCTAAGAGTAGAGTATGCATGCCTATGTTCAGTTTTACAAGATACTATCAACAGTTCTTCCAAGTGTTTGTACCAATTTACACTCCCACTGACAGTAGATGAGAATTACTGCTGCTCCATGTCTTTACCAAAACTTAGTGTTTTCCATCTTTTTTATTTTGGTCATTCCGGAGAGTGTTCTATTTCATTTCTATTTCTATTTTGCTGATGACCAATGAAATTAGGTGCTTCTTTGTATGCTTACTGGGAATTTGCATATAAATTTTAAAGTTTTTTCATGTCTTTTGCATATTTTTCATTTTTTTATTTGCATAATTTTTTTATTTTATTATGTTATGTGAGTCACCATACAATATATCATTAGTTTTTGATGTGGTGATCCACGATCCATTATTTTCATATAACACCAGTGCTCCATGCAGTACATGCCCTCCTTAATACCCATCACTGGGGGTGGCTGGGTGGCTCAGTCAGTTAAGTGACTGCCTTCAGCTCAGGTCGTGATCCCAGGGTCCTGGAATCGAGCCCTGCATCGGGCTCCCTGCTCGGCAGGAAGCCTGCTTCTCCCTCTCCCACTCCCCCTGCTTGTGTTCCCTTCCTCGCTGTCTCTCTCTCTATGTCAATTAAATAAATAAATAAAATCTTAAAAAAAAATACCCATCACCGGGCTAACCCATTCCCCCACTCTCTTCCCCTCTAAAACCCTGTTTGTTTCTCAGAGTCCATAGACTCTCATGGTTCATATCTCCCTCCGATTTCCCCCCATCATTTTTCCCTTCCTTCTCCTAATGTCCTCCATGCTATTCCTTATGTTCCACAAAGAAGTGAAACCATATGATAATTGACTTTCTCTACTTGACTTATTTCACTTAGCATGATCTCCTCCAGTCCCATCCATGTTAATGTAAAAGTTGGATATTCAACCTTTCTGATGGTTGAGTAATATTGCATTGTATATATGGACCACAACCACTTATATGTTGAAGGGCATCTCTGCTCTTTCCACAATTTTGCTATTGCAGACATTGCTGCTATGAACATTGGTGTGCATACAGCCCTTCTTTTCACTACATCTGTCTTTGGGGTAAACACCCAAGAGTGCAATTGCTGGGTCATAGGGTAGAACTATTTTTAATTTTTTCAGGAACCTCCACACTGTTTTCCAAAGTGGCTATAGCAACTTGCATTCCCACTGACAGTGTAAGAGAGTTGCTGTTTCTCCACAACCTCTCCAAAATTTGTTGTTTCTTGCCATGTCCATTTTTGCCATTCTAAATGGGGTAAGGTGGTATCTCAATGTGGTTTTGATTTGAATTTCCCTGATGACTAATGATGATGAACTTTTTTCATGTGTCTGTTAGCCATTTGTATGTCTTATTCAGAGAAATGTCTTTTCATATCTTCTGCCCATTTTTTGACTTGATTATTTTTTTGGGGATGTTGAGTTTGAGAAGTTCTTTATAGATTTGGATACCAGCCCTTTATCTTTAGTGTCATTTGCAAACATCTTCTCTCATTCTGTGGGTTGCCTCTTTGTTTGGTTGACTGTTTCCTTTGCTGTGCAGAAGCTTTTTATTTGATGAAGTCCCAATAGTTCATTTTTGCTTTTGTTTCACTAGCTTTTGGAGATGTATCTTGAAAGAAGTTGCTGTGGCTGATGTCCAAGAGGTTACTGCCTATGTTCTTCTATGGTCTTCCATCCATTTTGAGTTTATCTTTGTATGGTGTGAGAGAATGGTTGAGTTTCATTCTTCTGCATGTGGCTGTCCAATTTTCCCAGCACCATTTATTGAAGAGACTGTCTTTTTTCCATTGCATGTTTTTTTCCTGCTTTGTCAAAGATTATTTGACCATAGAGTTGAGGGTCCATATCTGGGTTCTCTATTCTGTTCCATTGGTCTCTATGTCTGTTTTTGTGCCAGTACCATGCTGTCTTGGTGATCACAGCTTTGTAATATAGCTTCGAATCAGGCAATGTGATGCTCCCAGGTTTCTTTTTCTTTTTCAACATTTCCTTGGAGATTCGGGGTCTTTTCTGATCCCATACAAATTTTAGGATTGTTTGTTCTTCCAGCACTTTGAAAAATGTCATTGGAATTTTGATCGGGATGGCATTGAAAGTATAGATTGCTCTGTGTAGCATAGACATTTTAGCAATGTTTATTGTTCCGATTGATGAGCATGGAAGGTTTTTCCATCTTCTTGTGTCTTCTTCAATTTCTTTCATGAGTGTTCTGCAGTTCCTAGTGTATAGATACTTTACCTCTTTGGTTAGGTTTATTCCGAGGTATCTTATGGTTTTTGGTGCTATTATAAATGGAATCGTTTCTCTAATTTCTCTTTCTACAGTTGCATTGTTAGTGTGTAAGAACGCAACTGATTTCTGTGCATTGATTTTGTATCCTGTCCCATTACTGAATTGCTGTATGCGTTCTAGTAATTTGGGGGTGGAATCTTTTGGGTTTTCCACATAAAGTATCATGTCATCTGTGAAAAGAGAGTTTGACTTCTTCTTTGCCAATTTGAATATCTTTATTTCTTTTTCTTGTCTGATTGCTGTTGCTAGGACTTCTAGTACTATGTTGAACAATAGTGGCAAGAGTGGGCAACCCTGATGTGTTCCTAATCTTAAGGGAAATGTTCTCAGCTTTTCCCCACTAAAGATGATATTCGCTGTGGGTTTTTCATAGATGGATTTTATGAACTTGAGGAATATTCCCTCTATCCCTATACTCTGAAGAGTTTTAATCAGGAAAGGATGCTATATTTTGTCAAATGCTATTTCTGCATCAATTGAGAGGACCATATGGTTCTTCTCTCTCCTCTTATTAAGGTGTTCTAGCACATTGATTGATTTGTGAATGTTGAATCAACTTTGCAACCCAGGGATAAATCCCACTTGGTCGTGGTGGATGATCCTTTTAATGTATTGTTGGATCCTATTAGCTAGAATTTTGTTGAGGAGTTTGGAATCCATATTCTTCAGGGATATTGGTCTGTAAGTCTCCTTTTCGACGGGGTCATTGCCTGGTTTGGGGATTAAGGTAATGCTGGCCTCATAGGTTGAGTCTGGAAGTTTTCCTTGTTTCTATTTTTTGAAACAGCTTCAGGAGAATAGGTATTATTTCCTCTTTGAATGTTTGGTAGAATTCCCCAGGGAATCCATCTGGTCCTGGACTCTTGTTTTTTGGGAGGTTTTTGATCACTGCTTTAATTTTGTTACTGGTTATTGGCCTATTCAAGTTGTCAATTTCTTCCTGTTTCAGTCTGGCAGTTTATAGGTTTCCAGGAAGTCATCCATTTCATCCAGGTTGCTCAATTTACTGGCATATAGTTGTTGATAATAATTTTTAAAAATTGTTTCTATTTTCTTGGTGTTAATCATGATGTCTCCTCTATCATTCATCATTTTATTATTTTGGGTCCTTTCTCTTTTCTTTTGGATAAGTCTGGCCAGTGGTTTAATGATCTTATTAATTCTTTCAAAGAACCAACTTCTAGTTTCATTGATCTGATCTACTGTGTTTCTGGTTTCTAATTCATTGATCTCTGCTCTAATCTTAATTATTTCACTTCTAAGGCGTGGTTTAGGCATCATTTGTTGCTTTTACTCTAGTTCTTTAAGGTGTAGAGTTAGTTGGTGAATTCGGGATTTTTCTACTTTTTTTGAGTGAGGCTTAGATGGCTATGTATTTCCCCCTTAGGACCACCTTTGCAGTATCCAATAGGTTTTGGACCAATGTGTTTCTGTTATTATTGGTTTCCACGAATTGATTAAGTTCTTCTTTGATTTCCTGGTTGACCCAAACATTCTTAAGCAGAGTGGTCTTTACCTTCCTGGTGTTTGAATTTCTGCCAAAATTTGTTTGTGATTGAGTTCCAGTTTTAAAGCATTATGATCTGAGAATATGCAGGGAATAATCTCAGTCTTTTGGTATCTGTTGAGACCTGATTTGTGATCCAGTATGTGGTCTATTCTGGAGAAAGTTCCATGTGTGCTCATGAAGAATGAGTATTCTGTTGTTTTTAGGATGGAATGTTCTGTATATATCTATGAGGTCCATCTGGTCCAGTGTGTCATTCAAAGCTCTTATTTCTTTGTTGATTTTCTGCTTAGATGATCTGTCTATTGCTGAGAGTGGAGTATTGAGGTCTCCTACAATTAACATATTGTTATCAATATGACTCTTTATTTTTGTGAACAGTTGACTTATGAAGTTGGCTGCTCCCATGCTGGAGGCATAGATATTTACAATTGTTAGATCTTCTTGTTGGATAGACCCTTTAAGAATGATACAGTGTCAGGAATGGAGAAAGATGGCAGAGGTGTATGAGACCTGGATTTCTTCTGGTCCCAGGAATTCAGCTGGATAAGGACCAAACCATTCTGAACACCTACGAACTCAACAGGAGATCAAAGAAAAGAATAGCAACAACTCTGAACAGAAAAGCGACCAGTTTCTCTGGAAGGTAGGATGTACAGAGAAGTGAATCTGAGGTGATATTCGCGAGGATAGATGGCAGGGGAGGGGGCCTCCATTGGTCGCTTCTTGCAAGTGTTAGAGCAGCGGAGCACAAAATCGGAACTTTTAGAAGTCAGCTATGCTGAAAGACATCATTCCAGTGGCTAAGTGGGGGGTGAAACACTCACTGGGACAGTGTGGTCTTAGGATCATTGGGGTCACAGAAAGACTGGTGATTCCTGAGTGCAACAGAGCTCCCATGTATCAGAGCAGGGAAGCCAGCTGCAGAGACAGAGCCGAGGAGTGGGCTCTCAGCTCGGAGTTGCCAGAAACCGTGATCCATGGCACAGTCAGGCCACTGCTCTTCCAGCAGGGCCCCAACAAGCAGTAGATCTGGGGAGACACCCTTTCCTCTCCCGTGAGGAGCAGCATGGGAGCACACTGCAGGAATCTGCTGGGTTTGGAGACTCCACACGGGGTCGTGAACCAGAGATAGAAATGCTCGTTCACAGGCCGGGTGAGCATGGAGTGTGGCCAGAGACCGGGTAGACTGGAGTGATTGACTGCTTTTCTCTGGGGGCTCACTGAGGAGTGGGGCCCCTGAGTTCTCAGCTCCTCGAGGCAGAGATTGGGAGGCCACCATTTTCACTCTTGTCCTCCAAAGCTGTACGGAAAGCTTGCAGGGAACAAAAGCTCCCGAGAGCAAACCTGAACAGATTACTTAGCCCGGACCTGGCAAGGGCAGAGCAATTCCGCCTCCGGCAAAGATATTTGGAAACCACAGCAACAGGCCCCTCCCCCAGAAAATCAGCAAGAACAGTCAGCCAAGACCAAGTTTACTGATCAAGAGAAAGTTAGAACTCCAGCGCTAGGGGAATAATGCACATAGAATTCATGGTTTTTTTTACCATGATCCTTTAGTCTATCGAAGTTAATTTTTTTAACTGTCATTTTTTTTCAATTTTTCTTTTTCCCTTTTTCAACCAACTTCTTTTTTTTATTGTTATGTTAATCACCATATATTACATCATTAGTTTTTGATGCAGTGTTCCATGATTCATTGTTTGTTCATAACACCCAGTGCTCCATGCAGAACGTGCCCTCCTCAATACCCATCACCAGGCTAACCCATCCCCCCACCCCCCTCCCCTCTAGAACCCTCAGTTTGTTTTTCAGAGTCCAT
>NW_027397128.1:2730684-2774631 GCF_003265705.2 Callorhinus ursinus
AAATTTTGAGATAGTTTCCTCTAACAGATCAAAATATACCCTAAATCTCTAGTGTATGGCTTTGTTCTATTCTCCTGCCTGATCACATTCTCTCTTTTTTATTTTTTAAATCCTCTTCTTTCTTTTTTCAACCGACTTCTTATCAATTCCTTTTATAAAATCATTTATAATTTTCATTATTACAGTCATATTCCATCCCTTCATCGTATTAACCCTTACTTTGTACATAAATAAGTTTTTCTTTCTTTAAATTTTGGGAGGCACTTTCTTCTAATGGAACAAAATATGCCCAAAATCTAGTGTGTGGCACTGATCTATGCATCAGCCTGATCATATTTGATCATATTCTGTTTTTGTTTTGTTTTGTTTTGTACATGTTGTTTTTATCTTTTCCTTCTTCTTTTTTTTCCCTTTCTTTTCCCCCGGTTTCAGGCCTTTTCTGATTTGTTTAGAGTTTATTTTCTAGGGATGTTGTTACCCTTTTAGCATTTTCTTTTCTCATTCATCTATTCCCCTTGGACAAAATGACAAGATGGAAAAAATCACCTCAACAAAAAGAATAAGAAGCAGTACCAACTGCCAAGGACCTAATCACTATGGACATTAGTATGATGTCTGAACTAGAGTTCAGAATGATGAATTTAAAGATACTAGCTGGGCTTGAAAAAAGCAAGGAAGATATTAGAGAAACCCTTTCGGGAGAAATAAAAGAACTAAAATCTAACCAAGTCAAAATCAAAAGAGCTATAAATGAGGTGCAATCAAAAATGGAGGCTCTAACTGCTAGGATAAATGAGGCAGAAGAGAGAATTAGTGATATGGAAGACCAAATGATGGACAATAAAGAAGCTGAGAAAAAGAGAGATAAACAACTACATAATCACGAAGGAAGAGTTAGAGAGACAAGCAATACTATAACATTAGAATAATTGGGATCCCAGAAGAAGAAGAAAGAGACAGAGGGGAAAAAGGAATATTGGAGCAAATTATAGCAGAGAACTTTCCTAATGTGGGGAAGGAAACAGGCATCAAATCCAGGAGGCACAGAGAACACCCCTCAAAATCAATAAAAAGAGGTCAACACCCTGACATCTAATAGTAAAACTTACAAGTCTCAGAGACAAAGAGAAAATCGTGAAAACAGCTCAGGAGAAGA
Source organism: Callorhinus ursinus (assembly GCF_003265705.2). Taxonomy (NCBI): domain Eukaryota; kingdom Metazoa; phylum Chordata; class Mammalia; order Carnivora; family Otariidae; genus Callorhinus; species Callorhinus ursinus. The sequence continues at coordinate 2,731,841 of NW_027397128.1, forward strand.
GATCTGAAACCTACAATGGTAAAAACATTAGATTGGCAACAACCCTATCCACAGAGACCTGGCAGGGCAGAAAAGACTGGCATGATATATTCAGAGCACTAAATGAGAAGAATATGCAGCCAAGAATACTATATTCAGCTAAGCTGCCATTGAAAATAGAAGGAGAGATAAAAAGCATCCAGGACAAACAAAAACTGAAGGAATTTGCAAACACAAAACCAGCCCTACAAGAAATATTGAAAGGGGTCCTCTAAGCAAAGAAAGAGCTTAAAAGCAACATAGACTAGAAAGGAATACAGACAATATACAGTAACAGTCACCTTACAGGCAATACAATGGCACTAAATTCATATCTTTCAATAGTTACCCTGAATATAAGTGGGCTAAATGCTCCAATCAAAAGACACAGGCTATCATATTGGATAAAAAAAGAAGATCCATCAATAAGCTATCTGCAAGAGACTAATTTTAGACACAAAGTCACCCCCAGATTGAATGTGAAGGGGTGGAATACCATTTACCATGCTAAAGGACACCAAAAGAAAGCTGGGGTGGCATTCCTTATATAAGACAAATTAGATTTTTATACCAAAGACTATAATAAGGGATGACGAAGGACACTACATCCTCCTTAAAGGGTCTATCCAACAAGAAGATCTAACAAATGTATATATCTATGCCCCTAACATGGGAGCAGCAAATTATATAAGGCAGTTAATAACAAAAGCAAAGAAACACACCAACAACAATACAATAATAGTGGTGGACTTTAACACTCCCCTCACAGAAATGGACAGATTATCTAAGCAAAAGATCAACAAGGAAATAAAGACTTTAAATGACACACGGGACCAAATGGACTTCACAAATATATTCAGAACATTCCATCCCAAAGCAACATAATACACATTCTTCTTTAGTGCCCATAGAACATTCTCCAGAATAGATCACATCCAAGTTCACAAATCAGGTCTCAACCTGTACCAAATGATCGGGATCATTCCCTGCATATTTTCAGACCACACTGCTTTGAAACTAGAACTCAATCACAAGAGGAAAGTCGGAGAGAACTCAGATACATGAAGGCTAAAGAGCATCCTACTAAAGAATGAATGGGTCAACCAGGAAATAAAAGAATTAAAAAAAATTCACGGAAATGAAAATGGAAACACAACTGTTCAAAATCTTTGGGATGCAGCAAAGGCAGTCCTAAGAGGAAAGCCTTTCTCAAGAAACAAGAAAGGTCTCAAATACACAACATAACCCTACACCTAAAGGAGCTGGAGAAAGACAGCAAATAAAGCCTAAACCCAGCAGGAGAACAGAAATAATAAAGATCAGAGCAGAAATCAATGAAATAGAAACCAAAAGAACAGTAGAACAAATCAACGAAACTAGAAGCTGGATCTTTGAAAGAATTAACAAAATTGATAAACCCCTGGCCAGACTTATCAAAAAGAAAAAAAGAAATGACCCAAATAAATAAAATCATGAATGAAAGAGGAGAGATCATAACCAACACCAAAGAAATACAAACTACTGTAAGAACATATTATGAGTAACTCTATTCCAGCAAATTAGATAACCTGGAAGAAATGGATGCATTCCTAGAGCTGTATCAACTACCAAAACTGAACCAGGAAGAAATAGAAAACCTGAACAGACCTATAACCCCTAAGGAAATTGAAGCAGTTATCAAAAATCTCCCAAAAAATAAAAGCCCAGAGCCAAATGGCTTCCCAGGGGAATTCTACCAAACATTTAAAGAATTAATACCTATTATTCTGAAACTGTTCCCGAAAAATAGAAATGGAAGGAAAACTTCCAAACACATTTTATGAGGCCACCATTACCTTGATCCCAAAACCAGACAAAGACCCCATCAAAAAGGAAAAATACAGGCCAATATCCTTGATGAACATGGATGCAAAAATCCTCACCAAAATACTAGCCAAAAGGATCCAACAGTATATTAAAAGGATTATTGACCACGACCAAGTGGGATTTATCCCTGGGCTGCAAGGTTGGTTCAACATCCACAAATCAATCCATGTTATATAATACATTAATAAAAGAAAGAACAAGAACAATATGAGCCTCACAATAAATGCAGAAACAACATTTGACAAAGTACAGCATCGTTTCTTGATCAAAACTCTTCAGAGTATTGGGACAGAGGGTACATACCTCAATGTCATAAAAGCTATCTATGAAAAATCCACAGTGAATATCATTCTCAATGGGGAAAAACTGAGATCTTTCCCCCTAAGGTCAGTAACATGGCAGGGATGTGACTATCACTGCTGCTATTCAACATAGTATTAGAAGTCCTAGCCACAGCAATCAGACAACAAAAAGAAATAAGAGGCAACCCAATTGGCAAGGAAGAAGTCAAACTCTCACTCTTTGCAGATGATATGATACTTTATGTGGAAAACCCAAAAGACTCCACCCAAAACTGCTAGAACTCATACAGGAATTCAGTAAAGTGGCAGGATATAAAATCAATGCACAGAAATCAGTGGAATTCCTATACACCAACAAGACAGAAGAAAGAGAAATTAGGAGTTGATCCCATTTACAATTGCACCCCAAACCATAAGATACCTAGGAATAAATCTAACCAAAGAGGCAAAGAATCTGTACTCAGCAAACTATAAAATACTCACAAAAGAAATTGAGGAAGACCCAAAGAAATGGGAAAACATTCCATGCTCATGGATTGGAAGAACAAATATTGTGAAGATGTCAGTGCTACCTAGAGCAACCTACATATTCAATGCAATCAAATACACATGCACTTTTTTTCACAGAAATGGAACAAATAATCTTAAAATTTCTATGAAACCAGAAAATACCCCGAATAGTCAGAGGAATGTTGAAAAAGAAAAGCAAAGCTGGCGGCATCACATTTCCTGGCTTCAAGCACTATTACAAAGCTGTCATTATCAAGACAGTATGGTACTGGCACAAAAACAGACACATAGATCAATGGAACAGAATAGAGAGCCCAGAAATGGACCCTCAACTCTATGGTCAACTAATCTTTGACAAAGCAGGAAAGAATGTCCAATGGAAAAAAGACAGTCTCTTCAACAAATGGTGTTGGGAAAATTGGACAGCTACCTGCAGAAGAATGAAACTGGACCATTTCCTTACACCACACACAAAAAAATAGACTCAAAATGGGTGAAAGACCTAAATGTGAGACAGGAGTTCATCAAAGTCCTAAAGGAGAACGCAGGCAGCAACCTCTTCGACCTTAGCCGCAGCAACTTCTTCCTAGAAACATCACCAAAGGCAAAGGAAGCAAGGGCAAAAATGAACTATTGGGACCTCATCAAGGTAAAAAGCTTTTGCACAGCAAAATAAACAGTCAACAAAACCAAAAGACAACGGACAGAATGGGAGAAGATATTTGCAAATGACATATCAGATAAAAGGCTAGTATCCAAAATCTATATAGAACTTCTTAAACTCACACCCAAAGAACAAATGACCCAATCAAGAAATGGGCAGAAGACATGAACAGACATTTGTTCAAAGAAGACATCCAAATGGCCAACAGACACATGAAAAAGTGCTGAACATCCCTCGCCATCAGTAAATCCAAATCAAAACCTCAATGAGATATCACCTCAAACCTGTCAGATGGGTAAAATTAACAAGTCAGGAAACGACAGATGGTGGTGGTGAATCGGAGAAAGGGGAACCCTCCTACACTTTTGGTGGGAACGCAAGCTGGTGAAACCACTGTGGAAAATAGTATGGAGGTTCTTCAAAAAGTTGAAAATAGAGCTACCATATGATCCAGCAATTGCACTACTGGGTATTTACCCCAAAGATACAAATGTAGGGATCCGAAGGGGTACGTGCACCTCGATGTTTATAGCATCAATGTCCACAATAGCCAAACTGTGTAAAGAGCCAAGATGTCCATAGACAGATGAATGGATAAAGAAGATTTAGTATATATATACAATGGAATATTAGGCAGCCATGAAAAAGAATGAAATCTTGCCATTTGGAACGGCATGGATGGAAGTGGAGAGTGTTATGCTGAGCGAAATAAGTCAATCAGAGAAAGACATGTACCATATGACTTCACTGATATGAGGAATTCTTAATCTCAGGAAACAAAATGAGGGTTTCTGGAGTTGTGGGGGGTGAGAGGGATGGGGTGGCTGGGTGATAGACATTGGGGAGGGTATGTGCTATGGTGAGCACTGTGAATTGTGCAAGACTGTTGAATCACAGATCTGTACGTCTGAAACAAATATTACATTACATGTTAAAAAAATAGAAGAAGAAGAAGATAGCAGGAGGGAAGAATGAAGGGGGGGAATTCAGAGGGGGAGATGAACCATAAGAGACGATGGACTCTGAAAAACAAACTGAGTGTTCTAGAGGGGAGGGGCGCGGGAGGATGTGTTAGCCTGGTGATGGGTATTAAAGAGGGCATGTTCTGCATGGAGCACTGGGTGTTATACACAAGTAATGAATCATGGAACACTACATCCAAAACTAATGATGTAATGTATGGTGATTAACATAACATAATAAATTTAAAAAAGAATGATACAGTGTCCTTCTTTGTCTCTAACTACGGTCTTTAGTTTAAAATCTAATTCGTCTGATATAAGAATTGCTACCCAGCTTTCTTTTGAGGTCTGCTGGCATGGAAGATGGATCTCCACCCCTTCACTTTCAGTCTGGATGTATCTTTAGGTTCAAAATGAGTCTCTTGTAGACAGCATATGAATGTGTCCTGTCTTTTAATCCAATCTGCAACCCTGTGCCTTTTTATGGGGGCATTTAGGCTGTTCATGTTGAGAGTGATTATTGAAAGATATAAATTAATTTCATCATGTTGCCTGTGAAGACATTGTTTTTATAGATTGTCCCTGTAAATTTCTGTTGTATATCACTCTTGGGTCTTTCTCCTTTTATAGAAACCCCTAATATTTCTTGCAGGGCCAACTTAGTGGTCACATATTCTTTCAGTTTCTGCCAGTCTTGGAAGCTCTGCATCTCTCTATCCATTCTAAATGACAGCCTTGCTGGATAAAGTATTCTTGGCTGCATTTTCTTCTCATTTAGTACCCTGAATATGTCTTGCCAGGCTTTTCTGGCTTGCCAGATCTGTGGATAGTTCTGACGTTATTCTGATGTTCCTCCCTCTGTACGTAAGGAATCTCTTTCCCCTAACTGCCCTTAAGATGGTTTCCTTGATTCTAAGATTTGCGAGTTTTACTATTACATGCTGGCTTTTTGGTCTGTTTTCCCTTGATCTTGGGAGGGGTCCTCTCTACCTCTAGGACACGAATGATTGTTTCATTCCCTAGATTAGGGAAGTTCTCAGCTATGATTTGCTCAAATACATCTTCTAGTCCTCTCTCTCTCTCCACCCCCTCCTGGATTCCAATAATTCTGACATTGGAACGCTTCATGGTGTCACTTATTTCTCTGATTGTATTTTCATGGGTTCTGAGTTTTTTCCCCTCACCTCCTCTTTTCCCTTTTTATCTATTAAATTATCTTCCAGGTCACTAATTCGCTCTTCTGCCTCACTTAACCTAGCTGTTAGATTATCTAGATTAGATTGGATTTCATTGATAGCATTTTTAAGTTCTGCTAATTCAGCTTTCATTTCTGCCCTTAGAGACTCTATGTTGCCATTAATTTATTTCTCCATCCTAGCTATTGTCTTCACAATTGCTAGCCTGAATTCCATCTCTGACATCTTGGTTATATCTGCATCCATTTGTAAATCTGCAGCATAAGTCATAATCTCTGAGTCTTTCCTCTTTTGGGGGTTCCTCCTCCTATTCATTCTGTTGATGGGTAGTTGAGGGAATATATAGAGTCCAAATTATTAACCACAGCCCTAGCAAGAAGTACCTGTTTTCTAGGGACCTTAGGGTTGCTGGCCTCTTGTTTTCCCAGCCTGTCTTCTGGGGGAGGGGCCTGCTGTGCTGTTACTCAGGCAACCCTATTTGGACTGAGTTGCCCTGCCCCCCCTGTGGCGGGGGATGGGCTCCTGAGAACTGTTTTTGGGGGGCTTTTTTTCTTTGGCGGCTTTCCCTGCTGGCTTTCTGCATCTCTTCTGAGAGTCATAGCAGAAGAGACCGTTTCCAACCCTCTGCCTCAGAGCAGAGAGATTGCAATCTGTTCTTCAGTGAGCTCTCCAGGCTGCACTATCTTCGTTTCTGTCTGTGCTGCTATAAACTGCAGCATCCTGGTTTGTGCGCCCCTCTGCTGTGCTCCCAGTCCTCGCCTCCCCGTCGGGGCACATCTCGGCCTTTTGTGCTTCTAAAACCACCAGCCGCCCCCAGTTTCCATACACGGCCCACCGCTCAGGTTTCTGTCTAAAGTCCTTTCCCTGCTGCTACAGGTCTGCGAGTCTGTGGTCCATCCCTGGCACGCGAGGCTGTTGCTCACCAGCTGTGTCAGATCCCCATGGCTGGGTTCCCTCCTGCTGCCATTTATCCTTTGATATCTGCCCGTGGAATCAAGTCTCCCCACTTCATACCTTGAAACCAACTGCCTATGATCTTCTGTTTGTAGAGACCCAGATCTTCTTACATCTCAGGCTGATTTCATGGGTGCTCAGAGTGGTCTGGTAGATATCCAGCTCAATTCCGAGGACCATTTGAAATAGGGTCCCCTACTCCTCTGCTGACTTTTCCAAATCTGCCTATTTTTTCTTTTTTTTAAGATTTTATGTATTTATTTGAGAGAGAGAGTGAGCACGAATAGGGGAAGCAGCGGGCAGAGGGAGAGGGAGAAGCAGGTTCCCTGCCAAGTGGGGAGCCCAATGCGGGGCTTTATTCCAGGACCTTGGAATCATGACCTAAGCCAAAGGCAGACACTTAACGACTGAGCTACCCATGCGCACCTTTTGCCTACTTGTCTAATAGATGGTCTTTTTAAAATTAATTTGTAGATTTTTTTTACATATTCTGGATATGAGTCCTTTGTCAGATATATTGTTCATATTTTCTCCAACTCTGGGAGTTGTTTTTTTTCTCTTGACATGACATCTTTAATGAACAGAAGTTAGTAATTTTAATTTAGTTCATGTTATTGAACTGTACCCTTATAGATAGAGCTTTTGTTGTCCTGTTTTAGAAATCTTTGCTTATTCCAAGATCATGAAAATGTTCTATATTTTTTTATCTAAAGGTTTTATTATTTTACCCTTAACCTTTAATTTTATAATACATCTGACATTCATTCCCATGTATGGTGTTATAGGGGTCTAGCTTTACATTTTTCCCAATATGGCAATCCAACAGACACAGCACTATTTATTGAAGAGACAATTATTTCTTCACTACACTGCAGTGTTACCTTCATCATAAATCAGTTGTCTATATATGTGTGGGTATGTTTCTGGACTATTTATTCTGCTCCATTGGTCAGTTTGTTTATTCTTGTGCCAGTATACCAAACTGTCTTATTTACTATAGCTTTATGCTAGGTCTACGATATAAGGCCCGTGGCCAAGATTGCCTTGGCTATTCCTAGCCCTTTGAAATTCTGTATGATTTTTAGAATGAGTTTGACAAATTTGGTTAAAAAAGCAAACAAACCAACAAACCTATTGCTTGGGATTTTGTGTGGGGTTGTGTTAAACCAATATATTTATTTTGGGATATATGTAGATCTTTAAAATATTGAGTCTCTCAGTTCATGAACATGCTGTATCTCTCTATTTAGGCCTTCTTTAATTTCTCTCAATAATGTTTTATTTTTTTCAGTAGAATCTTAATTTTTTTGAATATTTTATTTATTTATTTGACAGAGAGACGGATAGCAAGAGCAGGAACACAAGCAGGGGGAGGGGAAGAGGGAGAAGCAGGCTTCCCACTGAGCAGGGAGCCTGATGCAGGGCTCAATCTCAGGACCCTGGGATCATGACCTGAGCTGAAGGCAGATGCTTAACAACTGAGCCACCCAGGTGCCCCTAGAGTCTTAAATTTTTTTCATAATTTTTGTTCCTAGGAATTTGCTAATTTTGATGCTAATGTAAATGACATTATTTCAAATTTCAATTTCTATATATAGCTAGTATATAGAAATATAATTATTTTTGTATACTGACTGAACTTGCTAAAATTATTTATCAAGTCTAATAGTTTTTAGATTCTTTTGGATTTTATACATATACAAATATGTCATCTGATAATAACAACAGTTTTATATCTTCCTTTCTAATCCTTATTATTTTTATTTCTTTTTCTCATTCTATTGCACTGGCCAGAACTTCAATATAATTCTGAATCAAAATGGTGATAGCAGGCTTTCTTTACTTATCCCTGATTTCAGGAGGAAGGCTTCAATACTTCGCTACTAATTGTGATGTTTTCTGTAGGCTTATATGTATTCTTTATCATATTAAAGAAGTTCCCTTCTATTTCTACTCTGCTAAGGGTTTTTATCATGTATAGGATTTGGATTTTTTTTCAATTTTTTTTGCATCTCCTAAGATGATCATAATTTTCTTCTTTTTCTGTTAGTGATTTAGAATGTTAAACAACCCTTGCATTACTAGAACAAACCCACTTGCTTGTGATGCATTTTGCTTTATATAAAGCTGGGTTCAATTTAATAAAAACTTGTTTAGTATTTTTGCATCCATGTTCATAAGAGATTTGTTTATTGTTTAGTTTTCTTGTAATGTCCTTCCTGCTTTGCTTTCTATGTTGCTACCATAGCACAAATAACTAAGCCAAAATAACTAAGCCAATCATGTCCCAGGAAAGCCTGCCTCATTTCTTGGGAAGTTAGATAAGTCTTATTCAATAAGCATTTTTATGCATCCATATTTGCTTCCTCAGGCTCAGCAATTTGGCCAGGAGAAGGCCTTGCTTTTTTGTTAATCACTTCCTCTCTTCATCCCTTATAAGGCTAATGGTGATGTTAGGCCCTGCTGGAATATCCTGAGTGGGTATTCTCAGTGGAAGTGGAGGGGGGGAGATGAAAGAACCACTATTCTTGGTCTTCTCTCCTTGGTAGGGGAGCTCACTTTTTGTTGGCAGGATCCTTCTACCTACCCTTCTCTCATAGTCAGCAGGGGTCCTGCTGGGTTCCATGAGGAAACTAAGGCTTAGAAAGATGAAGCAACTTGCCCAAGTTCACTCAGCCTATACATGACAAAACCAGTCTTCAAACACAAGTCTCTCTAGTTACCAACTGCACTGGTGATGGGAGTTTATTCCAGCAGGCACAGCAACAGCAATAGCTGATACCTGCCTACCATCACCAAATGAAAGTAGTCGTCTGAGCTTCACATCTGTTTCAATGGAGTCACCCGGTATTTTCAGTTCTTATATTATACTGTCTTTTAATAACTAGAACAGGAGTACCTTATACCAAACAGTGTTAGCCAAAGAAGGTAAATTATTTTAATATGCACTAAAAACTGCTTGTTTCAATGTTATGATCATGTTATGTCTTTAAACTCTTTTTTTTTAAAGATTTTATTTATTTATTTGAGAGAGAGAATGAGAGAGAGAGCATGAGAGGGGGCTGGGTCAGAGGGAGAAGCAGACTCCCTGCCGAGCAGGGAGCCTGATGCGGGACTCGATCCCAGGACTCCAGGATCATGACCTGAGCCGAAGGCAGTTGCTTAACCAACTGAGCCACCCAGGCACCCTGTCTTTAAACTCTTGTGCTTGTGTGTTAAAATGACTTGAATGTAGGGAAAATTAACATAAAGTAGATTTTGAAGCAATAGACTATTGTTTCTAAAAAAGTTTATAGCCAGGTAGACCTCTTTTCTTGGTTTTCTGTCACATCACATAAAAGAGAACTTGAAGCAGATGACTGATGTGTTTTCTCAAGCATCTTCTGACAATGATAGATTTGTAGGTTTTGAAGGTATATCCTTCCAAAAATAACCTAGCACATATCCCCTCAAATTACCTGCCATTATGTTTTTTGTGTTACCATCTGAGGTCTGACTAGGGCCACAAAGTAAAGAAAATAAAGGGAACGTTTATTTATTGTGCACCTACTACGTGTACCACATCTTGGCATTCTCACAGTCATCATGCCTTAACCTCGGATGTGGTGTTTCCCAAGGTGGATGCTGTAAAGTTCCTTTCAGGAAAGTCCCAGGACATTCCCTAGGACCTAATAGAGTAAAAAAATATATGTATTTTGAGATACATACCATATAAATAAAAGAGACAGAGTGATGGGGAGTGAGGGAGGAAAGGATGGGGTGAGGGAGCAAATGAGCAGAGGAGGAAATATAAATGAAAATATAGAATAATAAATAATTCCCTTGCTTTTCTCTCTGTATAAACACTATAGTTTTGCCTATTTTTAAATTTTATATAAATGGAGTCATTTGCTATGCTCTCTTCTGTATTTTGCTTCTTTCACTCAAGATTATGGCTATAAGATTCATGTAAGATTGGTTATTACATTTATTCATTCTTGTTGTTAGTCATTTCTTGTACAAATATATAAAATATAGTATAATTTATGAAGTTGTATGTCCACCTTATATAGGGCCATCCTAGTCATCTATCCAGTGTATCAGTTTTACTCTATGTGTATGGAAGTGAGTAGGAACCTTAGTTTCTTCATAAGTAAGTGAGAGATAACAGAACTTGCCAACTCATCAGTTTGTTGTGAGAATTAAATAAGATAAATGAAAGTTTAACATGCATAGTGCCTCCCTGTTGCTCTGTTTCTTCCACAATGGAAAGCGTTAATGCACAGAGCATATGGCTTTGTAACCAGAGATACTTGGCACAGGTTTCTAGTTCCATTGCCTCCATTGCCTTTTTCAAGCCTCAGTTTGTTCATATATAAGATGATGATTGATTATATCTATCAATCATCACAATACGTACAAATATTGAATCATTATGTTGTACACCTGTAACTAATATATCAATTATATCTCAATAAAAAAAAATCGCCCAACCAAGTTTTGTTAACAGGGATTCTATTAAAAACTGTACAATACCTGGCATATGGTAGACAGTTGGCAGAGTTGATTTTTTTAGACATTCTAGGCTGGGCGGTTTAGACACCATATCATATCTATGGTAAGAGTGTGTCAATCTCCCAGCTTAGCACAGAAAAGCATCACTGAAACTCTGTGTGTGTGTGTGTGTGTGTGTGTGTGTGTGTGTGTGTGTGTGTGAAAGAGACAGAAAGAGACAGAAAGAGGAGATGAGGTGGGTAGGGATGAAACTGAGAGAAATAATGAGGCTGTTTCCTGCAGCTGACCTGACCTTGCCTAGAAAAGGAAGGAGAACCCTTTTGAAGTAGAGTTTGAAAAAAAAAAAAAAAAGGCCAAGATGTGTTTTTTCCATGAGTGGGGGATTCTGATGAGTGAGTGAGCTGAATGAGGAAAGTATAGTTACTATTACATTTGTCTTACTATGACAACCAGACATGAACTGCATAACACAGAATTCTGAAGTGTTACCCTAGGAACCCATGCTGGCCAGTTAGAAACAGTTTTGTCAGATGTTATTAATTATTGCCCAACTCCCTCCCTTCCTCCTCAGGAAATTGACTCAACTTTATCAACACTTTATGTTTGTCTTTATGACTGATAAGGAGGGTGAGACCTGAACTTCCTTTATACCCTCCCCACCAATCATTTTTATCTGAGTGGGGTGACTTGTCTGTTGTTCTCCTTTCATCTGCTAGAACCCATACCCTGGACATTCTCTACTGAATTAAGTGGTCTTTAACAAACAACAAATCCTAAAGATGGTTCTGTTTTTTCTCAATGCTCTTCCTCCCTCCATATTCCCCAAACTCACAGTACTATACCCTGCACTATCTCCCAGACATGAAGAGGAAAGCTATTCAGAAGCAGTGATATGTGAATATTGAACCACCCTTGCAACCTAGGAATAAATCCCACTTGATTGTGGTGAATGATCTTTTTTAATGTATTGTTGAATTAGGTTTACTACTATTTTGTGGAGAATTTTTGGATCTATGTTCATCAGGGATATTGGCCTGTTTTCCTTTTGTGTGTGTGTATGTGTGTGGTGTCCTAATATGGTTTTGGCATCAAGGTATTGCTGGCCTCAGAGAATGAATTTTGAAGTTCTCCTTCCTCTTCTATTTTTTGGAATAGTTTGAGAAGAATGGGTATTAAGTCTTTAAATGTTTAGTAGAATTCGCCTGTGAAGCCATCTTGTCCTGGACTTTTGTTTGTAGAGAGTGTTTTTTTTTTATTTGAGAGAGAGAGAGAGAGAGCACAAGCTAGGGGGAAGGGCAAAGGGTGAGGGAGAAGCAGACTCCCCACTGAGCAGGGAGCCCACCAGCTAGATCCCAGGACCCTGAGCTCATGACATGAGCCAAAGGCAGACATTTAACCAACTGAATCACCCAGGTGCCCCTGTAGGGAGTTTGATTACTGATTCAATTTCTTTGCTGGTGATTGTTCAAGTTTTCTGTTTCTTTCTGTTTCAGTTTTGGTAGTTTATATGTTTCTAGGAATTTATCCATTTCTTCTAGGTTGTCCAATTTGTTGGCATATAATTTTTCATAGTATTCTTTTACAATTGTTTATAGTACTGTGGTGTTGGTTATTATTTCTCCCCTTTTATTAGTGATTTTGTTTATCTGAATCTTCTTTTTTTTTTTGATGAGTCTGACTGCAGGTTTATTGATTTTGTTGATCTTATCAAAGAACCACTTCCTGGTTTCTACTGGAGCTTCATGAGTTTCTATATCTTTTATTTTTGCTCAAATCTTTACAATTTTCTTAATTCTGCTGGTTTGGAGTTTGTTCTTTTTCTAGCTTCCTTTGGCATAAAGTTAGGTTGTTTATTTTAGATTTTTCTTGCTTCTTGAGGTAGGCCTGTATTGCTATAAACTTCCCTCCTAGGACAGTTTTTGCTGCATCTGAAAGATTTTGGATCATTGTGTTTTTCATTTTCATTTGTTTCCATGTAAGTTTTGACTTCTTTGATTGCATGTTTGATGTATTTATTGTTTAGCAGCATGTTATTTAACCTCTGTTTGTGGTCTTTCCAGATTTTGTCTTGTGGTTGATTTCTGGTTTCACACTCTTGTGTACAGAAAAGATGCATGGTATGACGTAGATCTTTTTGAATTTGTTGAGAACAGTTTTGTGGCTTAGTATGTAGTTTATACTGGAAAATGTTCCATGTGCACTTGAAAATAATGTGTATTCCACTGTTTAAGATGGAATGTTCTAAATATATGTGTTAAATCCATCTGATCCAGTGTGTCTTTCTAAGCCACTCTTCTTTGCTGACTTTCTGTTTAGAGTATCTGCCTATTGTTGGAAGTGTGGTGTTAAATTCCTCTACTATTATTGTATTATTATTGATTATTTCCTTTATGTTTGTTATTAAATGTTTTATATATTTGGGTGCTCCCATACTGGATGCTTAAATATTTACAATTATTTATATCTTCCTGTTGGATTGTCCCCTTTATTATTATATAGTGTCCTTTTTTTGCCTCTTGTTACACTCTTTGTTTTAAAGTCTGTTTTGTCTGATAAGCATTGCTACTCTGGCTTGTTTTGAAATTACCTTGCATGATAAATGTTTCTCTATTTCTTTGCTTTCATTCTGCATGTGTCTATATATCTTAAATGTCTTTTGTAGGCAGCATATTGATGCGTCTTGAATTTTTACCCACTGTGTTACCCTATGTCTTTTGATTGGAGCATTTAGTCCAATTATATTCAAAGTTAATATTTATTTTTTATGTTATTTTGTTTTATTTTATTTCATTTCATTTTATTTCCAGTAAAGTTTACATACAGTGTTGTATTAATTTTAAGTGTGCAATATAGTGATTCCACAATTCCATACCCAGTGCTCATCACAATAAGTACACTCCTTAATTACTATCACTTATTTCACCCACCCACCCACCCACCCACCTCTCCTCTGGTAACCATCAGTTTGTTCTCAATAGTTAAGAGGCTATTTCTTGACTTCTCTCTCTTTTCTCTTTCTAATTTGTTTTGTTTCTTAAATTCCACATATGAGTGCAATCAGATGGTATTTGTCATTCTCTGACTGACTTATTTCACTTAGCATAGCTCCATCCATGTGATTGCAAATGACAAGATTTCATTCTTTATTATAGCTAAATAATATGCCATGGCATATAGATGATATAGATATAGATATAAAGAGATAGAGAGAGATGCCACATCTACAGCAGCATTATTTATGATAACCAAATCAAATTATGGAGGCAGGCCAAGTGTCCATCAAATTAATTATTGATAGATATGTATTTATTGCCATTTTGTTAATTGTTCTGTTGTTTTCCTTTGTAGTTTTTCTCTGATCCTTTGTTTCTTTCTCTCTTTCATGGTTTGCTGGCTTTCTTTAGTGATATACTGGTATTCATCTTTTTTCTTTGTATATCTATTACTTAGTTTTAACTTGTTGCCATTAGATTTATATATAAAATCTTCTGCATTTGCAGTATAAATTAACAGTCACTTAAATGTTAATCCATTCTTTATATCTCTCCCCCCACATTTTAGGTATATGGTTTCATATTTCATATCCTTTTATTTTGTGAATCCTTTGACTGATTTTTACAAATATATCTATCTACTGCTTTTGTGCTTCCAAATTTTCATACTCTTATTTATGGTCTTTCCTTTCTACTCAGAGTGTACCCTTTAATTATTTCTCCTGGGCTGGTTTAGTGGTCATGAACTCCTTTAGTTTTTGTTTGTCTGAAAAACTTTTTATCTTTCCTTCTATTCTGAATGATAACCTTGGTGGATAGAGTATTCTTGGCTGCATATTTTGCACTTAGATTATATCATGTCATTTTCTTCTGGCCTGTGAAGTTTCTGTTGAAAAATCTGCTCATAACCTTATAGGATTTCCCTTCTATGTAACTGTCGTCTTTTCTCTTGCTCCTTTTAATTTTTTGTTTGTTTGTTTATCACTATTTTTTGCTTTGTTAATTACTAGTTCCTTGGTGTGTACCTCCTTGGGTTGATTTTGTTGGGGGATTTCTGTGCCTCCAGGATCTGGATATCTGTTTCCTTCTCCACATTAGGGAATTTTTCAGATATTATTTCTTCAAATAAATTTTCTGCCCCCTTTTGCTCTCTCTTCTTCTTTTGGGTTCCCTATAATGCAAATGTTATTAAACTTGATGGAGTTCCTGAGTTCCCTAAGACTATTCTCAATTTGCATAATTCTTTTTTCTTTCATTTGCTCAGCTCACATACTTGTCTTTACTCTGTTTTCTGGGCCATTAATTCATTCCTCTGCTTCCTATAGCCTACTATTTATTACATCAAGTGTATTTTTAATTTCATTTATTGTATTCATTATCTCTGATATGTTATTTTTTAATATCTTTGTTAAGGGTGTCACTGAAGTCCTCCACTCTTTTCTCAAGTCCAGTGAGTACCTTTATGATCATTACTTTAAATTTTCTATCTGGTATATTACTTATATCTGTTTCACTTAGGACTCTTGCTGTGGTTTTGTCCTATTCTTCATTTGAGACATATTCTTCTGTCTCATTTTGTCTAACTCTGTCTCAGCTGCATATCCTGCTCTTGAAGGTAATGGCTTTATGAAGATGAGGTCCTATAGTACCCCACAGTGCAGTGTCCCTTGTTCCCCAGGACCTGGCACTTCAGGTGGTGTCTTCTATGAGTTCTGCATGTTTTCTGCTATTGTGTCCTGGCTGATTTTTCCTTCAGTTCAGTCATGTTCAGAGGCTCTTTTTGTCTGTTGTGGATAACATATGTTCCCCAGCAGGGTGGAGCACAGTTTCACAATGTGCATGATGGTCTGCTTGTGAAATAAGGCCCACTGCCACTACTGCCACCAGAGCCAAGGCCTTACAAAGTGTAAGTGTCAGGAGACATGGTGTTGGTGGGTGATTGCATAGGTCTTCTGGGGGAGGCACTCTGCAGTGCCAGAACTGAAGCAAGCATGACTTGAAAGGGCAAATCCACTTAAGCATGGGGGGGCTTGGTGTAATCCAGTTCGGTAGCAAGTGTTGTCACCCCACTCCTTTCCATAGGTAGCCTTGTGTTTATGCTACGGTTTGAGGGAGGAAAGTGGTACCTGCCAACTCCTTTGTTCCTGGAGGGGTCTCCCTGTTATCCCTGCCTCTCCAGGACATGCTCTGAGATGAATAAATAACTCTCATTCTCATATGTCCCAGGCATCTTTCAAACTGCTGGTTCTACACTGCAACTGAATGGGCTGCTTGCCATGCTGTTTCTTTAAAGTCAGGGATGCAGAATCCCAATGCCCTCTGGATTCTCCAAGAGCTGAGCCCACTGAGTTTTAAAATTCCAGGCTTTAGGGATGCTCATTGTAAGAACTCATGAAATTCAGCAGCTCTCACTTTCAAAGCCAAATGTTATGGAGGTTCATCTTCCCCATGCAGGCTTCTCAATGTGATAGTCTGTTTCTCAACCTTCTCTGCAACCTTAGCTCCCTCCCAACCATGGATGGTCATGGTCCATTTTTCTCCCAAACTATGTCTTCACCCTTCCTACCTTCTTCGATGTGGCCTCTGCTCTAAATTTAGTTGTGGAGTTTGTTCTGCCAGTCTTTGGGTCATTTTCTGGGTTATGTGAGCTGTTGTGAGTGTTGCCTAGTTGTATCCTTGGGACAAAGTGAGCTTAGGGTACTTCTACTCTACCACATTGCCAGCCTTTGAAAAAATCTTTTAAAATTGAACCAGAAAAAATAAAAAATCTAAACAGACAAATTACTAGTATGAAAATTGAATTTTTAATAAAAAATCAAAAAAATAAAATTCCAGGACCAGATGTATTCACAGGTGAATCCTACCAAACATTTAAAGAAGACGTAATACTTAGTCTCTTCAAACTATTTCAAAAATAAGAGGAGAAAAAGCTTCCAAATACATTCTATAAGGCCGGGATTATCTTCATACCAAAAGCAGACAAAGATAGCACAGAAAAAAAAAAAAAGGAGAGACAAGAAGACAGAAAGAATTATAGGTCGATATCACTGATGAACATAGATGCAAAATCCTCAACAAAATATTAGCAAATGACATTCAATAATACATTAAAAGGATTATTCAACATGACCAGGTGGGATTTATTCCAGTGATGCAAGGATGGTTCAATATCCACAAATCAATCAATATGATGCACCACATTAACAAACCAAAGGATAAAAATCATATGATCATCTCAGTAGATGCAGGAAAGGAATTTGACAAAATTCAACATCCATTCACAATAAAAACTCAACAAAGTGGATTTGGAGGGAACTTATTTTAAAATAATAAAGCCATATATGAAAAATCTTCAGCTAACAACATACTTATTGGTGAAAAACTGAGTACTTATCATTTATGATCAGGATTAAACACTCTCAGCACTTTTATTCAACAGAGTACTGAAAATCCTAGTTGCAGAGAAGAAAAATAAATAAGTGACATTTATACTGGTAAAGAAGTTAAACTGTCACTATTTGCAGATGACATGATAGTATGCATAGACAATCCTAAAGACTTCAGCAAGAAAAAAAAAAGAAAACTTCAAGAAGTAATAAATGAATTCAGTGAAGTTGTAGGATACAAAACTAATACCCAGAAATATGTAGTGTTTCTAAACACTATTAACAAGGTAGCATAAAAAGAAATTAAGAAAACAATCCCATTTGCAATGACACCAAAAATACTAAAACACCTAGGAATAAATTTAACCAAGGAGGTTAAAGACATGTACTCTGAAAACTACAAAACATCGATGGAAGAAATTGAAGATGACACAAACAAATGGAGATATTCTATGCCCGTGGTTTGGGAGAATCAATTTTATTTAAATGTCTATACAACCCAAAACAATCTACAGATATTTTTAAAGATTTTATTTATTTATTTGAGAGGGAGAGGGGTAGAAAGAATCTCAAGCAGACTCCACACTGAGCATGAAACCCAGCATGGGGCTCAATCTCACGATCCCGAGATCATGACCCTAGTCAAAATCAAGTCAGATGCTTAACCAACTGAGCCACACAGGTGCCCCACAATCTTCAAATTTATTGTAATCCTTATCAAAATGCCAACAGCGATTTTCAGAGAACTAAAACAAATTATCCCCATATTCGTATAGAACCACAAAAGACCCTGAATAGCCAAAGCAACCTTGAAAAGAACAAAGGTGGAATTATCAAAACTCCAGATTTTAATATATACTACAAATTCTACTAATAAAAACAGTATGCTACTGGCACAAATAACGTTTCAATGGTTGATGTCAAAGTGATTACTGTCTGTGATTTCTTCTAGTTTTATGGTTTCATGTTTCACATTTAGACCTTTAATCTCTTTTGAGTTTGTTTTTATGTATGATGTAAGTAATCCAGTTTTATTTTTTTTGTATGTATCTGTTCAGTTTTCCCAGCACCATTTATTGAAGAGACTGTCTTTTCCCCATTGTATAAGCTTGCCTTATTTGTCAGATTAATTGACCATATAAATGTGGGTTTATTTCTGGACTCTCTATCTAGTTCCATTGATCAATGTATCTATTTTTATGCCAGTACTGTACTGTTTTGATTACTACATCTATGTAGTATATCTTGGAATCTGGAATTGTGATATCTACAACTTTGTTCTTCTATCTGAAGATTGCTTTGGCACAAAGGGATATAAATTAAATAAAGATATTGAAATGAAAAAAAATTGTTTTGCATGAAATATCTTTCCTCAAAAAAATTAAAAGTAGAAATACCTCACAATCCAACAATTCAACTACCTGTTATTTATCAATACAAAATAAAAAAAACCCACCCATTTGAAAATATATATGCTCCCTTATGTTTGCTTTTTAAAAAATTTTTATTTTACTTTATTATGTTATGTTAGTCACCAAACAGTACATCATTAGTTTTTAATGTAGTGTTCCATGATTCATTGTTTTTGTATAACACCCAGTGCTCCATGCAATATGTAACATACCTAATACCCATCACCAGGCTAACCTATCCCCCAACCCCCTCCCCTCTAAAACCCTCAGTTTGTTTCTCAGAGTCCGTAGTCTCTCATGGTTCATCTCCCCCTCCAACTTCTCCCCACCCTTCATTTTTCCCTTCTTTCTCTTAATGTCCTCCATGTTATTCTTTATATTCCACAAATAAGTGAAACCATATAATTGAATTTCTCTGCTTGACTTATTTCACTTAGCATAATCTCCTCCAGTCCCATCCATTTTGATGCAAAATTTGGGTATTCATCTTTTCTGATGGTTGAGTAATATTCATTTGTATATATGGACCACATCTTCTTTATCCATTCGTCTGTTGAAGGGCGTCTCGGCTCTTTCCACTGTATGGCTATTGTGGACATTGCTGCTATGAACATTGGGTTTCATATGGCCCTTCTTTTCACTACATCTGTGTCTTTGGGGTAAATACCCAGTATTGCAAGTGCTGGGTCATAGAGTAGCTCTATTTTTAATTTTTTGAGGAAACTCCACTCTGTTTTCCAAAGTGGCTGTACCAACTTGCATTCCCACCAACAGTGTAAGGGGGGTCTTCTTTCTCCACAACCTCTCCAACATTTGTTGTTTCTTGCTCCATCCATTTTTGCCATTCTAACTTGTGTAAGGTGGTATCTCAATGTGGTTTTGATTTGAATTTCCTTGATGGCAAATGAGGATGAACATTTTTTCATGTGTCTGTTACCCATTTGTATGTCCTCTTTGGAGAAGTGTGTGTTCATGTCTTCTGCCCATTTTTTGATTTATTTGTTTTTTGGGTTTTGAGTTTGAGAAGTTCTTTAGAGATCTTAGATACCAACCCTTTGTCAGTAGTGTCATTTGCAAATATAGTCTCCCATTCTGTGGTTTGCCTCTTCATTTTGTTGACTCTTTCCTTTGCTGTGCAGAAGCTTTTTCTCTTGATGAAGTCCCAAAAGTTCATTTTTGCTTTTGTTTCACTAGATGTTGGAGATGTATCTTGAAAGAAGTTGCTGTGGGCAATGTCAAAGAGGTTATTGCCTATGTTCTCCTCTAGGATTTTGAGGGATTCTTGTCTTACATTGAGGTCTTTCATCCATTTTGAGTTTATCTTTGTGCATGGAGTATGAGAATGATCGAGTTTCATTTTTCTGTATATAGCTATCCAATTTCCCAGCACCATTTATTGAAGACTGTCTTTCTTCCATTGCATATTTTTTCGTCCTTTGTCAAAGATTAGTTGACCATAGAGTTGAGGGTCCATATGTCTGTTTTTGTGCCAGTACCATGCTGTCTTGGTGATCACAGCTTTGTAATATAGCTTGAAATCATGCAACGTGAAGCCCCCAGCTTTGTTTTCTTTTTCAATATTTCCATGGCAATTCAGGGTCTTTCTGATCCCATACAAATTTTAGGATTGTTTGTTCCAGCACTTTGAAAAATGCCATTAGAATTTTCATCGGGATGGCATTGAAGGTATAGATTGCTCTGGGCAGCAAAAACATTTTAACAATGTTTATTCTTCCGATCCATGAGCATGGAATGTTTTTCCATCTTTTTGAGTCTTCTTCAATTTCCTTCATGAGTGTTCTGTAGTTCCTAGAGTACAGATCGTTTACCTCTTTGGTTAGGTTTATTCTGAGGTATCTTATGGTTTTTGGTGCTACTATAAATGGAATTGTTTCTCTAATTTCTCTTTCTACAGTTGCATTGTTAGTGTATAAGAAAGCAACTGATTTCTGTGCATTGATTTTGTATCCTGCCACATTACTGTATTGCTGTATGAGTTCTAGTAATTTGGGGGTGGAGTCTTTTGGGTTTTCCACATAAAGTATCATGTCATCTGCGAAAAGAGAGAGTTTGACTTCTTCTTTGCCAATTTGAATACATTTCATTTCTTTTCGTTGTCTGATTGCTGTTGCTAGGACTTCTAGTACTATGTTGAACAAGAGTGGCAAGAGTGGGCATCCTTGACGTGTTCTTGATTCAAGGGAAAGGCTTTAATCTTTTCCCCACTGAGGATTATATTCACTGTGGGTTTTCTATAGATGGATTTTATGAACTTGAGGAATGTTCCCTCTATCCCTATACTCTGAAGTGTTTTAATCAAAGGATGCTGTATTTGGTCAAATGCTTTTTCTGCATCAATTGAGAGGACCATATGGTTCTTCTCTCCTCTTATTAATGTGTTCTATCACACTGATTGATTTGTAAATGTTGAACTACCCTTGCATCATGGGGATAAATCCCTCTTGGTCGTGGTGGATGATCCTTTTAACGTATTGTTGAATCCCATTAGCTAGGATTTTGTTGAGAATTTTAGCATCCATATTCATCAGGGATATCAGTCTGAAATTCTCTTTTTAGATGGGGTCTTTGCCTGGTTTGGGGGTTAAGGTAATGCTGACCTCATAGAATGAGTCTGGAAGCTTTCTTTCTGTTTTTATTTTTTGAAACAGCTTCAGGAGAATAGGTATTATTTCTACTTTGAATGTTTGGTAGAATTCCCCAGGGAATCCATCAGGCCCTGGACTCTTGTTTTTTGTGAGGTTTTTGATCACTGGTTCAATCTCACTCCTGGTTATTGGCCTATTCAGGTTGTCAATTTCTTCCTGTTTCAGTCTTGGTAGTTTACAAGTTTCCAGGAAGGCATCCATTTCTTTCAGGTTGCTTAATTTATTGGCATAGAGTTGTGCATAATAATTTCTAATAATTGTTTTTATTTCCTTGGTTTTAGTCGTGATCACTCCCTTTTCATTCATAATTTTATTAATTTGGGTCCTTTCTCTGTTCTTTTGGATAAGTCTGCCCAGTGGTTTATCGATCTTATTAATTCTTTCAAAGAACCAGCTTCTAGTTTCCTTGATCTGATCTACTATGTTTCTGGTTTCTAATTCATTGATCTCTGCTCTAATCTTAATTATTTCTCTTCTAATTCATGGCTTAGGCATCGTTTGTTGCTTTTTCTCTATTTCTTTAAGGTGTAAAGTTAGTTGGTGAATTCAGAATATTTCTACATTTTTGTTGAGGATTGGATGGCTATGTATTTCCCCCTTAGGACAGCCTTTGCAATATCCTAAAGGTTTGGACCAATGTGTTGTCATTCTCATAGGTTTCCATGAATTGTTTAAGTTCTTCTTTCATTTCCTGGTTGACCCAAATAGTCTTAAACAGAATGGTCTTTAGCTTCCAAGTGTTTGAATTTTTTCTAAATTTTTTCTTGTGATTGAGTTCCAGTTTTAAAGCATTATGTTCTTAACTAAAATCTTAAAAAAAAAAAAGTCGCCTGGCTGGCTCAGTCATTGGGCATCTGCCTTTGGCTCAGGTCATGATCCCAGGGTCCTAGGATCAAGCCCTGTATCAGGCTCCCTGCTCTGCAGGAAGCCTGCTTCTCCCACTCCCACTTTCCCTGCTTGTGTTCCCTCTCTCGTTGTGTCTCTCTCTGTCAAATCAATAAATATAATCTTAAAAAAAATAAAGCATTATGGTCTGAGAATATGCAGGGAATAATCACAGTCTTTGAGCATCTGTTGAGACTTGATTTGTAACCCAGTATGTGGTCTGTTTTGGAGAAAGTTCCATGTGTGCTCAAGAAGAATGAGTATTCTGTTGTTTTATAGTGGGATGTTTTGTATATATCTTTGAAGTTCATCTGGTCCAGTGTGTCATTCAAAGCTTTTGTTTCTGGGGCGCCTGGGTGGCTCAGTTGTTAAATATCTGCCGTCAGCTCAGGTCATGATCCCAGGGTCCTGGGATCGAGCCCCACATCAGGCTCCCTGCTCTGCTGGAAGCCTGCTTCTCCCTCTCCCACTCCCCCTGCTTATGTTCCTGCTCTCGCTCTGTCAAATAAATAAATAAAATATATTTTTTGGAAAAGCTCTTGTTTCTTTGTTGATTTTCTGCTTAGATGATCTGTCTATTGCTGAGAGTGGAGTATTGATGTCTCCTAAAATTAACATATTATTATCATTATGAATATTTTGGCTAACAGCTGGCTTATGTAGATGGCTGCTCCCAAATTAGGGGTGTAGTTATTTACAACTGTTAGATCCTCTTGTTGAATAGGTCCTTTAAGAATGATATAGTGTCCTTCTGTGTCTTTAACTATAGTCTTTAGCTTAAAATTTAATTTGTCTGATATAAGAATTGCTACCCCAGCTTTCTTTTGAGGTCCATTGTCATGGAAGATGGATCTCCCTCCCTTTGCTTTCAGTCTGGATGTATCTTTAGGTTCAAAATGAGTCTCTTGTAGACACATATGGATGGGTCCTGTCTTTTTATCCAATCTGCAGCCCTGTGTTGTTTTATGAGAGAATTTAGGTCATTCACGTTGAGAGTAATTATTGAAAGATATGAATCTATTTTCATCATGTTGCCTGTGAAGTCCTTGTTTCTATAGGTTGTCTCTGTAAATTTCTATTCTATATCCCTATTGTGGTATTTTTCCTTTTATAGAACCCCCCTTAATATTTCTTGCAAGGCCGGCTTAGTGGTCACATATTCTTTCAGTTTCTGCCAGTCTTGGAAGCTCTGCATCTCTCCATCCATTCTCAGTGACAGCCTTGCTAGATAAAGTATTCTTGGCTGCACGTTCTTCTCATTTAGTACCCTGAATATGTCTTTCCAGGCCTTTCTGGTTTGCCAGGTCTCTGTGGATAGGTCTGACGTTATTCTGATGTTCCTCCCTCTGTAAGTAAGGATTCTCTTCTCCCTAACTGCCCTTACGATGGTTTCCTTGGTTCTAAGATTTGGGAGTTTTACTCTTACATGCTGGCACATTGGTCTGTTTTCCTTGATCTTGGGAGGGGTCCTCTCTGCCTCTAGGACACAGTGTTTGTTTCATTCCCCAGATTAGGGAAGTTCTTGGCTACAATATGCTTAAATATATCTTCTAGTCATCTCTCTCTTTCTACCCCCTCAGGGATCCCAATAATTCTGACATTGGGACGTTTCATGGTGTCACTTATTTCTCTGATTCTGTTTTCATGGATTTTGATTTGTTTCTCCCTGGCCTCCTCTTTATCCTTCTTTTCTATGAATTTGTCTTTTCAGTCACTAATTCATTCTTTTGCCTCACTTACCCTAGCTGTTAGATTATATAGATTAGATTGGATCTCATTGATTACATTTTTAAATTCTGCCAGTTCAGCTTTCATTTCTTCCCTTAGAGACTCTATGTTGCCATTAATTGATTTCTCCATTTTAGCTATTGTCTTCACAACTGCTATCCTGAATTCTATTTCCAACATCTTGGTTATATCTGTATCCATTTGTTAATCTGTGGCAGAAGTACAATCTCTGAGTCTTTACTATTTTGGGGCTTCCTCCTCTTAGTCATTCTGTTGAGGGGTGATTGAAGGAAAGTACAGGGACCAAATTATTGACCACAACCCTAGCAAGAGGTAACTGTTTTGTAGGGACCTTAGGGTTGTAGGGCTCTTGTTCTTCCAAACTGTCTTCTGGGGGAGGAGCCTGCCACACTGTTATTCAGGCAACCCTGTTTGGGCAGAGTTGCCCTGCTCCTTATGGAGGTGGATGGGCTCAGTAAAAACCTGTTTGGGGGACTTTTGTTCTCTGGCAGCTTTCCTTGGTGGCTTTTTGAGTCTTTTCTGGGATTCAGAGCAGAAGAGACTGTTTCTAACCCTCTGCAGTCTATTCTTCAGTGAGCCCTCTAGGCCACACTACCTCCATTTCTGTCTGTGTTTCTATAAACTGCAACATCCTGGGTTGTGTGCCCCTCAGCAGCACTCCCAACCCTCGCTTCCAGGTCCAGGTACGTTTCTGCCCTTTGTGCTTCTAAAACCACCAGCTACCCCCAGTTTGCATGCGCAGCTCCACCTCCCTGGGTTTCAGTCCGGGGGTGCTGCCCTAAAGTCCTTTCCCCATAGCTACCAGTGTGGGAGGCCTTTGTGCTACCGCAGTGCAGGAACCTGACGGCTCCCTCCTCCTTCCATTTATCTTCTGATATCTGCCTGCGGAATCTCAGCTCTCTGCTTCATACCTCGAAACCAACCACCTTCGATATTCTGTTTGTAGAGATCCAGATCTTCTTCTTACATCTCAGGCTGATTTTGTGTGTGTTCAGAGTGGTCTGGTAGATATCCAGCTCAATTCAGGGGGCTGGTTGGAATAGGGTTTCCTACTCCTCCACCATCTTTTTTTTCTCCCTCCCTTATGTTTATTTCAACATTTTTACAATAGCTAAGTTATGGAAGCAACCTAAATATTCATCAATAGATAGATAAGGAAGATGTGGCATGTGTGTGTGTGTGTGTGTGTGTGTGTGTGTGTGTAATGTAGCTTTAAAAAAGAATGAAATTATGACATTGTGATGACATGGAGGGACCTAGAAGGTATTATGCTGAGTAAAATAAGTCAGTCAAAAAAAGACAAATGCCATATGATTTTACTCATATATGTAACCAAAAAAAAAACAAATGAATAAACATACAAAAAATAGATTCCCTTCACCAGATGAATGGATAAAGAAGATGTGGTCCATATATACAATGGTATATTATTCAGCCATTAGAAAAGATGACCACCCACCATTTGCATCAACATGGATGGAACTGGAGGTGATTATGCTAAGTGAAATAAGTCAAGCAGAGAAAGACAATTATCATATGGTTTCATTCATATGTGGAACAAAAGGAATAGCGTGGAGAACAATAGGGGAAGGAAGGGAAAAATGAAGGGGGGAATCAGAGAGGGAAACAAACCATTAGAGACTATGGATTCTGGGAAACAAACTAAGAGTTTCAGAGGGGATGAGGGAGGGGTGATGGGGAGCCAGGTGATGGGTATTAAGGAGGGCACACATTGTAATGAGCACTAGGTATTATACACTACTAATGAATCATTGAACACTACATCAAAAACTAATGATGGTGGCTAACAACATAATAAAAAAGTAGAATCACACCTATAAATACAGAAAACTAAGCAATGGTTGCCTCAGGGGAGGGAGTGTGGCATGAGAAAAATGGGTGAAGCAAAGTGATAGATACAGGTATCAAATTATGGAATGAAGTCACTGGAATTAAAGACACACAAGAAATATAGTCAATGATATTGTAATAGCATTTATGGTGACAGATGGTAGCTATGCTGGTGGTGAGCATAGTATAATATATTGGAGAATTTGAATCACTATGTTGTACACCTGGAGCTAATGTAACACTGTGTGTCAAAAATACTCAAAAAATGTTTAAAAAGAGTTCATTCATGGGATTAAGGTGACATAGGTTCATCTGTCCCTCTTCTTTGTCTCCTAGGGTTTTTGTCCTTTTTTAAGATTTTATTTATTTATTTATAGAGTAGGGGGAGGCCCAGAGGGGGAGGGAGAGGGACAAGCAGACTCCACACTCATCACAGAGTCTGACATGGGGTTCGATCCCACACCCGTGATATCATGACCTGAGCCAAAACCAAGAGTTGGGCATTCAATTGACTGAGCCACCCAGGTGCACCTCCTGTTTTTAATAAAATAATTCAGGTATCTAACATTGGCTATAGTGCTTAGAACATAGTGGTCTAGGGGCAAAAATGGGCAGGGAGTGTCAAGAAAGAAAATTAATTAGGTAAGATAGAGCCATATATCACAGAAGGCCTTGTGGATGAAATCAGAAATTTTGTGTTCATTCTATAGGTCATTCTTCTCAAATATTGGCACAAGGTTTCCCAGCATGCATGGAAATGTTGGGGAGTATTTTAATTTATCTGGCACATCCTTTTGTAATAATACTAATATTCAATAATAATTTTAAAAATCTATTTTAATATTTTAGATTACACAAGGATAACTTAAAGAATTTTTTGACAAAACATAGGATTTTAAAGAAATCTCATGCCTCCAAGCTGCCCACTTTAGGTAATACTATTATGCTTCTAGAGGTAAGAGTTCACAGTATTTTTCCATTACAGGTATTATTATAGAAGTGTATAAAAAGTACTTTGTAGAAGACTTGGGCCATGGGAAAGTTTTAAGCAGATGAGTGATGACAAAATAAACATTTGGAAGCCAACTCTGGTAGGTGTTATGGAAGTGGAAGAGACTAGAAACCAATTACATGTTATTTCAATCATCAAGACAAGAGGAATAAAAGGAGCTGACTCCTAAGGTAGTATGGATGGTCATCACAGCTACCATATATGCCTGAATATAAGGTGACCCGCAAATATAGCAATCCCTCATTCTCCTAATGGGAAAATACCCCCCAAAATAGTTTTTACTAGGATGAATAAGTATAAATTGTTAGAGATGATGTAATCAGATATATTTTATCATTTATTTAAACATACACCTTTTAAGTTACATATTCTATGATCTAAATAGAATCCACAGGCAGGATGAATAAATAAGTGAATGAATGAATGAAAGAAAGGACAGGAGATATCTTGCATGAATGCAGTGGAAGAGTATAGGATTTCTGGCTTGGATCAGAAGGTGACCAAAATAATAATGTTGCTAATCATTTAGAAGGGAAACATTGGGGATCATGTTTTGGGGGAAAACTGAGGGTTGGGGATGTGGATATAAGTTTACTTTTAAACATACTTAGCTTGAAGTGCCTGGGGGAACAAGTGGAAATATTCAGTAGGCAAGTTGGTAATTGGCAATATAGGTGCAGAACATAGGAGGCAGATAGAAATGTATAGCCGACCCTTGAACAACACAAGGGTTAGGGGTGTTGATCTCCCAGTATAGTCAAAAATCTACACATAACTTTTGGTTCCCTGAAAACTAACTACCAATAGCTTACTCTTGACCGGGAGCCATGTCAATAATATGAACAGTTGATTAACACATATTTTGTATGTTATAGGTATTATATACTGTATTCTTACAATAATACCTAACTTTTCTTAATTTTGTTTTTTGGTATTTCTAGGCTACATAGTTTGTGTGTGAGTTTTTTCAAATTGTTGCAAATCTCCAAGAATTTTTCCAATCTATTTATTTAAAAAAAATCCAAGTATAAGTGGACCCACAGAGTTCAAATCCATATTGTTAATGGGTAAACAGTATTTATTGATTAGCAGCCATGGGGATGACTAAGATCACTGAGGGTGTTTGTCATGTGAGTAGAGGAGGGAACTAGGCAGAACCCTAGAGAATCCCAATGCTGAGCAGGGAAAGGGGTGAAAAGAAGTAAGCCAGTGAAGAAGCCTGAGGAGGAGTGGTTGGAGAGATAACACAGAAGCAGAGGAATGAGAGATTTATTTATTTATTTATTTATTTATTTATTTATTTATTGGGATGAGAGATTTTATAATGAGGCAATCAATCACAGTGATGTTAACAAAAAAGTCTTTCACCAAATTGTTAAACACAGAAGTCAAAATGAAGGAAGGCTGGAATCACTGGAAAGGGAAGAAGTAGTCAAAAAGAAGTATGGGCAAGTTTTCTTCCAAGTTTGGCCATGAAGGAAAGAGGATTTGAAGTTGAAAATATAGAGTCAAGGAAGGTTTTTTTTTTTTTTACAGATAACATAACAATTAGAAAAATGCCTCATTAGCAAGGAAAATTTCACACAAACAAACTAGAAGGAATACTATGGTGAACCAATATGTAGACATCACCCACTTTCAGTACTTAGCAACTCATGGACCCTTGTGTTTCATACATGTCCATGACCCACTTTCCCCTTTCCCAAAGTAATTTGAAATAAATCCCAGAAATTAAATTATTTCATCCACAAAATATTTCAGCATGTATTTCTAAACAAAGTTTTTTAAAGCATAACTATAATAATATCATACCTAAAATATTAATTTATCAAATTTATGATCAGTGTTCAAATGTCACTCACTGTTGCCTAACTTTTGTGTGTTGTTCAAATAAAGTCCATATGTTGTTGTTGATATGTCTTAAATCTCTTTATATATGGTTTCCCAGGGACTCTATTTTATTTTTATTAAATTTAAAAGATACCTGAAGTATTTCAATAAGAAATAGGATAATTTTTTTTTTAATTTAAACATTAGTTAACATACAGTGCAATATGGGTTTCTGGAGTAGAATTCAGTAATTCACCACTTACATACAACACCCAGTGCTCATTACAACAAGTGCCTTCTTTAATACCCACCACCCATCTAGCCCATCCCCGCCCCCACCTCCCTCCATCAACCCTGAGTTTGTTCTATATCATTAAGAGTATCTTATGGCTTGTATCTCTCTCTCCTTTTTTTCTTTTTCCCCTTCCCATATGTTTTCTTTCTTAAATTCCCCATATGAGTGAGATCATATGGTATTTGTCTTTCTCTGACTCACTTATTTCACTTAGCATAAAAATATACTTTAGCTCCATCCACATCATTGCAAATGGCAATAGTTCATTCTTTAAGATGGCTGAGTAATATTCCATTATATATATAAAACATCTTCTTTATCCATGCATCAATCGATGGACATTTGGGCTCTCTCCCTAGTTGGCTATTGTTGATAATGCTGCTATAAACACTGGGGTGCATATCTCCCCTTCAAATCTGTATTTTTGTATCCTTTGGGTAAATACTTAGTAGTGGAGTTGCTGGATTGTAGGGTAGTTCTATTTTTAACTTTTTGAGGAACCTCCAAACTGTTCTCCAGAGTGGCTGTACCAGTTTGCATTCTAACCAACAGTGCAAGAGGGTTCCCCTTTCTCCATATCCTCACCAACACCTGTTGTTTCATATGGTGGTAATTTTAGCCATTCTGACAGATGTGAGGTGGTATCTCATTGTGGCTTTGATTTGTATTTCCCTGAATTTTCATGTGTCTGTTAGCCATATGGATGTCTTCTTTGGAACCATGTCTATTCATGTCTTCTGCCCATTTCCTAACTAGTTTATTTGTTTTTTGGGTGTTGAGTTTGGTAAGTTCTTTATAGATTTTGGATACCAACCCTTTATCATATACATCATTTACAAATATCTTTTCTCATTCCATAAGCTGCCTCTTAGTTTTTTTGATTGTTTCCTTTGCTGCAGAAGCTTTTTATCTTGAAGTCTCAATAGTTCATTTGTTTCCTTTGCCTCCAGTGATATGTCTAGTAAGCAGTTGCTACGGCCAGGGTCAAAGAGGTTTCTGCCCGTGTTCTCCTTTAGGATTTTGATGGATTCCTCTCTTGCATTTAGGTCTTTCCTCCATTTTGAATTTATTTTTGTGTATGGTATAAGAAAGTGGTCCAGTTTCATTAATTTCTTTGTGTCCTCTTCAATTTCTTTCATAAGCGTTCTGTAGTTTACAAAGTACAGATCTTCTACTTCTTTAGTTAGGTTTATTCCTAAGTATCTTACTGTTTTGGGTGCAATTGCAAATAGGATCAATTCCTTCATTTCTTTTTCTGCTGCTTCATTATTGGTATATAGAAATGCAACAGATTTCTGTACATTATTTTTCTATACTGCAACTTTGCTGAATTCATGTATTCGTTCTAGGAAATTTTTGGTGGAGTCTTTTGGGTTTTCTACATAGAGTATCATGTCATCTGCAAACAGTGAAAATCTGACTTCTTCCTTGCTGATTTGGATGCCGTTTATTTCTTTTTGTTTTCTGATTCCTGAGGCTAAGACTCCCAGTACTATGTTAAATAGTAATGGGGAGCGTGGACATCCTTGTCTTGTTCCTGATCGTAGGGGAAAGGCTCTCAGTTTTTCTCCATTGAGGATGACACTAGTTGTTGGTCTTTCATATATGGCCTTTATGATTTGAGGTATTTTCCATCTATCCCTGCTTTGTTGAGGGTTTTTACAAGAAAGATGCTGTATTTTGTCAAATACTTTCTCTGCATCTATTGACAGGATCATATGGTTCTTTTTTTAAGATTTTATTTATTTATTTGACAGAGAGAGCACAAGTAGGGGGAGCAGCAGTCAGAGGGAGAAATAGGCTCCCCACTGAGCAGGGAGCCCTATGCAGGGCTCTGTCCCAGGACTGGGGGATCATGACCTAAGCTGAAGTCAGATGCTTAACAACTGAGCCACCCAGGTGCTCCAGGATCATATGATTCTTAACCTGTGTTTTATTAATGTGGTGTATCACGATGATTGAGCTGTGAATGTTGAACCATCCCTGCAGCCCAGGAATAAATTCCACTTAATCATGGTGAATAATTCTTTTAATGTACTATTGAATTCGATTTGCTAGTATTTTATTGAGAAATAGTATAATTCATTTAGGAAGGTCCCTGAGGATGTTCAATATGGAATCACAAAATTATTTATTGAACACTTAGTATGTGCCAGACGCTATGCTAAGCACTTAACATACAAATATTACAGCATTTTAACCCACACAAATACCCTTAGAAGTCATTATTATCATTCTTGTAATGGTCAGGACTATTTCAGTTGAAGTGAAAGAAATTTTAAAAAGCTCAAATTGGGTTTAAGCAGAGAAAGGAATTTATTGACTCATGTAACTAAGGACAAAGGACCACATCTGTATTGTTTCCTGCAGTATGTCCATGCCTGAAGCAGTGCTTGGGATGTGATAGGCACTTAACAAATATTTGTTAAATAAATACACTGAAAAAAATGTAGGGGTAAATGGTTTCAGTCATGGCTGTATCTAGGGATTCAAACCATATCATCAGGACCCAATATCTTTCAGCTCCCCTTTCCACTATACTGATGTCACTCTTAGTAATGCTCTCTCCTTAAGGCATCCCCCACTAACAAGAGGTTTATGTCTACCCTCATTCTAGTCCATAAAAAGGAAATCTCTTCCTCAGTTGTTTAAAGAACAATCTTAAATTACTTTGTAATAAATTAAATCATATGTCCATCTCTGAACCTGTCCCTATGGTACACAACTAATTAGCTAAAACAAGGTTCAGTGTCCATGCATGCAAAAATCACTGTATCTAAAGGAATAAATTTTGGATGGTCATGTCTGGGGAAAAAACAGGAGTGAAATCAGCTCCCCCTCACCCAACCATGTGGAATGGGAGTGGAAAAGAGGTGGTTCCCAGAGGAAAAATATGGGTTTTACTACCAGGAGGAAAAACAGGTCCTGGATAGGCAAAAACAACAAATGTCCTCATTTTATAGAAGAAGAAATTGACTAAATTGCCTAAAAAAGGCAGTAGACAAGTATAGTTAGGGACACAGGTACAGAATCTGACAGTCCTGTATCTGATTCCTCCTTTTCTATTTCCTGGTAATGTAACATTGAGCAAGTTTTTTAGCCTCCCTAATCCTCAGTTGAACATCTGTAAAGTGAGGGTAATGATAAAACCTATCTCATATATCTGGTGTAAGAATTAAATGATAGTAATGCCAAAAAAGGCCTTATTAGCACAGTTCCAAGAACATAATAATCACTGAAAGATAATAACTATTAATGCCATCTAGTTCATCTAGTGTGACACAGTTAATATGGGGCAGGATATCTACTAAGGTTCAGTAAAATGGAATGTGGATGGGCACATGCATATTTATCATTCCTATGTACTTGCTTTTTGACAGCAGTAAACATGGAAAATATGATTGTACACATGGAAAAAGGTGCTTCCGCCATCAAGGCATATTTGGAGACCTACTGCTATTGTCTGGAGGGGGAATTAGCACTCAGTGGCAGTTCTCATTAACTTTCTAGTCTTCAAAATCTTTGCACCAAAGGTTTGTGATCTCACCTGTCACTGGTCATAGTCTTTCTAAGACTCTACTTTCATATCATATATATCCATGGATACCACAACCACTGAGGTAACCTGTTCAGAAAACCCAAGAATTCAGCCACCTTAACATTGGCATCGAAAAAGTTAACCTAGAGGAAAAAAAATATGCTCTTCAGTCATACAATTAAAAAGTCATATATAACTGGGTTCAAATTTTGGCTCTGCCACTTCACAGAATTGTGAAGTTCAATTTACTCCTAAGAGTGTTAGTATTTCTCCATGTATAAGGGGATAACAAGTCATGGCTCACAAGATTATTCTAAAGATGTTATGATATAAACATACACAAAGTAGTTAGTTCATTGCCTGCACAGAAAGTGCTCAGTAAGTGGAATGTTTCATCCCTACTACCAGCAATCTTTGGCCATCCCTGAGGGAACCATGTTTGCTAACTTTCATACAGTCATACCTTCACTTCAGGGCCCCACACCTTCTCTTGGCCTTAAAAGATATGTTCATCAAGATTACTCAACTTGTTCCAGACCACCAAATGCCAATGAAACTTTGACTCTTTCTGGAATAGACTTTTGGCTCTATAGTCCCTGGACCGAATAACTCAGACTCTGAACCTTCCAGACCTCTCTTTATGCATTTACATGCATATATATGCACTTGTGGAAATTTTGTAAATATGTGGGGTTTTGTTTATTTTCACATAAATGGCAGCATTCTGAACATACTGTTCTTCACCTTTTAAATTTTTTATTTACCTCCTTATAAAGTCTTGGAGATATTTCCATAGTATACGTTATTTTACATTTTGCATAGGACCCAGACAATGAATATACCAAATTTTGTTTAACCATTTTCCTATTTATAGACATTCAGATTTTCTCAAACTTTTCATTATTACAAACAGTATAATGGTGAAAGAACATCTACATATATGTCTCCTTGTGCATATTTTAGTATTCTCTAGCGCAGATGTTAAGAGCTGAAACTATTTTGCCATAGAGAACAATATTTAAAATATTAATAGATACTATCAAATTGTTCCCCCAAATATGGCCATAGCACAATTTACACTCCCACCAGTGGGAGTGTACACTCCCACCAGACTATTTGATTTCCCAGACTCTCCCCATACATGCTATTGAAAACTTATTTATTTATTTATTTATTTTATTATGTTCAGTTAGCCAACGTATAGTACATCATTAGTTTTTGATGTAGTGTTCAACGATTAATTAGTATTAAAAACTTTTTAAATATCCATATCATGAGTAAAAATGGATATCTCATTTTAGTCTTTGTTACCCTTAAAATTGATAAGGTTGGACATATTTTCAAATGTTTATAAACTTTTGTGTTTCCTCTTCCTTGAATTATCTATTTATTATATATGCCATTTTACTGTCAGTTTGTCATCTTATTGATTTATTGATAAATATATATAAACATACATATATATTCTGGGCATTACTTTTTAAAATTTTTTAATGTATGTTGCAAATATTTTTTCCCTGTTTGTTGTCATTTGTCATCTGTTTTTGTTTATGGTATGTTTTGACATGCATAAGTTTTTTATTTTTTATCTTTTATGCATAAGTTTTATTAAAAGTATATGGTCAAATATCTCAATCCTTTCCTCTATGGCTTTTGTTTGTTTGTTTGTGCCTTAGGATAATATTACTTATCCCAAGTTTATTATATATTCTGATAATATTCTTTCAATGTTTTCTATAAGTTTTAACTCTTACATTTAGATTTGTAATCTATTGTAATTTATTTTTGTGAATTATTTGAGGTAGAAATTTTTGCCCTAATATAGCTAGCCAATTGCCTCAAAAACATTTTGAATGTAAGTCACAGCTTCTTCATTGACTTGAACTGTCAACCTATATTAAATTTCCATGTATACAAGGGTTTATTTTTGGACTCTTCTGTTCACTAGTAATATTAAAAAATATCTCTTGTATCTGTTGGTTATGTCTAAAATATTACTTCTAATGTTATTTGTGCCTTCTCTTTTTATTTTTTGAAATACTCGTCAAAGTTTTGTCTATTTAATTGGTTTTTTAAAAGACAGCTTTTAGTTTTACTGACCAACTCCATGGCTTATTGTATGTTTTATATTTAATTAATTTCTTTCAAATGATTAATCTATTCCTTCTACATTCTTCTTCAGTTTTTAACATTTCCCATTATGTATGATGGAAGATCTTAAATCCAAACTGTGGGTCCAACAGAACCCATCTTCCAAAAGCAGCAGGATTCAAATGAAGGCTATAACATTTTAGCAGTATTAGCAGAATTGTAGTGTTTGAGTCCACTCTTGGAGAGCCAGATGTTTTCCAGCACAATGCCTAGCTCATGAATAAGTACGAGGTTGTTCAGGAGACGCAAGGAAAATGTTATTTGGCAAAGATTCATTATTAGCAGGGTCCATTCCCTACCACAGTTGGATTTGATTCAGTGGAGCCTGTAGGCTCACAAATTTCCCATATTGTAGATTCTGTGGTATAAGATTATGTAGTTAAGAGAAAAAGAAAAATTCAAGGAGCTGCAGGTCATGAAATAGGCAATTTATACATTGTAAAGTCACTATGCCCTCTCTCTGAGTCTCTTCTCCATCTGTTAAATGAGTTACTGCTTTCTATAGGTTATCTATAGGGTTATCAACTCCCCAAGGGAAGGGATCACATGTCTGTCTTAATTATCACTTTTTTCCAGTACCTTATCTGGCAAACTATAGGTTTTCAATAATTATCTACTGAATAAATGAATGAATGAAGTTCTTTAAGTCTGTGAGATACTGTTGAGATTGATAAATCACAGTATTCTGATGAAGGAAAAATATTGGCCTCTGTGTTCCATATAGAACCTTGCATTGTGCTTTGTACATCTTAGGACCTTAATACATTTGTTAACTAGATGAATGAATCAGTGAATTAATAACAGATTCAGGACTATAACTCAGGTTTCTCAATTCCAGTACTTTAATGACAACATACTTTGGGGAATTTTCTACATGACCACACACACACACACACACACACACACACACAGAGTGCAATACCATTCAGTGTTCCATGGAATGTAAACTGACAAAACAGCTGAAGATATTTAATTTGGACACTTAACATCTGATAAACATAATTTTGTAGTGTAACAGAACTAGCAATAATAAATAGATACACACTGACAGGGGAATGTGGCCTTCTGAGGTCTTTGTCTCTTCAGTTGAAATCCGGAATGTTTGGAAGTCGTGTATGTTAAAATGGGGGTAGATTTAGAACAAATAAGACAAAGACATAAATTCAGGTCCTTGTTCCCTCAGCGAGCTGGACAGGTGGTAAATATCAATTGGCTCAAGAAGAGTTGTGATAAATGCAAGGATGATGGTTTCATAGGTCCTTAGGAAAATCTGAGTAGATTTGGGGAATTGCAAAGCATTGGGGGTGGCACCTGTCTTTGATGGAGCAGTTAGAGAAATCATGAGACTAATGAGAGGAAGGATATAAAAAAAGAGGAAAGCACTTCAGAAGTCCTCTCTGAGAAGGGTCTATTATAGAAATAGTTTAACTCATTTCACTTTAACATCAATATTTTGAAATTTCTTAATATTTTCCTCTATGAATTTTTGTACTTGTGTCTTGAAAGAATGATTTTTTTTCTTGTTCATGTGCTTACTATGGGCTAGGTACGGTGCATGGCACTGGAGATGGATGAAGGAGCAAAAGGCACAGCCAGTACCTTGATATACTTACAGTCTACTAAAGGTAAGAGACATATCAGCAAATAATTACAACATAGTAATTTCATGTAATTATAGAAATATATAGAGAATACAGAAATAGTAGAAGAAAGTAATAAACTAAAAGAGTAAGAAAAGGTTTTAAAGAGGAGGTGATGGCCTGAACAATTCAAACAGGTACTTGCTAGGCAGACTAGGCGAGAATAGGCATTATAGGAAGAAGAAATAGTAGTCAAAGGCATAAAAACATGGAATATCATGGTATATTTAAGGGATTGCAAAGGGCAAGTGATAGGCATGGGGTCAAGGATCTTTGCTATTATCTTGTACCTGCTGCAGAACCATTTAAGGGCTTCAAACTAGGGAGTTAAATGGTCAGATCTGGCTTCTAGAGAGAACACTCTGGAAGCAGTATGAAAAATAGATCTAGAGGAGCATATCCACAGAGAATGCTATTGCAATAGTTCAGGCAATAGATAAGGAGGGTCTGAACCAAGACAGCAGTAAAGGAAAGTCAGAGGAAAGACAAAAATTAAGAGCTAACTAGAAGTAAAAACAGGATTTCTTATCTACTTCCAGATACTTCCCCATTTTTGTCTGCCTTTCATAACTATCTTAAAAGATCTGTCTGCACTATTTGATAACACTTCCTCAACTTTCATGTACTTCTCAACCTATTCTAATATGGTTTCTATGTCCAAACCACCACCCAAGATCAATTCCTGCAAGGTTCCCAATGATCTCCATGTCAATAAAGCCAATAGATATATTTTAGCCTTCATCTTACTTGATTCCCTTTCTCTTTAAAGTACTCTTGATTTCGAAAAGATGGTGGAGGAGTAGGGGATCCTATTCCAACTGGTCCCTGGAATTGAACTGGATATCTACCAGACCACCCTGAACACCCACGAAATCAGCCTGAGATGTAAGAACATATATCTGGATCTCTACTAACAGATTATCACAGGCAGTTGGTTTCAAGTTATGAAGTGGGGATCCGTGATTCTGCAGGCACATATCCAAAGATAAACAGAAGGGGGAGGGAGCTGTGGGGATCCTACACTGCCGGTGAGTGATAGCCTCCTGCACTGGGGACAGGGCACAGACTCACAGACTGGTAGTGGTGGGGAAAGGACTTTAGGGCAGCCCCTGGACTGAAACCTGGAGCAGCGGGTCCACACATGCGAACTGGGGGCAGCTGGTTTTAGAAGCACAAAGGGCAGACACGTGCGCCCATGCCCTGACCTGGAGGCGAGGGCTGGGAGTGCTGCTGAGGGGCGCACAACCCAGAACGCTGCAATATATAGCAGCACAGACAGAAACGGAGATAGTGTGGCCTGGAGAGCTCACTAAAGAACAGACTGCAATCTCTCTGTTCTGAGACAGAGGGTTGGAAATGGTCTCTTTTGCTCTGACTCTCAGAAGAGATGCAGAAAACCACCAGGGAAAGACATCAGAGAACAAAAGCCCCCCAAAACAGGCTTTCACTTAGCCCATACCCCCCACAGGGGGAAGGCAACTCTGCACAAACAGGGTTGCCTGAGTAACAGTGTGGCAGGCCCCTCCCCCAGAAGACAGGCTGGGAGAACAAGAGGCTGACAACCCTAAGGTCCTTATAAAAGAGGTACATCTTCCTTGGGTTGTGGTCAATAATTTGTACTCTGTACATTCCCTCAACCATCTCTCAACAAAATGACTAGGAGGAGGAATAGGAAAGACTCAGAGACTGTGACTTCTGCCACAGATTTACAAATGGATGCAGATATAATCAAGATGTCAGAAATGGAATTCAGGGTAGAGTTGTGAAGACAATAGTTAAAATGGAGAAATTGATTAATGGCAACATAGAGTCTCTAAGGGCAGAAATGAAAGGTGAACTGGCAGAACATAAAAATGCTATCAATAAGAGGGAGGAGCAAGATGGCAAAGGAGTAGGAGACCTAAATTTCATCTGGTCCCAGGAATTCAGCTAGATAGGGATCAAACCATTCTGAACACCTACGAACTCAACAGGAGATCGAAGAAAAGAATAGCAGCAACTCTCTGAACAGAAAAGCGACCACTTTCTGGAAGGTAGGACGTGCAGAGAAGTGAATCCGAGATGATATTCGGGAAGATAGACGGCAGGGGAGGGGGCCCCCGTCAGCCGATACCAGTAAATAATAAAGCAGCAGAGCACAAAATTGGAAATTTTAGAAGTTGGCTCTGCTGAGGGACATCACTCCAGTGGCTAAGTGGGGGGTGAAACCCTCACTGGGACAGTGTGGTCTCAGGACTCTCTGGGGCAGAGACAGAGCCGAGGAGTGGGCTAACAGCTCAGGGTTGCCATAAACTGTGATCCGTGGCACAGTCGGGCCACTGCTATTCCAGCAGGGACCCATAAGCGGCAGATCTGGGGAGACTCCCCTTCCTCCCCCAGGAGGAGGATACCGCAGGGATTTGCTGGGTTTGGAGACTCCAAATGGGGTCATGTGCCAGAGCTAGAAATGCTTAGTCACAGGCCAGGTGAGCACAGAGTGCTGCCGGAGACCAGGGAGATGGGAGTGATTGACTGCTTTTCTCTGGGGGTGCACTGAGGAAGGGGGCCCCGAGCTCTTGACTCCTCTGGGCAGAGATTGGGAGGCTGCCATTTTCACCCTTGTCTTCCAAAGCTGTACAGAAAGCTTGCAGGGAACAAAAGCTCCCGAGAGCAAACCCGAGCAGATTGCTTAGCCCGGCCCCCAGCAAGAGCGGGGCAATTCTGCCTCTGGCAAAGACATTTGAGAACCATGGCAAAAGGACCCTCCCCCAGAAGATCAGCAAGAACAGCCAGCCAAGACCAAATTTACCCATCAAAGAGAATGGCAGAACTCTAGCACTAGGGGAATACAGCACATAGAATTCATGGCTTTTCCCCAATGATTATTTAGTCTTTCAAAGTTAATTTTTTTAATTTCCTTTTTTTCTTGAATGTTTTTTCTCTTTTACAAACAATATTTTATCAATCCTGTTTTTAAAAAATCTTTTTTATTTTTCATTTTTAGAGTCATATTCTATCCCTTCATAGTAGTTAACCTTATTTTGGTGTATATATATATATAGTCCTCTCTTTAAAATTTTGGGATATAGGGCGCCTGGGTGGCTCAGTCGTTAAGTGTCTGCCTTTGGCTCAGGTCATGATCCCAGGGTCCTGGGATCGAGTCCTACATCAGGCTCCCTGCTTGGCAGGAAGCCTGCTTCTCCCTCTCCCACTCCCCCTGCTTGTGTTCCCTCTCTTGCTGTCTCTCTCTGTCAAATAAATAAATAAAATCTTAAAAAAATAAAATAAAAAAATAAAAATAAAATTTTGGGATATAACTTCTTCTAACAGACCAAAATATACCCTAAATCTCTAGTGTATGGCTTTGTTCTACTCTCCTGCCTGATCACATTCTCTCCCTCTATGTTTTTAAATCCTCTTCTTTCTTTTTTCACCCAACTTCTTATCAATTCCTTTTATACAATCTTTTACAATTTTCATCATTACAGTCATATTCCATCCCTTCATCCTATTTACCCTTATTTTTGTACATATATAAGTTTTTCTTTCTTTAAAATTTTCGGGGACACTTTCTTCTAACAGACCAAAATACACCCAAAATCTAGTGTGTGGCACTGAACTATGCACCAGCCTGATCATATTTTATCATATTCTGTTTTCCGTTTGTTTGTTTGTTTTTAACTTTTTTTTATTTTTTCTTTCTTTCCCTTTCTTTTCCCCTGGTTTCATGTCTCTTCTGATTTGTTTAGTGTATATTTTTCTAGGTTGGCTGTTACCCTGTTAGCATATTGTTCTCTCATTCATCTACTCTCCTCTGTATAAAATGAAAAGACGGAAAAAATCACCTCAACAAAAAGAACAAGAGCCAGTACCAACTGCCAGGGACCTAATCAATACACACATTAGTAAGATGTCAGAACTAGAGTTCAGTATGACGATTTTAAAGATACTAGCTGGGCTTGAAAAAAGCATGGAAGATATTAGAGAAATCCTGTCTGGAGGAAAAAAAAGAACTAAAATCTAACCAAGTCGAAATCAAAAAGGCTCTTATAGAGGTGCAATAAAAAATGGAGGCTCTTACCATATGATCCAGCAATTGCACTACTGGGTATTTACCACAAAGATAGAAATGTAGGGATACAAAGGGATACGTGCACCCCAATGTTTATAACAGCAATGTCCACAATAGCCAAACTGTGGAAAGAGCCAAGATGTCCATCGATAGATGAATGGGTAAACAAGATGTGGTGTATATATATACAATGGAATATTATGCAGCCGTCAAAAAGAATGAAATCTTGCCATTGGCATCGATGTGGATGGAACAGGAGGGTATTATGCTGAGCGAAATAAGTCAATTAGAGAAAGACATGTATCATCTGACCTCACTGATATGAGGAATTCTTAATCTCAG
Organism: Callorhinus ursinus; assembly: GCF_003265705.2. Classification (NCBI taxonomy): domain Eukaryota; kingdom Metazoa; phylum Chordata; class Mammalia; order Carnivora; family Otariidae; genus Callorhinus; species Callorhinus ursinus. Next base: position 2,772,608 of record NW_027397128.1, read on the forward strand.
GAAACAAACTGAGGGGTGCTGGAGTGGTGGAGAGTGGGAAGGATGGAGGAGCTGGGTGATAGACACTGGGGAGGGTATGTGCTATGGTGAGTGCTGTGAAATGTGCAAGACTGTTGAATCACAGATCTGTACCTCTGAAGCAAATAATACATTATATGTTAAAAAAAAAGAGGAAGAAGATAGCAAGAGGGGAAGAATGAAGGTGGGGAAATAGGAGGGAGAGAAGAACAATGAGAGACTATGGACTCTGAAAAACAAACTGAGGGTGCTAGAGGGGAGGGGAGTGGGAGGATGTGTTAGCCTGGTGATGGGTATTAAAGAGGGCATATTCTGCATGGAGCACTGGGTGTTACATGCAAACATGAATCATGGAACACTACATCAAAAACTGATGATGTAACGTATGGTGATTAACATAACATAATAAAAAAATAAAAATAAATGGAGGCTCTAACTGCTATGATAAATGAGGCAGAAGAGAGAATTAGTAATATAGAAGACCAAATGATGGAAAATAAAGAAGCTGAGAAAAAGAGAGATAAACAACTACTAGATCATGAGGGAAGAATTTACGACATAAGTGGCACCATAAGACGAAACAATATTAGAATAATTGGGATCTCAGAAGAAGAAGAAAGAGAGAGAGGGCAGAAGGTATATTGGAGCAAATTATAGCAGAGAAGTTCCCTATTGGGGAAGGAAACAGGCATCAAAATCTAGAAGGCACAGAGAAGCCCCCTCAAAAACAATAAAAATAGGTCAACACCCCGACATCTAAGAGTAAAACTTACAAGTCTCAGAGACAAAGAGAAAATCATGAAAGCAGCTCGGGATGAGAGCTCTGTAACCTACAATGGTAGAAACAGATTGGCAACAGACCTATCCACAGAGACCTGGCAGGCCAGAAAGGACTGGCATGATATATTCAGGGCACTAGATGAGAAAAATATGCAGCCAAGAATACTATATCCAGCTAGGCTGTCATTGAAAATAGAAGGAGAGATAAAAAGCTTCCAGGACAAACAAAAACTAAAGGAATTAGCAAACACGAAAACAGCCCTACAAGTAATATTGAAAGGGGTCCTCTAAGCAAAGAGAGAGCCTAAAAGTAACATCGACCAGAAAGGAACACAGACAATATACAGTAACAGTCACCTTACAGGCAATACAATGGCACTAAATTCTATCTTTCGCTAGTTACCCTGAATGTAAATGGGCCAAATGCCCCAATCAAAAGACACAGGGTATCACATTGGATAAAAATATAAGACCCATCGATATGCTGTCTGCAAGAGACTCATTTTAGACCCAAAGACACCCCCAGATGAAAGTGAGGGGGTGGAAAACCATTTACCATGCTAATGGACACCAAAACAAAGCTGGGGTGGCAATCCTTGTATCAGACAAATTAGATTTTAAACCGGAGACTATAATAAGAGATGAGGAAGGACACTATATCCTACTTAAAGTTTCTATCCAACAAGAAGATCTAACAAATGTATATATCTATGCCCCTAACAAGGGAACAAACAATTATATAAGCCAATTAATAACAAAAACAAAGAAACACATCAACAACAATACAATAATAGTGAGGGACTTTAACACCCCCTCACTGAAATGGACAGATCATCTAAGCAAAAGATCAACAAGGAAATAAAGACTTTAAATGACACACTGGACCAAATGGACTTCCCAGATATATTCAGAACATCCCATCCCAAAGCAACGAATACACATTCTTCTCTAGTGCCCATGGAACATTCTCCAGAACAGATCACATCGTAGGTCACAAATCAGGTCTCAACTGGTACCAAAAGATGGGGATCATTCCCTGCATATTTTCAGACCACAGTGCTTGAAATGAGAACTCAGTCACAAGAGGAAAGTCGGAAAGAACTCAAATACTTGGAGTATCCTACTAAAGAGCATCCTACTAAAGAATGAATGGGTCAACCAGGAAATTAAAGAATTAAGAAAAATCATGGAAACCAATGAAAATGAAAACACAACTGTTCAAAATC